>NC_059083.1:3097492-3402624 GCF_020497125.1 Mauremys mutica
GAGAAAAGCGGAGGCTCCCGCCTCCGCCCCTCTCCTGGAGCCTCGGCGCATAGAGCGCCGAGGCTCCGTCCGAGCGCCTGAGCCCCGCCCGCTCCGAGCCGCGTGGTGAGGGGGCGGGGCTGGGAGCTCTGGGCTGAGCACTGCGCTCGGCGTGGAGCTCCCAGCCCCGCCCCCTCACCACGCGGCGCTGCGCGGGACGAAGCTCAGGCGCTCGGACGGAGACGCGCTCGGGTAAGGAGGGGGGGGGAGCGGGACCCACCGGGCCCGGGCCGTGGGGTGGGGAGCGGGGCCCGCCGGGGCCGGGCCCGGGCCGTGGGGTGGGGAGCGGGACCCGTCGGGCCCGGGCCCGGGCCGTGGGGAGCGGGGCCCGCCGGGCCGGGCCGTGGGGGGGGGGAGCGGGACCCGCCGGGCCCGGGCCGGGCAGTGGGGTGGGGAGCGGGACCCGCCGGGCCGGGGGGTGGGGGAGGGACGCGGGACCCGCCGGGCCAGGGCCGGGCACGGGCGTGGGGAGCGTAACCCGCCCGCCCCGGGGAGGGGGGGGGGGGGGGGTGGGGAGCCAGGCCCGGGCCGTGGGGTGGGGAGCGGGACCCGCCGGGCCCGGGCCCGGGCCGTGGGGAGCAGGGCCCGCCGGGCCGGGCCGGGCCGTGGGGGTGGGGAGCAGGGCCCGCCGGGCCGGGCCGGGCCGTGGGGGTGGGGAGCGGGGCCCGCCGGGCCGGGGGGGTGGGGGAGGGAAGCGGGACCCGCCGGACCCGGGCCGGGCAGTGGGGTGGGGAGCGGGACCCGCTGGGCCCGGGCCGTGGGGAGCGGGGCCCGCCGGGCCGTGGGGGTGGGGGTGGGGAGCGGGGCCCGCCGGGCCGGGCCGGGCTGTGGGGGGGGGGTGGGGAGCCGCGCGCTTAGGGGAGGAGGTGGAGAAGAGACAGGGCAGGGGCGGGGCCTCATGGAAGGGGTGAATTGGGGGTGTGGCCAGGGGCAGCAAGGGGGCGTGTCAGTGATGCGGCCCTCGGGCCAATGCACTAGTCCTCATGCGGCCCTCGGGGTCATTTGAGTTTGAGACCCCTGCACTAGCCCATGCTGCCCCCTAGTGGGTGTCTCCCTCCTTACACACGCCCCTGCTGGCCGGCTGGCAGAGGCAGCGCCATGGGAAGGGCTGTCAGAAACTCCCAGGCCACAGTTTTGTTGCGATCACCACAGCTCTTCGCAGACACCCTGCGACTGGGGACACTGACATTAGGATGTTAATGGGGTTTAATGAGCCTCAACTTCTTCAAATCTAGGACTCAAGGCCCAGCGCACTGACTATTCCCGCAGGGCAGCACTTGCAAACATCAGGAAACTGCCCCAAGACACCTTGGCAGGGGGATATCCGGGACACAGGGGAACTGGGACCCCCGGGATGGATTAAACTCAGGGCAGTGAATGTACTAAAAACAACCTGAAGTTCAATTACAGTATCAGTGTCTGACTAATTTCTATATTATACCTGCCCAGCTGCGTGACTGTGTATTGCAAAACATCTGGGTAAAAGTATATTTTAAATAATTGCCAGGGATCCTGATATGCAAAACCCAACACCCATTAAATGGACCATGTGTGGTAAACTTGGATCATAGGGAACAAGTTATTATATCACCAACAGCATCTCAAAAGCAAACTGAGCTGGACGTTATGGGGTTAAATGTGTCCAAGATCGTACCTCAGTGAGCCCCGTATGTACCAACTCTCCATCGGGGGGGGGGGGGGGGAGGGGCAGCCTGGTTAAAATGATGGTACATTGAAAAGTCCATAAGGAAGAGAACCCCAGCGCTGGGGAGCCCCGACTGCGACACACCGGTTGTGGGTTTCACAGCTGCCTCTGACAGGCTGCGCTGCTGTGACACCATGGACGGGGCAGAGACACCCCCACCCCTGGGGCAGATCTGAGCAAGACACTGCTTCCCGGAGCGAACTGGGACAATGGACAATGAACGTCTGGCCTGGGGCTGGGCCCTGCGCAAACCACAGCCCTGTGTGTCCTGGAGCCGTCGCCCTGCGTGTACTGACCCCTCGCCGGCCCGCAGCCAGTGACAGGGGCTCAGGCCAGGGGATGAATGGAGCCTGGTGCCCCAGCGAATGGTGCGGGATGATCCATGCGACAGGGAACGCAGCTCTCCCAGCTGGTGCCCGGCCAGGCCGTGAGCCACGGATTCCCCCAGGATGCCAGGCCTGACCTGGGTCCATGACACCTCCATGGGGGAGGGGTGACAGGTCTGCAGGCCAGGGACTGATCTGCTCCATGGCAAGAGGTTATCACAGCTCCTCCGCCCAGGCACTGACAGCAGCAGGGGGTGATCACCGCAGTGCCTGAGACTGGGACTGGCTCAGAGACGTCCCCCTGCCCGGGTGGGTCCCAGGCTGGCAGGGCTGGGCCAGAGGAGGGGTGAGGGCTGCAGAACAAACTGGGACTAGAGAGACGGGCCCAATCCTGGCTGGAGGGCTGGGAAGTACTCGGGCCCATCCCACGCCCCACGGAGGAGCTGGGCGATTCCTGCTGGCCAGGGCAGGTTACATCAGGTGGTTTCTCTCGCTGCTGATGCTTTTCCCCTGCGAGTCGCTGTCTCTGCTGAGCGTGACCCGGGGGGAACCGGTGTCCCAGGTAAGCAGGTTGGGGGGGGGGGGCTGGCTTTGGAACAGGCTCTGGGAGGACCCGTCAGTGAGCCAGACCCTCGGGGGTCTCACTCTTCCTCCAGGGTGAGCCCCGCGGCTTCCCTGCCTTCTTAGGCTGGACGCCTGGGCCTGCAGCCCCCACCACCCTGGGCGCTCCAGTCATCCTCCCACCCCCAGCGGGGCAGTGAGAGGGAACGTGGGGCTGGGCTGGGGCAGGGAAAGGGGGAATGTGGGGGGGGGCGGTCTCGGACGCTGGCAGACCAGGTACCAGCTCATGCCAAGGCCCCAGGTTATCACTGACAGATCCTTGGCTGGAAACCGGCCGGGCTCAGCTGCGTGTTCACATTGTTAAAATGGGGATCAGACTGAGCGAAGGTGATCAGGGCTTTGTGAAATGCTGGTGAATTGCTGCCTGCGTTAATCTCACCGATAACAGCTGTACCCCACGCGATAAGGCGATAGTGAAACGAAACAGTAAAGCCAGGCAGGAGAGGCGCATTGCCAAGGGTGAAATGCCAGTGTGTGTGTGTGGGGGGGGTGATGGGGGGTGTTATCTCCTGCCCACCGACAGAAGGCCCTAAGCCCCAGATGGGTCATTGGGGGACGTCAGAGGACACAGGACTTTACTGATGGTTCCCTCCCCGTGAAGAGGAGACACAGAGGAGCTCATCCCACCAGCTTAAACTCGGGGAGGAAGGGAACAACATTCCCCGTCAAGGAGCAACTGCGGCTTGGGCTCTGAAGGGGCAGGAATTACTAGGCATAAGCACCAGATCCCCTGGCTGTGCCTTGGTCAGCCCCACGGCACACACAGCGCTTGCTTCTTATCGGAGTTTCTATTTCCTTTTGAAACCCGGGACTGTAACTCCCCGGTGTGGGTGGGACCTGCTGTAACTTTGTAAAGCACTCCCCGTGCTTTGTCGTAGTTAACGAATCATTACTGAGGTTGTTACAGGACTGGCTACAAGCGTTGCCTGTGGAGTGAGAGCGAAGGTGTAACTGCCCTGGGGTAAGCGACTGCTCCTGTGGGACAGGGAGTGACCGAACATCACTGTGATTTGTGGTGGAAGCGACGATCAATGGATCACAAGGGCAGGCTGGCCGGGGTGGCCAGACAGAGCAGAGAACCCCAGAGGACCGTGACTCCAGGACTTGGTTGTTACCGGGCCTGCGGCGTTCACACTTGATACCTTGATAAGAACTCGGCCAATTTCAGGTTTGTGCCCCGGCTCCTAACAGTCTAGTTAGACTGTTACTAGATGAGGTTGGCACTCGGGAGCCTCTCCAGACAGCAGGACAGGGTCGCTCCAGGGCCCTGCGGGGACTGAGGGGCAGGGACGGGTCCCCAGGTGGGGGCAGCGCGGGCTGGAGCCGGGCAGAGCGCGGGGAGCAGGCGGGGACAGGAAGGGACCAGCCCCAGGTTCTGCATTCTCCGGGCTGGGCGAGGGGCTGGGACAGACGGACGGAAACTCCTGCTGGCCGGGGGATCCGACGCCCAGGATCTAACTCAGGAGCCCTGCAGGGAGAGGGGAGAGAAATCAGCCCCTGGCCGTGGGGCTGGCGGGACGGACGGGGGATTTTCTCTGCCAGGCCCCAGGGCGCCCCAGGGACTCTGCCCGGCAGCCGCAGGGCTGGGCGATGCTCGGCAGGACCCAGGACCCTCTGCCCCCGGGAGCAGCTTGGGGATCGGCCTGAACGGGGACCGAGGGAGCCGCAGCCTCCTCCTCCGCGGTGCCAGTGCCCCATTGCCCAGCTGCCCAGGGGCTGAGCCGGGCGGGTGTCATGGGCCGAGGGGCAGAAGCAGCCGCCCCACGGGCGCCCCAGGCAGCCTGTGCTCAGTGTGGGGGGAGGCGGGTGTAACGGGGGAGGCGGATTGAAATTACCTGCAGGCTGGGGAACGGGGCGCCCTGAAAAACAGAGAAACATGGTCAGAGCCCTGGGCAGGGGGAGCCGGTTCCTGGGGGTCAGAGCTCCAGCCCCTGCCCCACGGCATGGAACGCCCCCCACTAGGAACCCAGCCCCCCTCTGGACCCCAGACCTGGGGTTCCCCCCTCCCCCGTTATTACTGTAAATCCCTGACCCAGGATCCCTGCCCGGGGGAGGGGACGGGAAACGCTCTGAGCACCGGGGCAGGGGTAGCTCCCTGCACTGCGAGGGGTCGGTCCCACCCCGGGGTCTCGGTCGGGGGAGGGGAGAGTGGGAGCTCCCAGCCTGGCCCTGGGGCCCCGCACTGAGATCTCCCCACGGCCCCTGCTCTGTCCCTGTCCCGTGCCCAGGGGACTAGAAGCTGGGAGGCCACTGCCAGGCTCTGAGCAGCCCCTGCTGGGGGGGGGGGGAGCCTGCAGCCAGGGCCAGATTCCCCTGAGCCCCCCCCAGCCCCGCCTCCCCCCAGAGACCCCCTGGTGCCCCGCCCCCGCCCGGAGCCGTTCACCTTTCTTATTCTTCAGGTAGATGAGGAGTCCGGGCGCCAGGAAGATCAGCCCCAGCACGAAGCCCCCGACCCCCGTCAGCATCTTGCTCCTGGCGGAGTCAGACTGCGCCTCTGAAACAGGGACACGGAACGGGCCGGGTCAGAGCCAGGGGCCTCCGGGCCGGGCTCCCGTCTGCACCCTAGTGACCAGCACCGGCCGGGTCAGAGCCAGGGGCCTCCGGGCCGGGCTCCCGTCCGCACCAGTGACCGGCGCTGGCCGGGGCAGAGCCAGGGGCCTCCATAGTGCCAACTGTAATAAACTTCAGAGCTAGGGTGACCATTCAAGAAATACATGTTTGCTGATGATGTTTTAAAGAAAGTCACACTAGTGAACTGGTGGAAGTCACTTAAGCACTTGGATTCAGAGATGGTTGAAGCGATAATCTCACTTTTAACAGCAGTAGCTTCTTCTGCCAGTGTAGGAAGAATATTTTCTTCCTTTGGACTAATTCATCCCAAATCGTTTGGGACCTGAAAAAGCAGGAAAGCTTGTTTTTCTTTTCCAGATTATGAACAAGCAGGAAAATGAAGGTGAAGATGACTGAGTGAGCTGCAGAAGCCAATATTTTAGGTTTCTCATGTTGACCTGGCTGACATAGTCGATTTAATTTTTGTGTTTTTTTAAATATTTCATTTAACTATTATAGTTAAAAACAATTTTAACAAAAACAAACCTGATTTTAAAAAACTTGAATGTTTAACTAAATTCAAAAATTCATATGCTTGTTTTGTTAAAATATTTTATGTTTGCTGCTGAAGAAAAAAAATCCAGAATACATAATGTTGTTGTTTTAGTTAAATAAAACAGTTTAAATGTTTGTCTGGTGATGATCTCCTCCTAATACAGGAAGGCAAGCAAATCCTCCAAATATTAATGATTAACCTGTTGAATTGGAGATAGTTCACCTCCCAGTGACTTCATAAATATCTGCTTCAATTATCTTTGGTAAATGATACAACCAAACAATCATTCATTTTCTGATATAGCTGTAAAACTCATCTGAAAAGTTTTCAAAATAAATCACATTAAAAATGTATCATGTGTACCTTCTAAAAATGAAACCTACATCCATCTCTGAGTTGTGAAGAATATGTATTAAGGTTATAACAACCAACAAGAATGCACTTTTATGTAGAAAACCATGATTAAATCCAGTCTTCCTGACTAGTGTTTTAAATCACGATTTAAATCAAATCCACGCTGCTGGGGAATGATACTTGGTTTTGCTCATGTTAAATGTTCTTACGCCCATAGAGGAGTTCTGGTGCCTCCCTGGTTTGGAGACGCACGGTCAAAATATCCATCCAAAATCTAGCAACATTATAAGCTCCCGAGAGTCTGGTTGTGCACAGGCAGGGGCGGCTCTAGGCACCAGCAAACCAAGCTGTTGCCTAGGGCGGCCAAATCTAGGGGGCGGCAGGCTGGGCCGGTGGACCTGCCGCAGTCATGCCTGCGGGAGGTCCACCGGAGCCGCGGACGACCGGACCTGCCGCAGGCATGCCTGCGGAGGGGGCGCTCGTCCCGCGGCTCGGTTGGACCTCCCGCAGGCATGACTGCGGCAGCTCAAGCGGAGCCGCCGGACCGTGCCCGCGGGAGGTTCGCTGTTCCCGCGGCTCCGGTGGAGCTCCCGCAGGCATGCCTGCGGCAGGTCCGCTCGTCCCGGGGCTCCGGTGGACCTGCCGCGGGAACTCAACCGGAGCCGCGGGAAGAGGGGACCCGCCGCGGGACCGAGGAAGGGTGGCGCAGCACACCGCGCTGCCTGGGGCAGCCTAATTTCTAGAGCCGCCCCTGTGCACAGGCTCGGTAGAGATTTGTGAGCGTGTACCAGCTAAATTCTATGGAGCTCCCATGTGCACTGAGCGTGCTCCATGCCCACAGAGCACCGACACGCCAGCTGCACTGCACATGGGCCAGCCCCACCACATGGCATCAACAGTGGGAGTGAAAATGTTTCCTGCAGCTGCTCCCCCTGGCTGTGCAGGTGGCTGGGGCGTGGCACGGACAGCAGAGACGGGCTCCTGAGCTCCCTCGGCCGCTGCCCAGGCCAGGCAGACGGGAAGGAGGATGCTCCCTGACTGGCGGCTGGGGCAAGGAGCAGCCGGGGAGGAAGGGGATGCCTTGGAGATGCCTTTGGTCCATCTCAGCAGATTCTGTCCTGGCTCCCTGTCCCCTCCGTCCTGGTCCTGCTCAGAGACTCCCCCAAGCTACGGGGCCATGGGGCCCTTGGCAGACCCTGCGCTGCCCAACCCCCAGCAGAGCCACATCCCCTTGGGGTTCATCAGCCTGGTGCAATGAGCATTTCCAGCACAGGCATCCAGGGGCAGGACAAACGGGCCGGGGCTCGGCCCAGCCTCTCGTTCCGCTGCAGGACAGTCGCTGGCTGGGCCCGGGGGCTGGCTGGAGGGGTCGGGAGACGCCCTCGGTCCCCTCCTGGGGGCTGCTCTGGCTGGGGCATGGGAGGGTGATGGGCCCCAGGGACCAGCGCTCAGGGCTGTGTCCTGCCCAGCCCTGGGGCCTTTCCCAGCTGCTTCCCCCCTGTGGAGTGAGACCCGCCCCCAAGTGTGAGAGCAAATCCCTGTGGAGGGGGCCAGGGACGGGGGCTGAGGCACTGAGGGAATGAGGGGGATCCCCTGAGTGTCCCTGAGACACGGGATTCCCCTTCACTTCCTGTCCCAAACTGCAGGTCTGTGCTGCTGTGGGGCTGTTAAACAGCGGCTGTGCCCCACCCCAGAGGGGGCTGCATTGCAGTGGGGGTGGGGGGCCCTGTGTTGGCTGGAGGCTCAGGCTGGGTAGTGCTGGGGGCTGGGGGGGCTGTAGAAATGTGCGCTCAGTCTCACTCCCCAGGGCCCAGTGCTGCTGTGAGGGGGGGCAGGCTGGGGGGGTCACATCCCTGCTCTCTGCCCAGGGGTGGGGCTCTGCCCCAGGCCCATCCCCCGAGGGGTGCCCCTGCGGGATCAGGGGCCGCCCCACAGCCAGAGGCTCTTACCCCAGTGCACGGCGAGGGGCCCCCGCAGGCTGACGTGCTCCACCTGGCAGGTGTAGACGTCCCCGCGCCAGGGGCTCATCTCCAGCATCACCAGGATCTGGAAGGTCCAGTCTCCGTTCTGGAGCAGCTCCGTGGACACCACCCCGGCCGTCTGCTCCTGCCCGTTCTTCAGCCACTGGATCTCGATCCCCCCGGGGTAAAACCCCGTCACCGAGCAAACCAGCAGGTGGGAGTGGAGCTGGGACCCCGATTTCGTGGGGGAAACTTTCACCTTGGGCTGAACTGGGGGAAGAGAATGAGAGGGGGGCTGGAGACAGAGCAGGGCTCAGAGAGAACAAGTGACACCCCACTCCCAGGGAAAGGGCCCAGCCCCCCAAGTGTTCCAGGCTCCGGCAGAAAGGGCCTGAGGGGAGTCGTGTCCTGTCACCCCCATGGGGACAGAGCCAGGGACCGGCTGACCCTCAGGGTGCAGGGAGACGGGGTCTCAGCCCAGGGACCAGAGGCTGCTCTCACACCTGTAACAGTCACACACCCGCCCAGAGACTGACCCGGGCGGGGCTCCGCTCCCTGCAGAGAGGGGGCGCCGCAGCCAGACCCGGGGGCGGCGGGGGGATGGGAGGAGACACCGCCCCGTGACCCCTCCCCTCTCCGCCCCCGCCGCTGAGTGACCCCCGCCCCCCGCCGGCTCCTGGTCCCCGGGCCCCGCCCTCTCCCCGCTCCCCCGGCCGCAGGACCCTCTCAGCCCCTCCCACCCCCGTCTCTGGCCCAGGTTGGGACCACGGAGATAACCGGGGGGGGGGGGGCAGTGTGTCCGGACCCCCCCGCACTCACCTCTCCGGTTGACGGTGAAAGGCGTCCACGCCCCGTAGTTGTTCCGGCAGAACCGGTCCACCGAAGCCCGTTTGTACGCCAGGAGCTCGGGCTGGCTGTTCCAGTACTCGGCGTCCGGCCGCCCCAGCTCCGTGTCCGCCTCGAACACCCCCACGTCACTGTCGAAGTGCACGATCTGCTGCCGGTCGTAGATGTAGCGGTGCAGGAACCGGACCCGCTCGGTGCCGTTGGTGTACTGACACTCAGCCTTGAACTGGTGCAGGAACCGCCCTGGGAGGGGAACGGGCTCGGCTCAGACACCCCCCAGCTGCCCCCGGGATCGGAGCCGGAACCGCCGGACCCCCCCACCGCCCATAACCCCTCCCAGGCCCGGGGGAGCGCGGCGGGCAGGCAGGGCCGTGGGCGGCGGGGTGGGGGTGGCGGTAACACACGCGGGGAGTGTAGGGCAGAGACGGTGCCGGGGACAGGGGTAGAGACACTGAGCGGGCCGGGGGAAGACACCAGCACCTGCCCAGGACGGGGCTCCCCGGGGCGCTGGGGTCTGACCCCCCCCCCGATACACCCAGCGCTGCCCAGGACGGGGCTCCCCGGGGCGCTGGGGTCTGACCCCCTGGATACACCCAGCGCTGCCCAGGACGGGGCTCCCCGGGGTGCTGGGGTCTGACCTCCCCCCGGATACACCCAGCGCTGCCCAGGACGGGGCTCCCCGGGGCGCCGAGGTCTGACCCCCCTCCCCCCCGATACACCCAGCGCTGCCCAGGACGGGGCTCCCCGGGGCGCTGGGGTCTCTGCTCACCTGGGGGCTCCGTGCAATGAGCCAGGTGGGTTCTCAGCACCGTCAGTGTCACCAGCAGAGCCCCAGCCCAGCGGCTACCGGCCCCCAGGATCCGACCCGCCCCCATCGCTGCTCAGGAGGGAGAGACCTGGAAACTCCTCGGGACCCCCCAGACTGAGACCTTCTCTGCCCAGCTCCGAGCACCAGCCCCGGGACGCTGCCCACGGCCCCGGGGATTGGGCACCCCCAGGCCAGGGGCCAGGCAGCATCAGTGCTTGGCAGCATCATCAGTCGCCAGGCAGAGCCGGCCCCAGCAGGGCTCGGTTCCCTACTTCTCCCTCGCAGGGGGCAGAGCAGGGCCTGGGGTCGGGCTGCAGGACTCGCCCGGCGCCTGCCATGGCCCCGGGGCAGCTGGAGAGCGGGGCCGGCCCAGGGACCAGCCCCCCCCAGAGCAGGGCCCCCAGCAATGGGCCTGGGACCTTCCGTCCCCTTCCCCGGTGCCTCGACCCTCTGCTGCCGGCTGGGGCAGGACGGGTGTGGGGCGGGTTGCTGGTTTGTTGGGGGGTAAATTTAGTCTCGGGAAGGTTTGGGGCTGGCCCCACAGAGAAAAGTTCTGAGCTTCCCCTCCCCCCCCTCTGAGCCCCTCCCCCTCTCTGCTGCATTCACCCCCCACCCCGTGGGGCAGGGCCGGGCCAGTGTCCCCGCGGCCCAGCTGGGGGGGGAGGCCCAGAGGAGTCAGTGACTGGCCCAGGGTCACACACAGTCTGTGGCAGGGCCGGGAATGACCCCAGGGCTCCTGGGTCCCAGGCCAGCCCCTCTCTGGCCCCTCCAGCGCCCGGCCCCTCCTGCTGGGGGCAGTGTGAACACCCAGAGCGTGGGGGGATGGGTGAGTTGGCGCCATGGAGCGGGAGGCAGGTTTGGGCAGGGGACAGGGACCAACGTGCCCCACACAGGCCCAGGACAGACCTGGGGGGAGGGAGTTTGGTCACTAACAGCAGATTGGAGCCGGCAGCTTCTAGAGGTACAGAGCTTCTGTCCCTTCCCCTGCCCTCGGGGCCAGCCAGGCCTCTGCTCTGGGGCCAGATCGGAGCCGGTGCCCCCCAGAGGGGAAAGGCTCCAGGGTCCTACCAAATTCATTGTCCATCTGGGGCAATTTCACAGCCATAGGATTTAAAAATCTGAAATTTCAGGGTGTTGTGACTGTGGGGGTTCTGACCCAACAGGGAGTTGTGGGGGATTGGCAGGTTATTGTAGGGGGTGCGGTATTGCTACCCTTACTTCTGCGCTGCTGCCTTCAGAGCTGGGTACTTGGCCAGCAGCAGCCGCTCTCTGACCACCCAGCTCTGAAGGCATCGCAGAAGTCAGGGTGGCAACACCACAACCCCCTATAATAATCTCGCGACCCCCCTGTGATCGATCCCCTTTTGGGTTGGGCTCTCCAGTCTGAGACACGGTGGTCTCCCCTGTGAAATCTGGTCTTTTGTGTACTTTTACCATTACCACCCTATCCTAGACAGAGTTCATGGTCCGTGATGCATTTTTCACAGCTGTGAATTTGATAGGGCCCTACCCAACTGCATGAATGATCCCCACCAAACCCCTTTCATGGCCTGGTCTGCACTTAATGCGTCTCCCAGCAGAGCTCTGCGGGTCCAGGGTGTGACACCCCCCCCTGCCAGCGCCGCGTCCATACCAGGGGGGTCAGAGCCGCCCTGCTCCAGGCCCCACCGTGCAGCCCCAGCCCCGGGAGCTGGCGTACAGTATTTCTCCATCTCCCCTCTCAGCGAGGCTCAGCGCTGCTGCTCTGCCCGGTAACAGCCTGATCGGTGCAGGGATTTCTGCCATTGGGTGCGGGCCCCTGGGACAGGCTCCCCTGGCCAATGCTGGGTGCTGCCCCCGCCCCAGGGTGTGACATGTGCCCCCCACGCCCGGCCCCCTAGTGCTGCCGGCCCCATGCCCAGCCCAGTGCCGGGGAGAGGAGATGGGCGCAGGACGGGGCGTCCCCATGGCCCAGCTGGCCCTGCTCACCCTGCTGGCCCTGCCGGGCACCGGGGCAGTGACAGGTACGGGGGGGGGGGGGAGGGGAGCCAGACTGGGGGTGGGGGATGCGGGGAGGAGGGTCTCACCCCCTAGTGGTGAGGGGATGGGGTTGGCAGGCAGGAATGGGGGGCTGATCTGGGCAGGGTGAGGGCTGCAGGGAGGAGGGTCTCACCTCCATGCCAGCAGGGGAGGGGAGGCTGGTGCGGGGGCAGCAGAGGGATTGCGGGGAAGTGACTGTGGTTTGGGTACGACACAGCCCTGCCCTAGGGGTGCAGCCCCCTTCCCCCACAGGGACTCGGGGCCTGATCCCCCCAGGGGGGTGCCAGGCACAGGGGGGGTGGGGGAACATTCCCCAAAGAGCCGCGCCAGGGCCAGACCCTGCTGAGCAGTGAGTGCGTCTGTGCAGAGCAGGGAGTCCCTGGCCCCGCTCCCCGGCCTGGCCCCATTGTCCCCATCCCCCCAGGGCTCAGACCCACGGTGCCGGGGGGGCGGGGGAGGGCTCTGTGGGGCCGACTCTCCTCTGCTGGTGGTGGCGGGTTCCCTCCTCTGCAGTCGCTCGGTAAGATCCTGCCGGGCGAGCTGGGGTCAGCGAACGACTCCCTAGGATGCAGGTGCCCAACTCCCTTGGGCCCTGGGGGATCCCAGCCTCAGCCCTGAGATAGACCCCCTCCCCCTCCTGGAGTGTGTCTGACCCCCCAGCGCAGCTTTAATGTCTCCCCAGCATAATACCAGGGTCCCTGGGTCCCTGCACCCACTTTCCCCTCACACCGGGGCGCCCCAGTGCCAGGGTCACGGCCGGGGGCTGTGGCCCCAGGGGAAGAGATCAGAGACCCTGTATCCCAGGGGAGGGGCTGGTGTGGGTGCTGATGGGGATGCCCGTCTCCCCGCAGTGGATCACGTGATCTCCCAGGCGGAGTTCTACCAGCGCATGGACCGATCCCAGCAGGGGTCCGGGGAGTACATGCAGGAGTTCGACCAGGATGAGACCTTCCACGTGGACCTGGAGAGGAAGGAGACCGTCTGGCGCCTGCCCGACTTCAGCAAGTTCACCAGCTACGAGGCGCAGGGCGCCCTGCGCAACATCGCCATAACCAAGAACAACCTGGAGATCCTGATCAAGAGGTCCAACCGCACACGGGCTGAGAACGGTGGGACATTTTCCCTGCCAGGCACCCTCCTGGGACCCGTCCCTCCCCATGCCCACCTACTGCGACTCCCCACTCAGCTCCCGCCCCCAGCCCCTGGAGGGCTCCGGGGGCCAGTCAGCCGGGCCAGGGCTCTGCAGGGCAGGGGGCCCGGGCAGTTCTCACCCTCCAGGCTGGGGGCCCAGGGCAGCTCCTTTGCCGAGGGCTGTTCATGGCCCCTGCCCAGCGCCAGGCCCTGCCCCTGAGGGATTCTCTCCCCTGCCCCTGGTGCCCCATGAGCCGTCAGTGCAGGGAGCTGGGACGGCCCCGGTGACGCCCCCACAGTCCTGGGGAGAGACCCTGAGCTGGAGCGTGAGCACCAGGGACTGGCTGGCTCAGGGGGGCAGGGAATGGGGCAGGGGCCTGTCCCCTCTGGGGGGCGCTGGCTCCAATCCGGCCCCAGGGCGGGGACTGGCTGGCTCAGGGGGGTGGGGAATGGGGCACGGGGCCTTTCCCCTCTAGGGGGCGCTGGCTCCGATCCGGCTCCAGGGCGGGGACTGGCTGGCTCAGGGGCAGGCAATGGGACCCACTGACCCCTGTCTCCCCAGTGCCCCCTGAGGTGACCGTGTTCCCCGAAGACCCCGTGGAGCTGGGGGAGCCCAACGTCCTGATCTGCTTCGCGGACAAGTTCTCCCCGCCGGTGCTCAGTGTGACGTGGCTGAAGAACGGGCAGGAGGTGACCGAGGGCGTCTCCGAGACCGACTTCTACCCCCGCCAAGACAACTCCTTCCGCAAGTTCTCCTACCTGCCCTTCCTCCCCAGCCAGGGCGACTTCTACGACTGCCGGGTGGAGCACGGGGGGCTGGCCGAGACCTTCACGAAGCACTGGGGTGAGGCCGGGGCGCCCGGGGACCCTGCTGGGCACAGGGCTGGGAGCCAGGACTCCTGGGTTCTATCCCGGCTCGGGGAGGGGAGTGGGGGCTGGTGGTTAGAGTGGCGGGGCTGGGAGCCAGGACTCCTGGGTTCTCTCCCCATCTCTGGGAGGGGAGTGGGGACTGGTGGTCAGAGCAGGGGGGCTGGGAGCCAGGACTCCTGGGTTCTCTCCTGGCTCTGGGAGGGGAGTGGGGGCTGGTGGCTAGAGCAGGGTGGGCTGGGAGCCAGGACTCCTGGGTTCTATCCCAGCTCTGGGAGGGAGGGACAGGAACAGCCCTCTTCACTCCATGGGCTTCTCCTCCTCCTCTCTCCAGAAGCCCAGGTGCCCAGCCCCGTCCCCGAGACCACAGAGACCCTGGTGTGCGCCCTGGGCCTGGCCATGGGCATCGTCGGCATCATTGTGGGCACCATCCTCATCGTCAAGGGGATGAAGATGAACGCCGCCCGCAACCCGCGGGGCCCCCTGTGAGTAGCCGCTGCCTGGGGAGGCACCCGCTGCACCCGCAGCCCCTGGGCCCACCCAGCACCCACTGGGGAGACCCCCCACCCGCTGGGCCCCACCAGCCAGCCACAGCCCCTCCCCGACACAGCACCCCCTGTATTAATGGGAGAGTCCCTGGGGGTGCTGGGGAGTGACCCTGATCCCTGCCAGTCTCATGTTGGGGCCCAGGGCTCCTGGTAACTGACCCTCTTTGCCTTTCAGATAAACACAGGGAGGAGTCAGAGCCCTCGAATCCGCCCGGTGCCTTCGTGGGACCCACTCGCACAGCCCCCTCCCCTCCTGCTGCCCCCAGCGTCCCTGCTCCGCTCCCGTCGGTGCCAGCTGCTGTACCCCGGCAGGAGCCCCCCGGACCCGTAACCGTGACATCCAACCCGTTAGAGACTCACTGGGGAGCCGGTGCCTCCGGTTGTCCCTGCGCCCACTCTGTGCTTGGGATGGGGGAGCCTATGCAGGGAGAGGGCTGCTGCCCCGTGGGGTGGGAATGGGGGTCGCCCCCTTGTCGGGGGCAGCAGGGCCCATGGGGCTGATCCAAACCCCACTGCCGTCATGGGGAAGGTTTCTCTTGACTCCAGTGGGCGCTGGATTGGGCCCCAAGCCCGGCCCCTATTGGCCAGCGGCTGCTGTCAGTCACCCCAGGTAAAGCCCCTCCAGCCATTACCCAGAAGGCTTTGGGCCTGATTTGGCCATTCCCGGTCAATGGGGTCCCTGTGGGGTGGGATTGGGCCCATGGCTGGGGAGCAATAACGTGGGTTTGGGACGTTCCTGAGTTTTTTATCCTGATTTAAAATCTGGTCAGTCTAGGCCGTGCCCGCGGCAGCCTGTGTTATCCCAGCCCAGCCACAGTCTGTCCAGGGGCACCAGGTTACACTGGGAGTTTGGTATGAGAGGTAAGGAAGGAGCCAGGACTCCTGGGTTCTCTCCCAGCTCTGGAAGCGGAGTGGGGGCTGGTGGGTTAGAGCAGGGGGGCTGGGAGTCAGGACTCCAGGGTTCTATTCCCATTGCTGACTCTGACTTGCCGCATGCCCTTGGGTAAATTATCTTCCTCTGCCTCCTTTTCCCCTTGTGTGAAATGTGGCCGTTCTCCCCTGGGTCGGTGCGGGAGGCTCGGGGGCAGAGGGATGGTCCATGGAGCACTCTGAGCTCGTCCCATGGCCGGGAGCCCAGGAGCAGGGCAGGGCTCATGGGCCAGGCTCCCCAGGACTGAACCCCGCAGGGCGAGCAGCTGCAGAGAGACACTGGCCTGTCTGGGGGCTGCGGTGACGTCCCCCAGGCTGGGGTCACCATGACACAAAGGGCAGATCCCCTCCTCTCCCCCCCCCGAACGTGGCACTGAGCCGTAGCCCAGCTTCCTCGCACCCCTTCCCTGGCACAAGCTAAGAGACCCCGCCCCACCCCCGGCTCCCACCAGCAGCGATTGGCTGCTCCAATCCGCCAATAACACCACCAACCAGCCAAGCTCTCCCATTGGCCGCCGGAGCCTCGGTCCAGCCTCGTGCGTGTTCCCATTGGCTGCCACCATCCAGCTGCCCCTGGGAAAATGGTCCCAGGTCCCTTTAGGCAGCTCCAGACACCGGCCCTGGGCTTCTACCAGTTGGGGAGGCCCTGGGGGCCTGGGCGTGTGGCAGGGGAGGGGGGGGCGCTGTTTCCAGTGGGGGCACGGCTGGGGGGGGGCGGCTGCTTCCAGTAGGGGTGGGGGGGGTGGGCACACAGCTTGGGGGGCTGCTTCCAGTGGGGTCTGGCAGGGCCGAGCTAGTCAGTAGCTGGGTGAGCCGAGAGACGATGTAACCCCACCATGGGGCGCGTCTGCAAGGACACCGAGGCTGGGCAGTGATGCTGGGACGGGTCAGTTACACACAGCGAGCTGGGGCATGCAGGGAGCTGGGCCCATTCACGCGTGTTTTCACACAGCCAGGGCCAGGCTGGACAACCAGGAACTGAGGATGGGGGTTAGGTGGGCTATATTCTGAGATGCAGAGACCCTGAACACGATGTGGGGGTCAAGTCAGAACCCAACGAACGTGAGCTCCCAGGGCTGTGCTGTGTCTTGGGGGGTAGGTGTGACCCTGGGCTGTAGGAAAAGACGGTTACTCACCGTAGTAACTGTGGTTCTTCGAGATGTGTTGCTCCTATCCATTCCATGTAGGTGTGCGCGCCGCGCGTGCACGGCTCTTCGGAACATTTTTACCCTAGCAACTCCGGTGGGCCGGCTGGTGCCCCGTGGAGTGGCGCCGCCATGGCGCCGAATATATACCCCAGCCGGCCCATCCGCTCCTCCGTTCCTTCTTGCCGGCTACTCCGACAGTGGGGAAGGAGGGCGGGTCTGGAATGGATAGGAGCAACACATCTCGAAGAACAACAGTTACTACGGTGAGTAACCGTCTTTTCTTCTTCGAGTGATTGCTCCTATGCATTCCAGTCAGGTGATTCCCAAGCCTTACCTAGGCGGTGGGGTCGGAGTGAGATGTGGCAGAGTGCAAGACTGCGGAGCCGAAGGCTGCATCGTCTCTGGATTGTTGCACCAATGCGTAGTGGGAAGCAAAGGTGTGAACAGAAGACCAGGTAGCCGCCCGACAGATGTCCTGAATGGGGACATGGGCCAGGAAGGCGGCAGACGAGGCTTGCGCTCTCGTAGAGTGAGCGGTGAGGCAGCTAGCTGGCACACGAGCAAGCTCGTAACATGTCTGGATACATGATGTTACCCAGGAGGAAATCCTCTGAGAGGAGACCGGCTCGCCTTTCATGCGATCGGCAACCGCCACGAATAGTTGGGGCGAATGCTGGAAGGGTTTTGTTCGCTCTATGTAAAATGCGAGGGCCCTGCGGACGTCGAGGGTGTGAAGCTGTTATTCACAACTTGAGGCGTGTGGCTTCGGGAAAAAGACCGGGAGAAAAATGTCCTGGTTCAAATGGAAGGCCGACACCACCTTAGGAAGGAAGGCCAGGTGTGGCCGAAGCTGCACCTTGTCTGCATGGAAGATGGTATACGGCGGACCAGCCGTTAGGGCATGAAGCTTGGAAACTCGCCTCGCTGAAGTTATAACGACGAGAAAAGCCGTTTTCCATGATAGATAGAGCAGGGAACACGTGGCCAAGGGCTCGAAGGGGGCTCCCATGAGCCTGGCTAGAACTAGGTTCAAATCCCAGGACGGGGTAGGACGCCGTACTGGTGGGAACAAGAGATCTAGGCCCTTAAGGAAGCGGGAAACCATCTGGTTGGAAAAGATGGACCGTTCTCCTACGCCGGGTCGGAAGGCGGAGATGGCCGCCAGGTGCACCTTCAAGGAGGAGACCGCGAGACCTTGCTCCTTGAGATACCAGAGGTAGTCCAGGATCGTAGGAATAGGGACTGCGAAAGGATCGAGACCCTTCTGATCGCACCAGAGTGTGAAACGCTTCCATTTTGCGAGGTAGGTTGAGCGAGTGGAAGGCTTCCTGCTTTCCATTAGGACTTGCTGTACCTCAGCCGAACAGACACGCTCCGCGCGAGTCAGCCACGCAGGCACCACGCTGTAAGATGGAGGGACTGTAGGTCCGGGTGGCGAAGCCTGCCGAAGTCCTGCGTTATCAAGTCCGGCCATAATGGGAGGGGAATGGGATCCCATACTGAAAGCTCGAGCAGCAGAGTGTACCAGCACTGTCTCAGACAGGCCGGAGCAACGAGTATGAGGCGGGCCCTGTCCCTCCGCAGTTTGAGTAGCACCCGGTGCACAAGGGGAAACGGAGGGAAGGCATATAGCAGGCGACCCGTCCAGGGGCGGAGAAAAGCGTCCGATAGGGAGCCCTGGGAGCGACCCTGGTAGGAGCAGAACTGGTGGCATTTGCTGTTCTCTTTGGAGGCAAACAGGTCTATTTGGGGAAAGCCCCACCTTTGGAAAATTGTGTGCACCACATCCGGACGAAGGGACCACTCGTGGGAGAGGAACGACCTGCTGAGACGGTCGGCCAGCGTGTTCTGCACTCCTGGAAGAAAGGACGCTACCAGGTGAATCGAGTGGGCTATGCAGAAGTCCCAAAGGAGCATCGCTTCCGTGCACAGCAGGGAGGAGCGGGCCCCGCCCTGTTTGTTGACGTAAAACATCGCTGTCGTGTTGTCCGTGAAAACAGCCACACAGCGCCCTTGGAGGTGGGCGTGGAAGGTTTGACACGCCAAGCGGATCGCCCACAGCTCCCTGACATTGATATGGAGGGAGAGCTCTCGGGGCGACCAGAGACCTTGGGTGTGAAGGTCGCCGAGGTGTGCTCCCCATCCCAACGCCGAGGCATCCGTGGTCAGGGTGACGGACAGGCGAGGAGGGCGGAATGGGACTCCTGCACACACGACCTCTGGGTCCAGCCACCAGTTGAGCGAATCGAGGGTCGAGCCTACAATCCTTTCCCACCGTTGTTGTGGGAAAGGATTGTAGGCTCCAGACGAGGGAAACCATAGTTTGGTGCCGAGGTCGAGGGAGGCAGGCCCTGGCCAAATTGGAATCCAGGATCACTCCGATGAACTCCACCCTTTGCGATGGAGCTAAAGTGGACTTCTCTGCATTTATTAGAAGTCCGAGACACTGAAATAGGGCAAGGATGTCGGCCACTTGACGCGCTACCAGTTGGCGGGATGGGCCGCGGACCAGCCAGTCGTCGAGATACGGGTACATGTGTATGCAATGACGGCGGAGGGCTGCTGCCACCACTGCCATGCACTTGGTGAAAACCCGTGGCGCGGTGGACAGGCCGAAGGGTAGCACCGTAAACTGGTAGTGCGTGTTGTTGATGACGAAGCGCAGGTAGCGCCGATGAGGAGGGTAAATCACGATATGGAAATACGCGTCCTTCATGTTGAGGGCGGCAAACCAGTCTCCCGGATCCAGGGAGGGAATGATGGTCCCCAGGGTTACCATGCGGAACTTGAGCTTGAGTAGGTATCTGTTGAGCTCTCGGAGATCTAGTATAGATCGTAGACCTCCATTCGCCTTGGGGATTAGGAAATATCGGGAATAAAATCCCCTGCCTCACATGTCGCTCGGCACCTCCTCTATGGCACCCAAACCCAACAGAGTCTCGACCTCTTGCAAGAGGAATTGCTCGTGAGAGGGGTCCCTGAAGAGGGACGGGGAGGGAGGAGGCGAAACAAATTGAAGGCGGTAACCAGACTCTACCGTGCGCAGTACCCAGTTGTCCGTTGTTATCTGGGAGCACGCCGGGAGGAAGTGGGAAAGACGGTGGCAAAATAACGGGGAAGGATCCGGTGAAGACACTGATGGGCTGTCCTCGGGCGTCCCATCAAAAGACAGACTTAGGCCCCTGAGGGGCTTTGGAGGGTGTTTGGGACTGATTACCCTGGTTGCCCGACGGTCTACGGTGGCTCACCCTGCCTCTGCGCCTATTATCAGGCCGTGGCCGGCCTTGACTAAACGGGCGGTACGGCTGCTGCCGGAAGGACCTCCGCTGGGTAGCCGGCGTGTGCATGCCCAGGGTGCGAATGGCGATTCGCCCATCTTTGAGGGTCTGAATCCTCTCGTCTGTTTTTTTTTTTTTTTTTTTTAAAAAGAGGCCCTTGGTGTCGAACGGGAGGTCCTGCAATGTGTACTGGACCTCGGGCGGCAAGGTGGAGGCCTGCAGCCAGGAAATTCTCCGCATGGTCACTCCCGAGGCCAAGGTTCTGGCTCCTGAGTCTGCTGAGTCCAGAGAGGCCTGGATGGAGGACCGAGAGGCTTTCTTGCCCTTCTCAATAAGGGCTGAGAATTCCGGTCGGGAGGTCGTTGGTACCAGCTCCGTAAACTTGGAGAGTGAGACCAAGGCGTCATACGTATAGCGACCGAGGAGAGCCAGTTGGTTGGCAATCCGTAGCTGGAGGCCACCGGCCGAATAGACCTTCCGGCCCAAAAGATCCATCCTCCGGGCCTCCTTCGATTTTGGTGCTGGAGCAAGTTGCCCATGGCGCTCCCGGTCATTCACGGACTGTACCACTAAGGAGTCCGGAGCTGGGTGCGTGTACAGATACTCGTACCCGCTGGGGGGAACCGAGTATTTCCGTTCCACCCCTCGAGCGGTGGGCGGGATGGAAGCCGGCGACTGCCAGATTGTATTGGCATTTCTCTGTATGGTCCTAATGAAGGGCAAGGCCACCTGCAGCGGGACCTCAGCTCCAAGAACGCTGGTCATCGTCCTCCGCGACCTCCTCGACAGGGAGGTCAATAGCATGTGCCACCCGTCGAAGCAGGTCCTGGTGGGCACACAGGTCAATTGGTGGAGGGCCCGATGTCGATGCCTCTGCCACCGCCTCATCCGGTGATGAAGACGAGGATAGGCCCTGGACCATGGCTTCCGGAGGTGGTTCGTCCACGCATTGCGAAGCCTCCGCGTGCGTGGGATGATCTCCCGCTACCGGTGGCGGCGGTTCCTCTCCCAAAGGTGATGGAGGAGGTCTGCTGACCGTGGCTTCCGGCACCCTGTGGTCGGAAGCTCTGGGCTGCTGAGTGACGGGGACCCCTTGAGCCTCGTGATAGGCCCAGGGTGTCCAGAAGCCCCATTGTTGAGGTCCGTGGTCCTGGCCTTGGGGGTCGGCGCGGAGATCACCACCGCTGCCCGCTTGGGAGGCGACTGAAGGTTGGCGGGAAGGCCACGGGGGGGCAGAGGCACTGAGAGACTGCGCCATCGATCTGTCCCTGGAAGGTGCCGGTCGTCGCGGTGCTGAGAACGAGACCGGGACCATCGACTGCGCGGGTGCCGGGAGGTCGACCGAGATCGCGATCATCGTCAGTGGGAGCAGCTGCGCGATGATCGGTACCGGGAGCGGTACCGGGATCCGGATCTCCGGCGGTACCGACGGTCGGGTGACCGGGACCGGGATCGTCTCCGGGAGTGCGACCGGTACCGCGAAGTGGAGCGGTACCGGGACTGCGACTGGCGCCGAGATGGAGAACGGTACCGGGATTGTGATCGGTGCCGGGATCTGGACCAACGAGAAGGTGAACGTCTCCGGGATCGGGACCGGGACCGGGACCTGGAGCGCCTTCTGTCTCGTCTGTCAGGGGACGGGGGCCTCATGATGGCCGGCTTGCCCACTGACTTCACAGCCCGCACTGGCGGTGCCGGGGGCTGTAGGCCTGATGGCTCTGTGAGCGCCATCAGTTCTCTTGCCGTCGAGAATGTTTCTGGCGTCGACGGGAGAGGCAGCTCGACCACGGTTTGCACCGGGGAGCAGGGTGGTACCGGACTCGATGGCTCTTGCGGTGCCGGAGTCAACGTTACTGTGCATGGCTTGTGCACCATCATAGTCGGTGCCGGAGGTGCCGGCGGTGGCTGGGTGAGCGGCCCCGGTGCCGGAGGCTTGGAGGTTGCCTGCGCCGGCTTGCGCTTCCTCGCAGGAGAGAGGGAACGGTGCCGGGACGCCGGTGCTGGCTGCTGCTTCTTCAGAGTCTCGGTGCCGGAACGGCTTGGGACCGCTGGTGCGCTCCGCACCGAAGAGGACTGTTGAGCTGCTGGTGTCGGCACCGTAGGGCTAAGTGCCGACTCCATCAAGAGCTGCTTTAATCTAAAGTCTCGCTCTTTCTTTGTCCTCGGCTTAAATGACTTGCAGATCGGGCACTTATCTGCACGATGGGACTCTCCGAGGCAGCGCAGGCAGGAGTCGTGAGGGTCTCCAATCGGCATGGGCCGCTGGCAAGCCGAACAGGGCTTAAACCCCGGTGCCTTGGGCATGAGCCCGCACCGATTCGGGAAAAAGAGGGGCTAAGCCCCCCCGATTTCCCTTAACTACTAACTAACTAATCTAACTATACACACTAAATTACACTAAGAACCAGAGAGAAGCTAGGGTTGTGGAGGTCAAGGAGCACTCCACTGTTCCAACGGCCGTCACGGGCGGTAAGAAGGAACTGAGGAGCGGACGGGCCGGCTGGGGTATATATCCAGTGCTATAGCGGCGCCACGCCAGCCGACCCGCCGGAGTTGCTAGGGTAAAAATCTTCCAAAGAGCCGTGCACGCACGGCGCACACACCTGACTGGAATGGATAGGAGCAATCACTCAAAGAAGAACAGGGGAATATGGGGCAGGTGCAGGGAGATGGTGTCACCTCTGTACGCGGCCCTGGTGAGAGCGTCACTGGCTGCCGTGTCCAACCCTGGCGTTGGCCCTGCGGAAAGGCTGAAACGTGAGCAGGGCTCAGAGGGGAGCCACGGACGTGCCTCAAGGTCTGGAGAAGCTGCCTGTGAGTGAGCGACGGAAGGAGCCTGTTCTGTGCACAGCTCAGGGTGACCTGTCCCGTCTGTAAGGACCCCCCAGGGAGCCGATTGCTGGGAGCAGGGGGCACGTCCGTCTCCCAGACAAAGCAGAACAGGAGCCAGGGGCTGGGGCTGACCTGAGATGACCTCAGACTAGAAACCAGGGTCACGTTTTTACCGGGGGGGCAGAGGGGGGAACCACTGCGACGGCTGAGCCGGTCAGAGCACGTTGCTCTCCAACCACAGCCAGACCCTGAGACTGGATCTGCACAAACAGCCCCTGGAGGGGGGAGCCCCACTGAGTCCTGCGGGGGGGCAGGAGTCCACCCACCGGCAGGGTCCAGGCTTTGGGTTAAAAAGGTGTTTTAAGAACGCTGCGTGAATGGCTGGAACATGCAAACCCCGAGCTGGACGGAACTCAGAGCCCAGTCAGTACAGAGGCTGGGAAACAGGAAGTAAATGGCAAAGAGAAAACGGTGACTCACCTCTCGTAACTGTGGCTCTTCGAGATGTTGCTCACGTCCATTCCAGGCAGGTGTGCGCGCGCCGTGTGCACGGACATGGGGAAGTTTTTCCCCAGCAGCTCCCAGCGGGTCGGCTGTGGAGCCCCCTGGAGTCGCACCTGCCTGGCACCGAATATGTGACTCTGCCCACCCGGGGCCCCTCAGTTCCTTCCTGCCGGCTGCTCCGACAGGGGGAAAGGGGGCGGGTGTGGAATGGACGTGAGCAACACACCTCGAAGAACCACAGTTACAAGAGGTGAGGAACCGTTTTTATTTTCTTCGAGTGATTGCTCATGTCGATTCCAATCAGGCGACTCCCAAGCCTGACCCGGGCGGTGGGGTCGGAGTGAAGGAAACGCAGACTGCAGCACCGCTCTGCCGAAACCCGCGTCGTCCCTGGCGTGCTGGACGATGGCGCAGGGCGAGGTGAAGCTATGCACCGAGGAGCACGTCGCTGCCCTGCAGATTTCCTGGATCGGGACCTGGGCCAGGAACGCTGCTGACAAGGCCTGGGCCCCGGTGGAGTGTGCGGTGAGAGCTGGGGTCGGCACCCCGGCCAGCTCACAGCAAGTGCGGATGCAGGACGTCATCCAGGAGGATATTCTCTGAGAGGAGACCGGGAGGCCTTTCATCTGGTCCACCACCGCTACGAAGAGCTAGGTCGATTTCCTGAAGGCTTGGTGCGCTCGATGTAGAAAGCCAGGGCCCTGCAGCCATCGAGGGAATGCAGCTGCTGCTCCCGGGGACCAGCGTGCGGTTTCGGGTACAAGACGGGTAGGAAAATGTCCTGGCTGGGGTGGAAGTTCAACACCACCTTGGGGAGGAAGGCCGGATGCGGTCTGAGCTGCACCTTATCCCCATGCAAGAACGCGTAAGGCGGTTCTGAGGTGAAGGCCTTCAGCATGGAGACTCATCTCGCCGACATAATGGCACCAGGAAAGCCACCTTCCAGGAGAGATACAGGAGGGAGCACGTGGCCAGCGGTTCGAACGGGGGCCCCAGGAGCCTCAAAAGGACCAGGTTAAGGTCCCAGGCAGGGCAGGTTGATGGATCTGAGACTGTCCAAGCACTTGAGAAAGCAACCGACCATCAGGTCGGCAAAGACAGAGGGGCCAGACACAGCCGTGTGGAAGGCCGAGATGGCAGCGAGGTGGAGGACGCCGCCGCCAGGCCTTGCTGTTTCAGGTGCAGGAGGTACTCCAAAATGAGGGGCACCAGTGCCCGGATGGGGTATGAGCGGCGCTGGTCACCCTAACACGAAAACCTTCTCCACCTCACCAGATACGTGGCTCTAGTGGAGGGCTTCCCGCTGCCCAGCAGGACCTGTCTTACGGGGTCCAAACACAGCAGCTCCAGGGGGTTCAGCCACGCAGGTTCCAGGCCGTGAGGTGGAGGGACCGCAGGTCGGGATGGCAGAGGTGACCGTGGTCCTGCGTGAGCTGGTCGGGGAGGAGAGGTAGCGTGACCGGTACGTCTGACAGCTCCTGCAGCGTGATGTACCAGTGCCGGCAAGGCCACACCGGCGCTACCAGAATCACCCTCGCCCCATCCCTGCGGACCTTGGCCAGGACCTTGTGCACAAGGGGGAACGGAGGGAAGGCGTAAAGCAAGCGACCCGTCCAAGGAAACAGGAACACCTCCGTGAGGGAGCCTGGGCCAGCGTAACACAGGAGGGTTTATTGAGTGTCTGAACCCAACACAGGAAACTCTCCGGGCCTCAGGCCTGGCCTCCCTCAGCCCAGCACATCCCAGTCCCCCTGCATCCAGGGGGGCTCTGCCTGCCCCCCCTCTCCAGCCCAGCATCTGAGATCCCCGGCCCCAAGCCCTACCTCTGTCCATTGTCCTCTCTCCAGGCAAACAGGGTCGCCTGGGCCTCCCCTCTTCTGTCCTCTGGCCGGAACCAACTGGTCAGGTCACCGGGGTCCTCTCCCCGCAGCCCATTGTCCTCCCACTGGCCAGACCCGGCTGTGACTCCAGAGCTGGGTCTCCGGGTCACCAGTTGCTGGGGTCTCCGTCCTCCAGCCCATCGGCTGGGATCCCAAGTTCCCTCTCTGCTCCTCTGTACCAATAAACTCCCTCTCCCCTCACCTCTTTAAACCAGTAACACCCAGGGAAACTGAGTCCCACCCCCTCTGCATGCAAATCACTGGAAACAACAAGAAAATCCCCCACTTCGTCACAGGGTAACACCTGCAGATGCACAGCAGCACCAGGGGCCTCATGCTGTCAACCGGAGAGAGGTGTTTCCATAATGCTTGGGAGACCCCTAGCAAAATCACTTCACCCTCCGTAAGCAACTACTATTCAACTCCAGGGCAAGCGGTCTTTGCCAGGGGACTAGCTCTGACAATTCCCTCGGGGGGCCAGATGCCGGAGGGGGGGATCCTCCCTGTCAGAATGCCCTGCGCTAACACATCAGGGTCATGTCGCTGACAGCTCATCCGTCACGGGCAGGCGGCCCTGTGTGGGGGATTCCCAGGCTGTGTGGACACTCAGATGCCAAGGATAAAGGGACAGGAGCGCAATTCCCAGGAGGACAGGGCAGGGGTCACTCCCCCTTTCCCAGCCAGGGGACAGTGTGGCACAGAAGGGTCCCTCTGTTCCAGTGCTGCACCACCCCACAGAGCCCTGTCGCCAACACACATCCTGCTCCACACGCCCTGCCTGGAGACAGCCGGGAGCCCCTTACTCAGCAATGGCCGAGGGGGTCACTGGTTTGGTCGCCGCACCAGGCGAGCGACGGCGCAGGCAGAGCGCTGGACGCTGCCGGGTAGAAACCCCCAGTCCCAGGCGCATGGCGGCAGAAAGGCTCCAGTGAGCAGCAAACCAGCGTGTTCTAACCGTTAGGAATGAAATGGAATCAACCTGCCCCAATCCCCAGGGCCAGCCAGTGCCCATCCCAGGGCTGGAGTGGAGCCAGCGCTCACCAGGGGGGCAGGGCAGAAAAGGCCCCATGTACTAGTGCCCCCCCCCCCCGGGCTGTACAGACCCCGGCTGAGAGCAGGGCTGCGTTGTGCTGGGCGCTGCCCAGACCGAGGGGCTTTGCCCGCAGGAGCCTGATGACAGGACAAAGGTGGGATCTCCCCCCCCCCCCCCCACACACACACGTTACAGCTGGGAACAGAGCACGGGGGGGGGGGGGGATTTACCCCACTGCACACAGCCCTGGCTCCCAGCCACCCCCTGCTGCCCCCTTGTGGCTGTCTCCCTGTTTGCACGAAACCCAGCAGACAGCGCCCTGGGAATGGCTGTACAAAATCCTGGGCTGCAGTTTGGTTGCAATAAAAAAAAAAAGTTAGCTCACACCCCACAACTGTTCTTAGTTATGGCAACTTTCCTCCCCTCGGGTGCTGCTGCCAGGCCAGGCCAGCACCAAATTCTCTGAGTGACCAGCTCTGCCAGCCGGAGCCCTCCGCCCTTGGAATCCTGGTGCTGGTGGCAAAGGAGCCTGCACCAAGCTGGGCTGGGGCTGGACCGAAAACGTGGGGCCATGGAGCTAAAATCCCCTCTCCAGGGTGACGCAGCTCAGCCGGCCTGAGCCCAGCAGAGTCGGGGCTGGGCCAACAGACGAGTTCTCCAGCCACCTGGCTCCCGCCCACCCGAGGTGTTCAGCGATGGCAGAACCCGCCCCCCAGGGCGCATCTACAGGGCAGTGCTGCCCCCAGGCACGTGTCAGCGCAGACACAGAATCACAGACTATCGGGTGGGAAGGGACCCCAGGAGGTACCTAATCCAACCCCCTGCTCAAAGCAGGACCAATTCCCAACTAAATCATCCCAGCCAGGGCTTTGTCAAGCCTGACCTTAAAAACCTCTAAGGAAGGAGATTCCACCCCCTCCCTAGGGAACCTGATCCAGGGCTTCCCCACCTTCCCCCCCCCCCCCCCCCCAGCACAGCCCTGACCCAATCCTGGCTGGGCCCCAGCAGAGCTCTCAGGAAACCGCCCCAGCCTGATTTAACCCTGGCAGGCTGGAGCCTCCACCCACCCCCTCGGAAGCTGTTCCTGGGGTTCATTGTCCTCATGTTGCGGAGGGGAAGAACCTGCCCTGTGGGGGGTGCTGGGAGGGGCAGGTCTGGGGCTCCCCCCACTGGCACCACTGCCCCAGGCAGTATGTCTCAGGAGGGGGATGTGGCAGCACCAGCTCTGAAGCCAAAGTGGGGGCTAGAGCCCCCACCTCCATCCCTGGCCAGAGAACCCCCTTGCATGCCCCATGCCAGGGGCCAGGCAGCTGGGAAGAGATGGGATGTGCTGGGAGACCCCAACACTGACCCCAGCCCCCAGCATTTCTGGCTGGCCCCGTTCCCAGCTCCCCCCTCACCCCCTTCCAGCCCGAGGGCTCACGGCTCAGCTGTCGCAGGGCACTAGAGCTGGGAGGGCTGTTTCCAGTGGGGTCGGGGGGGGGGGGCGCCAGGCCCTGGGGGGCTGTTTCCAGGGGGCGCGCCGCAGAGCCCGGGGCTAGTCCCAGCTCCCTCTACAGGGGTTGGAGGGGGACGGGGTCAGTGATTCAGGACTCTGGGGTTCCATCTCAGCAAGTGGGGGTGTCTAGGACTCCATCCCACGCCTGCCAGGGGCCGGGTGACCATGTCCCAGGCCCAGCGGGCACCGAGGAACGAGGCCCGGGCAGAGACCTGCAGAGAGAACGGGAACTCCAATAATATTTTCTTTATTTACATGTTCCAGGCTGGAAAGGTCAGAACAGCTGAGCCCGCCCTCGGGGTCTGACGGGGCGGGCAGGGGACGGGGAGGGAAAAGGAAGGAGTAGAAAACAATTGTACAGTCAACATAAAAAACAGCCCCCCTCCCCTCCCCGCCCCCCCCAGTAAGGAGCATGCTGCCCGGGCCGGGCCCCCGCGGGCTCTGTACACTGCAGTCCTGGAGCCGGGCGGGCGACACCCGTCTCTGCAGGGCCTCGCGGCCCAACCGCTGCTCAAATAAATAAACAAACCCTCCCCGGAGAAGGGGACGAGGCCATCGGTGGGACGTGAGATGGGGGGCCAGCGATGCAGCCCAGAGCACGTGAGGGGCTTGCGGCTTCCGTCTGTCCGGCCAGCCCCCCCCAAACCTCCAGCCCCAAGAGCAAATCCAAGCGTGGAGACTTCCAAACCCTTTAAAACCCAAACTCTGCGCTGGGAAAAGCTCCCATGCGTCAGAACCAAACCAAACCAAACGGTAAAACCTGGCTGGGGTCGCGCTGGGGCCTGCACAGGCTGTACCCGGCAGGTGCCTCTACGCCGACAACCCCCAGGGGCCTCCGAACTGTAAACACTGGGGCAGTGCCCATGTCCGTGAGGGGGCAGTCACTGGCACCCTCCCCCACCTTGGGGGTGCTGCCTGCCGGGTGGAGCTGCTCAGTCCGGTTCACATGGGGTCCGGTCCCGCAGAGCCTCTTCTGAACCTGCCCACGCTCCCACCCGGCTGCGATGCCGCCCGCCCACTGCCATCGCCGCCACCGCTCTAGCCGGAATCCGAGTCGCTGGTGTCAGAGGACGAGGAGCTGGAGCTGCTGCTGCTGGAGTCGGAGCTGGAGCTGCTGGCGCTGAGCCGCGACACGGGCACCTGCTGGGCAGACTCCGGCTTCTCGTTGGCTGCAGGGGAACAAGGGAGCCGGTCAGCAAACAGAACACGCACTTTATCCTGCGCTGGGAGCCGGGCTGGGCTGGCAGGGGCTGCAGGTCGGGAGTGAGGGGCACTGGCAGAGCTGGGAGCCAGGCTGGGCTGGCGGGGGGCTGCAGGTCGGGAGTGAGGGGCACTGGCAGAGCTGGGGGGCAGGGCTGGGCTAGCAGGGGCTGCAGGTCGGGAGTGAGGGGCACTGGCAGAGCTGGGGGGGCAGGGCTAGGCTAGCCGCGGCTGCAGGTCGGGAGTGAGGGCACCAGCAGAGCTGGAATCATTCCCCCTCACCCCGCTCCGAATCCCTGCCTCGCGGACCCCAACGCTGACGCCCCACAGAGGGAAGGCAGGGACCTCCCGCCCCCTGCCCAGCACTCACCCTTCTTGGGGGGCTTCTTGGTGGAGTTGAGCTGGCCGCTCACGTCCTGCAGCCGCTTCTCCAGCTCCCGTTTCTTCTCCAGCGCCAGCTCCTCCTTCGTCTTCCCCACCGGCTTCTTCATGGCTGCAGCGGGCAGGACAGACGTGCTCAGAGAGCTCCCCGTGGCTGGCTGGCCTCCCTGAGCCCCCTCTATGCCCACCCCGCCTGGGGAGCAGACAAGCCCACCCCTGCACTCAGCCCCACACCATCTCTGTACAGTGCGCGCAGGGGCAGAGCGCACTGCTCCCCAAGGCCCCCCCATCCCTCGTAAGGCATACGGGGTTGTGTACAGGCAGGACGGGGGGGGGGGTCACTGCTGAGATCTTCCCTTCCCCCCTGGCTAACTCACTGCAAGGCTCCCAGGCATCCCCCTCACGCTAACCCCAGAACATCCCCCCATGCTCTCACTGGGAGGCACCCAACCCCCTAAGCTCCCTGATTTCCCCACCCTAACAACTTCATCTCCCTCCACCCTTGCTGCAAGGCTCCCAGCCCCCCAGCTCGTATCTAGTGCTTCTCTGCCGTAGGTCTTGGGGCGCTTTCTCGACCACGTCTATACCCCCGGCAGCAGGGCAGGGCCTCTCTCACGTCAGCACCACGAGGCTCTGGATGGGGGGGTCTTTGGCAGGGGACAGGAACTGAACGCAGGGCTCCCACATCCTAGGCCAGAGCCCAGCCTGGGACCACCCCCCCACTCACTCTCGCTGTAGGGCTTGCGCGGCTTCTTGCGCAGGCAGGACAGCACGTAGCGCTCCAGCTCCCGCAGGGTGGAGGGCTTGAGGGTCTCGAAGTCGATCTCGATCTCCTCGGGGTTGGAGTCGCGCAGCGAGGGCTCCCGCGACTGGATGATGTGCACCACCCGCCCCAGCTTCTCCCCCGGCAGCTTGTTGATGTCCAGGCTGAGCTGGCGCTTCTCGTCGTAGGTCATGGGCTTGCTCTCCTCCTCCTCTTCCGAGTCGTAGAGCACGGGGGGTGCCGGCAGCGCCGCCTTCGACACCTTACTGGAATTCCTGGGGGGGGGAGGAAATGTCAATCATGGCCAGATATCCCTCTTCTGGGCCACTGTGTGCCACAGAGCCAGCCCTGCCACCCACATGGCCAGAGTGGAAATCAAAGAGAACCTAAGCGGGAACTGAAAAAGCAGGACAAAGCTTGTTTATCCTTCTCCAATCTCTGAGGAGAACTTAGGTGCGAGAGAATCAGATCTACTGGTTCTTTTACATTTCCAAGACATTTGAGGTCATTTTACTGAATTAAAAATCAGTCCAAAAACATGTGCCTTTTTAAACTGCATTCCAATTTCCATCAAAATAGATCACAACCAATCTAGTAAATAAATGCATCATTCCCAATTTCTTTGCACAATAAAACACGCAATATAATGGCTTAAATAAAAATGTAGAAATCTACTGTTTCTTCGTGAACTGCAAAAAGTATCACCAAGTTTAGCATAAAGCTTATATTCAGTTACATAACATAGGAACGGCCACACTGGGTCAGACCAGACGTTCATCTAGCCCAGTATCCTGTCTGCCGACAGCGGCCAGTACCAGGTGCTCCAGAGGGAATGAACAGAACAGGGAATCATCAAGTGACCCATCCCCAGCTCCCGGCAAACAGAGGCTACAGACACCATCCCCGCCCAGCCTGGCATGGTTAGACCTATCCTCCAGGAACTTATCTAGTTCTTTTTTGAACCCATTTATACTCTTGGCCTTCACAACAGCCTCTGGCAAGGAGTTCCACAGGTTGACTGTGTGTTGTGCAAAAAAAAAATACTTCCTTTTATTTGTTTTAAATCAGCTGCCTATTCATTTCATTTGGTGACCCCTAGTTCTTGTGTTAGGAGGAGTAAATAACACTTCCTTATTTATTTTCTTCACACCAGTCATGATTTTATAGACCTCTAGCACATCCCCCCTTAGCCGTCTCTTTTCCAAGCTGAAAAGTCCCAGTCTTATTAATCTCTCCTCATACGGCTGCTGTTCCATACCCCTCATCATTTCTGTTGCCCTTTTCTGAACCTTTTCCAATCCCAACAGATCTTGTTTGAGATGGGGGGTGACCACATCTGCACGCAGTATTCAAGGTGTGGACGTACCATGGATTTATATAGCAGCAATATATTTGTCTGATTATCTCGTTCTTAATGATTCCCAACACCCTCTTAGCTTTTTTGCAAATCAACATGTTTTAATGGTTCTCAACTAACAAGAATGACCCTCTGTAGGAAAAGAACTAAATACAATGGCAAAACAGGATTTCAACCCAGATTTTCTGCTTCTTGATTGAAATCAATCCACCGTGATGGCCACAAATCCACCTCCTGTGGGTATCGCAGGAGCCAGTCCACCACCCAAGGCCTCTGCTGTGGAACTCATGTGGGGCTGGGGGCGCAGGTGGAAGCGGAGAGGTGAGCAACACCCTTTGCTCACACCCCGTCAGACACACCCGTCAGGAAGCTGAAGCTGCTGAGACGGGGATTCACGTGGAAGGGGAGAGGTGCTCACACACTGAGGTGCTCCTGGGGACCCTGGAAGCCCCTGTAGCCACAGTGCGGGGACCCCAGGAGCTGCCCACTGGATGTCAGACCCACGCTGTGCCAGGAGCAGCTAAGCCCAGCGAGGACCTGTACCCCCACCCAGCCAAGGGAGTCGGCGGCAGGCAGCCGTCAGACAGGCTTTGGCTTGTTCACACAAGGTCATCGCCATGGTCGATCCGCCGGGGAAAGAGTCATCACGCAGCTGCCCTCGCCACTCCCCAGCTGGTTGGGGCACGGGCTGCCCTGCCACCTCCACGTATCCCCACCCTGCTCACTTGGTGATGCTGCTGCTGCTGCTCCCGCTGGTCCCTCCACTGCTGCCCCCTGCCTTCTTGGCCTTCTTCAGCTGGCCCTGGCGTGCCCGCGCCTCCTCATCGCCTCCCCGGCCCTTGTGCTTCTCCGATTTCTTCTTCCTTTTCTTCTCCTTCCTCTCCCGCTTCTTTTTGGGCTTGGAGACCGGGCCCTGCGACAGGGCGGCCAGCTGCTCATGCACTGCCCGCAGCTGGGGGGAGAGACAGACACCAGTGAGAGGGGACCCAGAGACACGAGGGGGCTGCGAAGCCGAACCCTGCACAGGGCGGCCAGCTGCTCATGCACTGCCACAGCTGGGGGGAGAGAGACACACCAGCGAGAGGGGACCCAGAGACGAGGGGGCTGCGAAGCCGAACCCTGCACAGGGCAGCCAGCTGCTCATGCACTGCCCGCAGCTGGGGGGGAGAGAGACACACCAGTGAGAGGGGACCCAGAGACACGAGGGGGCTGCGAAGCCGAACCCTGCACAGGGCAGCCAGCAGCTCATGCACTGCCCTCAGCTGGGGGGAGAGAGACACACCAGTGAGAGGGGACCCAGAGACAAGGGGGCTGCTAAACCGAACCCTGCACAGGGCAGCCAGCTGCTCATGCACTGCCACAGCTGGGGGGAGAGAGACACACCAGCGAGAGGGGACCCAGAGACACATGAATTCTCACCAGCTGCAGCTGGAGAGGGACGACAAGGAGCAGAGGAAGGGAGCTCAGCACTAGCCCAGAGACAGGGCTCCCGTGCAAGGGGGCCAGGACACAGCCAGTGAAGATAGCACCCTGCCTGTGGCCAGGAGGGAGATGGAAACGAGAGAGACAGGGAGGAAGACACCACTAGGGGCAGAGGGAGGCAGGGAGACAGCACCCCACGGAGGAGCTAAATGCTGAGTGGAGGGACCCAGCCAAGCACTGCCGCCCCCCCCCAAAAGAGAAGGCGCAGCCTCCACACCCGTATAGTCAGGGTCGACGGCCTCACCTGCTCCTGCAGCTCCGCCAGCCGGTTGGCGCGCTCCTCCTCCGAGTCGGAGCTCTCCTCGCTCTCCGACGAACTCTCGCTGCTGCTCTCCTCGTCGTCCTCATCCTCATCTTCGTCCTCATCCTCGTCGTCGCTGGACGACTCCTCGGAGGAGGATTTGGAGAGGGCTCCAGACAGCCCGGCCGACGGCGGGTTGGTGTCCAGGGGCTCATCCGGCATCTTGGCATAGCTGAACTCGAACACGTCCTGTGGGAGGGCGAGGGAGGCCAGGGTTAGCGGGTGCAGTGGGGAGACAAAGGCATGCTGAGTCCTGGGGTGGGGGCGGGGGGAGGGGAAGTGCCACCTGGCCCCGCTGCCCCACTCACCTGCAGCTTGCGAGCCATGGCCACGACGTCGTGGTCGGGCGGGTTGTACTTGTAGCAGTTGGAGAACATTAACCGGACGTCGGCAGCAAATTCCTGCGCGTCGTGGTAATCCCGGTTCTCCATCTTCCGCTGCACCACAGGCAGAGAACACAGGGTGAGCGGGGGTGGCTGCACCAGGGAAGGGGCACAGGCCCCCCACCCCCGAGGTTCTCCCCAGACTGGGCTGCAGCAAGGGGGCTCAGAACAGCCCATCAGGCAGTTACCATTGGCCAGAGCCTACCAGACACTGCTGGGGGCAGGACAGCCCCCACCGCCCGCGAGGAGGGGCAGGGTCTCAGGCTGCCACACGACACCTTCCACAGGGCGATCCGGCAGGCTCCCCAGTGGGGGACCTGTCTCCTGTGACCCGCACCAGGAAGGCCTCAGCTCACACCTGGATGGCACGGAGGTTTCTGGGATGCCCCCTTCCCAGGGCCAGGTCACGGGCTGTACTTCAGTGATGCCTTGGTACTAAGCTCTCCCCCAGTCCCCAGAGGAAGACTCCGGGGCACACCCGGAGGTTCCCCAGCACCCTTTCCCTCCCTCCCTGCAGAGCCCCCAGCCGCACCTTGACGGTGCTGAGATCCATGGGGCACTTGATGATCTCGTGGTAGTCGTGCAGCCCCAGGGCCGAGGCGTCGACGGGCTTGTAGAAGGGCCAGGCGTAGGCCGCGTGCTTCTTGGACACCAGGTCCTTGAGGATGCCGTTGCAATACTTGAGCTGCTCGGACAGCTTGCCCTTCTTGGAGGTCTGGTGCTGCTGCGAGTCGGGCAGGTCCTTCTTGGGGGGCTTGATGGGGCGCCCGCTCTCCCGCCGGGTGGGGATCTTGGCCGCTTTGGGCTCCAGAAGGGTGGCCGACGGGGACGACTCCCCGCTGGTGGCGATGATGGCTGTGGTGGTGGGGGTGGTGGTGTCCGCTTTTCGCTTCACACCCTTCTTCTGTGGGGCAGGGACAGAGAACATGAGCAGTGCGCTGAGCAAAGCCCCCCCTCCCCCACCCAATTTCATGCCCATACAGAACCAACTGAAACCCCAAACCACCCAGCACCTGTCCCACGCGGGACAACTGCAGAAACCCCACCGTCCTGCGGCCCAAATGCGAACAGCACCCCCACAGCCAAGTATTTTCTGACCCCCATGTGGCCAACCGCAGCCCCTCCCTCCAGGTCTGCAAACACCACCCCCTCCACAGCAGGACAGACTGCAGATGGCTCAACCCAGCCAAACCCCCCTGCCCCACCAACCCCCCTGCCAGTCTCACCAGCTGTTCACTCGACCACCCCCAGCCCCACACCAGACAGGTGGGTGCCTACCTTGGCCACGGGCTGCGTGGGCGCGGGCACAGCCAGCACTGGCTGGCAGGCAGCGGAGTGCAGTGATTTGAGAAGCGGTGCTGAGATCACCGAGGGGTGGGGGATACTGAGCACAGTGGTGGGGATCTCAGCGCTTGGGGTGTAGAGCGAGGCATGCGAGACCGAGGAGACTGCGGGCACTTGGTGAGCTGCAGTGACTGCTCCTGCCAGGAGAGCTGGGGGAATACGCAAGCACCAGTTAGCACCAGCACCTGGGAATATAGTCACCACCACACAAGGACTGGCCCAGTGTCACAGCTGACCATGGAACCCAGGAGTCCTGGCTCCCAGCCCACCCATCTCTAACCACTACACCCCTCCCCCCCCCCCATTTCCAGACCACCCTTCCAGGGGGACACTCATTCCTCCCTGTCTGGGATCTGCTTGCCCCCACACCAGAGCTGCTGCCTACTGCCCCCACCCCTCCAGAGCAAACTCCGGCTAGTCTCCCCGTCACAGAGCGCACGTACCTGCCGCCCGGGAAGCCCCCTTCTTGTGGCTGTTCTTGGCCACGGTGATGACAATCTCCTGCTCCTCTGCAGGCATCTGAGCCACTTTCTGCAGGAAAATCTTCTCCAGGGTCTGGGCCATCAGCACAATGTCATCGGTGGGCTGCAGGCCAAGGCAGAGGGAGGGATTAGAGGGGGCAGGGGAGGGGCCCACGGAGCAGAGCACTGCAGGGAGGGCCGGCTGGCTGGCTCTCACCTTGTTGTAGATGTAACAGTTGGTGAACATGGTGTTGAAGTCCTGCATGCACTCCGCCGCCCCCCAGTAATAGCTGTTCTCCAGACGGCGCTTGATGGTCCCCATGTCCATGGGCTGCTTGATGATCTTGTGATAATCCTGCCGGCAGAAGAGCACAAGGGGCCAGGAGGTCAGTCACAAGGCGGGAGCCCTACAACAAGGATCCCAGTCACACCCGCGCCCCAGAGGCACACGATCAAGGGAGGGTGGTGGCATCTCAGTCCAGAAATACCCAAGAGGAGCTCACGGACGCAGGAGCTGTGTAATGTCACTCATGCACACACATCTCATTCCGGTTTCTACACTCAAGTCACCTGGCAAAGGACAGGGGTTGTATCCGCTCAGGGACACTTCCTAGGGTGCCTGCAGTGTTCCAGTCAACGCTGGATTCAGCCTCGCATACAACTCAGGGACGGGGACCCCTGCGCACCCTGGAGCGGAGAAGCCTAAGCTACTGGGACAGCTGGTGACCATGAATGGCTGCGGTCCCAGTGACCCAACAACCTGGACGACTCCAGTCCCAGGCGGGGTGCGACAGGGCTGGGAGACTAAAGCTAAGGAAAGAGCAAACCTACGTGGAATTTACCTCCGGGCTTTAAATCCTTGAGCGCCACAGGTGCACGGGGGGCTGGCGTTTAATATTGGGGTCACGTGATGTCTTCTACAAATTCATGGATGGGAATCTGCAAAACGCATTCAGGGCACAAGAGATTAGGTGGGGAAGTGTCCGGGTTACCTGTAAAGAGGCTGCCTCACCTCATCCCCACCTTTGTAGGGAGCAGCAGGGTGGGGAGGCTGGTTTGGGGAAGCTCCCAGGACAAGCCAAGCAGGCCGGATCTACAGGGACCTGGAGACCCTCAGCTCTGGGACAGCATGGAACCAGCTGAGAGACCACCACAGGTCGGGAAGGAGGAGTTGGGGATGGCACAGCCCAGGCACCTGCAGCTGCATCTTTGTGGCACAGACCCCAGGATGGGACAGTGCTGTCCCTGGGACTGTCAGGCTGGGGGGGTGGGGGGATACTTTAGGTTAGGCCACTTGGTGAAGCAATATTTGACTGAGGCATCCTCCAAACACCCCTGGAAAGGCACACACTCTCCATCAACCGGGGGACAGACAGACACACACACCCCTCCTGCCCTCTGGGCCTCAGTCACTCCCATGCCCAGCCCACAGGGCTCATTACCGGCAGGCCCAGCTTGACAGCATCGACAGGCTGGCGGAAGGGCCAGGCGAACTGATGTTTCCACAGGGCCTTCATCACCACCTTGTGGAGATACTGCAGTTGGTTGGTGACCCTGCCTGGCTTTTTGGGGTTGGACACCTCCGGTGGTGGAGGGTTCACCTGAGGCAGGTGCAGGGCTGGCACCGACGCCATGGTGGGGCTCTCGAAACCCTCGTAGAGCAGTGACGGCTTGCGGATCCGCTTGCCTGGGGTCGACTCCGTCGCCAGGCCCATGAGCCCAGTACTGCCCTCCCCCAAAATCCTGAAATGGGAGCAAAGACACCATTAAAAGGGTAACTCTAGGACTAAGAAGCTCATGCCATCTGGCCCTGGGCCACCAGCACACAGCAACACAGAGCAACAGGGCCTGCAGACACCACAGGGGCAGGACACCTCAGGTGGAGGGAAAGAACTCTGTGCCTGCTGGCGACAGCTACTCTTGGGTCCGGGAAGGCGCTCTTCTGAAAAGTCTCCCCAAAAAACCATTCCTGAAGCAAAGCTGAGAGGCGCCTGTGCTAGTTATACCCCTCCTAGGGCACAATTAGTGCTGGGAAGATTGTGCTGCTTCTCCGAAAACATCCATCCAATACCAAGCAAAAGCAGAGAGGAAAGAGTACTAAGGCAATCTGTCTCTGGGACATGGGTGAATTCTCAGCCACACGCATGCCCAGGGAGAGGCCATGAACTCTAGCCAGTTGCCGCTAGCCTAGGGTGGCATTCCCAACTGTTTCTATGGGAGCACGAACCAAGGGCCTCTCCTAAGGGCCAGACCCCAGAGATCTTGCTGTGGAACACCAACACCCCACACAACACTAGTGTGTCATAGCTACAAAACCACACTGCAAGCACCAGAGAGATTCAGGGCTGCAGAGCCAAGGTTCTGGCACACATCCAGGTTATGTCTGGAAACAAAGGGCGGCAGATTAGCTCCATGAAAAGCCTCATCTATTTCTGTGCCTTCTGGACAGGACTGTTCCCTAGAAGTCACTGCCCAAGGTCCCAATGGCACAGGGCAGGGCTCTCCAGCAGGATGTGGAAGGGACAGGAGATGGGGACGCCCATGAGGCACAGGTAGCACAAGCAGAAGTCACACCACATGGAGGTCTCCTGCAGCTCAGCAATCTAGCATGGAATCTACTTTAAGGCCAGTCTGACCTCCTGTGAATCCCAGGCTGGTACATTTCACCACTGCTCTCTAATGCAGCGGTTACTGTGCAGCGATGGGTCGCCAGGGCCCACGTTAGACTGCCTGGGGCCAGGGCTAAGCCCAAGCCTCACCGCCCAGGGCTCAGGCTTCTGCTTCAGCCCTGGACAACAGAGCTCAGGTTACAGAACCCCCCAGAGATGAAGCTCTTGGGCCTTTGGCTTTGAACCTCCCCGCTGGGGGCAGCTGCCCCAGCAGGCTCAGATCCTCCCTCCTGGGCTTGTTTAGTCATTTTTGTAGAGAACCCCATCTCCAGTGAACCAAATCACCTGTGCTATACAGACACTCCCCGGGTTACGCAAACCCGACTTACGGAACACCGTAAGCTCTTTTTGGCGCGTAATTGTCAGAGATACATTCCCGACTTGCGCAAACTTCAACTTATGCGTAAGTCGGGGAGCTTCTGTACAGAGCTGTGCTGTGCATAGTAACCAGAGCCGGTCAATGAATACACTCAGGGGAACAGCATCCCCAGGGCCAAACTCGAAGGAACCCGACATCCCCACTGCTCTCCTTAGAGGCACACACAGCAAGGCACTGGCAGGGGCTGGGACTGTGTCACCAGGTTGTTATGGGGCCTCTAATCACAGCCCTGCAAAAACCAGGGGAACCAAACCAGTGTTACAATCCCAGTTCAGAGCTTGCATCCTGCTTAACAAGGAATGGGGGGGGGGGGGGTCACCCTGGCTCCACCCAGTGGGGAGCCCGGATTTCCTATCCCTGGCAGCCAGCCAGAAGCCAACCCGTATCTTGGGATACTGAGATCCCCCTCCCCCATGCTGTGTCTCCAGACAGGGCCTGTGGACAGGCTGATAAAGGGTGGAGGGGCTGGCCCCGGGGAGTCAGGAGCAGCACCAGGGGCCTCATGCCATCAAGAGGAGACAGGTGTTAGGTGTTGTGTTGTTTCCCTAACACTTGGGAGACTCCTAGCAAAATCATCACTTCACCCCTCCATAAGCAACTACTACTCAACTCCAGGGCAAGCGGTCTCTGCCAGGGGACTAGCTCTGACAATTCCTGCCTTCCCTGGGGGGCCAGATGCCAGACTGGGATCCCTGTCAGAATGCCCTGCGCTGACATGTCAGCTCATCTGTCATGGGCAGGAGGCCCTGTGTGGGGGGAGTCCCCAGGCTGTGTGGACACACTCAGATGCCAAGGATAAAGGGACAGGAACCACAGTGCCTCTGATTAGCCAGGAGTAATTCCCAGGGGGACAGGGCAGGGGTAACTTCCCCTTTCCCATCCAGGGGACAGTGTGGCACAGAGGGGCCCATCTGTTCCAGTGCTGCACCACCCCACAGAGCCGACCATCCTGCTCCACACCCTCTGCCTGAGGAGAGCTGGGAGCCCCTTACTCAGCAATGGACCAGGGGGTCACTGGAGCAGGGTTGAAAAGCCACTTGGCAGATCTAGTCCACACCTGAGAAGCTTATTGCTTCTGGTTGGGTTGGGTTCAGTGTCGGGTCCAGCCCAGGCCGTCCCCTTGGGGAGTCTGGAGACAGGCTGAGGTTGTAAGCAATCCCAAAGGGCTGACCTCACACCTGTCCCCTCTCAGCCACTCCAGATAACAAGGGGGCTGGAAGCAGGGATCACCGAGTAGAATCCTCTATGTTGTACAAATCAGAAATGTTCCTAATGACCCCTTCTTCTTGCCTTAACATGAACCCATGAATCCAATCTTTCTACCTCCAGGGACTAGGAGCAACCTCCCTTCTCTCCCAGAGGGGAAGAGTGGTGGGAGCAGGCCAGGGGCAAGCTGGCCACGCACACAGGGCTGACATGTGCCTGACTCACCCTCACTGCAGCCCTCCTCCCTTTGCCACAAGCATGACTGCACAGAAAACTCACCCCTCCCAAGCCCTGACCCCACTCCAATGAACCTGCTGCAAGGCACAACTGCAGTGACAGCACAGCTAAGAAATAGCAGTGGCAGGTCTCAGAGTTCCCATGCACATACCGCCAACACGTGGCAAGTGCAGACCCAGCATCGTCTCACAAAAGGCACCCAAAACACCTGCCAGGACAGCCAAGAGTTGCTCTTCCTTTTGGGGGATGCCCATATTTTAGCATGATAGAAACTGATTCTGTGTAAATAAACCCCAAGCCATCAAATGCATAAACCCCCTACATAATACAGGAACCCCAGAGGCAGCGCACCCCCATTTAATGCATTGTTTCAAAAAACCCACTCCACAAATACACTGGCAGTGCCTGGCACCCCCAATTAACATCAGAAAGCAAGTAGTAGATGATGTTCTCACCCCCTCAGCTCGCAGAGCCGAGCCGCATGCAGTGACCTTAGCAGGCAAGGTGCACACTGGTAAGTGGGGCTAGCACCCCCAATTAACTGTGCATTGCAGAAACACAGGGCGCCAGGCCCCTGGCTACCATACAACAGGATCAAACCCTAGCACAAGAGCGCTTAGAAAGGAATGCTGACCCACAGGCCCCCCATGTCCCCCAGGAACGGAAAGCGAGGGTGTCAATAACTCCAAGTCCTCTAACACGGGACAAGGGGTCACTGAGGACACACCAGTCCCCCCACTAATGACAGCAACGCAAAATGGCTTTGCATATAACACCCCGCAGCAGGCCCCACGTAACAGCAGCGCATCCAAGGCACCCCAACCCACTGCCACCATATCGCCCAGCAATGCCCCCCCCCCCATGGCATACCCCGCCCCCCGCCAATGCAAACCGGGGCCGAGCCCAGCCCCCCGGCAGAGAGCCAGGCACCTACTTGTTGTGGGGATTCACATTCTGCAACATGCCTGCAGCGGCTGCTTTCCAGGGTCTCCCTCCTCCTCCTCCTCCAGGTCCTGGGTCCTCGGCTGAGCCCCCCACTTTGCCAGGGTGCGGGGGCAGGGGCGGGGAAGAGGAGCCCTAGTGACACATGCTGTTCCCGCGCCGCCGGGTGCAGGGCGGCCCGCTGCTGAGCATCACCGACGGAGGAGGACAGGCGGGCGGCTCCCGTCACACGGCGGGGGGGCGGGGAAGGCGCTGGGGAGGGGGACAAGCCTGGCACCCCCTCCCCTCCCCCCAGCGGCTAGAACCAGACGCGGGGGCTCAGGCTAGCAGCGGCCGGGTGCCGGGCCCATGCACAGCCGCGGGGCCGATGTCTCCAGCGAGGCGAGCGGCACCAGCAAGGGGGGCGGGGACCCCAGCACCATTCACCGGGTTTACATGAATGGAAGCGAAGAAAATGGCGGCGGCTGAAGGGAGGGGGATGCAGGGTGGGGGGCCCCCTCTTCGGAGCCCCCGGCGGGCTCCAAATCCTGTCGGGCTCCGGTCAATATAGGGCTCGTTGGGTCCCCCGGCGCCCCCTCTGCCCGTGGAGGCCGGTCCCCGGAAGGATGGTCCCCGTCAGGGAGGCGGATGAAACTGGATTGTACGGAGATCACTGGCCCGGCTCCATCTTGGCTGCCAGGGGGATGGGGCGTTCTGCGAGGGCCCTCGAGGCCGCAGGCAGGGGTCTCTACGGAAGCCGGGGAGGTCCTGCGAGCCCGTCGGTGGTGTGGAGGCGGGGGTTGGGGGCTGCCCGGCGGAGGATGGATCCGGATTGAGTCCGCCCCCTTCACGGACCAGACTTCAACCAGTTCCTTCCTCCTCTTCAGCGAAATGGCGCCTCTCGGCCTGTCCCCGGTCGGCCTTATATAGACAGCGGCTTGCCTCTGATTGGGTGGCAACGGTTGTGACATCACCCCGCCATCCGGGCTCGCCCCTTCGCCGGCTCATTGGGCGGAAGCTTGCCAGACGCCGCGTTCTGATGGGCCTCCATAACCATCAGTCACATTTCTGTTCTTCCCCGCCCCCTCGTCAGGCGCTCGAGCTGCCGGCCTAGGCGGCGCGCGCTGCCATTGGCCAGCGCTGCCATTCGTTGTTGGCTAACTGGCTGCCGAGTCACGTGGGGGCGGGGCGACCGTTGGAACTGGCAGTTGGCTGTTGTTGTGCTGCTCCCCGCGGGGGAGGGGGAGAGGAGGGAAGCGCCATTTTGAGCTGCAGCGAGGAAGAGGGCGGACAATAAAGCGGCTGCTCCCTTCAGACGGCCCCTGCGCCGCCCCACTGCCGCCAGTGCGCCCCACATACACCGCGAACCGCTCCGAAACTCCTGTCACAAACGTGCCCCCGAACGCTCCCCACCCCCAGCCCTGACATCCCCAGCGCCCCTCGCCGCGAGGGACGGGGAAAGGCCCCCGCCAACCTGCCGGTGCCCCCCAACTAACCTGGCACCTGTGCCAGCTCCTGGCGCTCAGTCCAGCCTCTGCTCAGACCCTAACAGCACCGTCCCCTCCCCAGCCGTACCCCAGACATGGGGTCCCCGAAATCCCGCCAGAATCTCATCCCTATGCCTCCCACAATGCTACCATCTCCCTCCCCATCCTGCTCTCGCGCCAACCCCACTCCAGCCCCCCTCAGAGCACGTCAACAGCACCATCCCCCCTCCCAGCCGTACCCCAGACATGGGGGGTACCCGAAATCCCACCAGAAATGCATTCCCCTATGCCCCCCACAATGCTAACAGCTCCCTCCCTCCACCTGCTCTCATACCAACCCCTCTCCAGCCCCCCCTCAGAGCACGTCAACAGCACCATCCCAGCCGTACCCCAAACGTGGGGTACCCGAAATCCCGCCAGAAATGCATCTCCCTCCCCCGCCTGCTCTCATACCAACCCCTCTCCAGCCCCCCCTCAGAGCATGTCAACAGCACCATCCCCCCCATCCCAGCCGTACCCCAAACATGGGGTACCCGAAATCCCACCAGAAATGCATCCCCCTATGCCCCCCACAATGCTAACATCTCCCTCCCCCGCCTGCTCTCATACCAACCCCTCTCCAGCCCCCCCTCAGAGCACGTCAACAGCACCATCCCCCCCTTCCCAGCCGTACCCCAGACATGGAGGGTACCCAAAATCCCACCAGAAATGCATCCCCCTATGCCCCCCCATGCTAACATCTCCCTCCCCCGCCTGCTCTCATACCAACCCCTCTCCAGCCCCCCCTCAGAGACGTCAACAGCACCATCCCAGCCGTACCCCAAACATGGGGTACCCGAAATCCCGCCAGAAACATCCCTATGCCCCCCACAATGCTACCATCTCCCTCCCCATCCTGCTCTCATACCAACCCCTCTCCAGCCCCCTCAATGCAAGTCAACAGCATTGTCTCCCCCATCCCAGCCATACCCCACATACGCAGTTAATCCCCCCAAACATGGGGGTACCCAAAATCCCACCAGAAACACATCCCTATGCCCCCCACAATGCTACCATCTCCCTCCCCCCGCCTGCTCTCATGCCAACCCCCTGCACCCTCCCCATCAGCACAGATGTCAACAGCACCATCCCCTCCAATCTCACCTCACCCCCCAAACCCCAATAAAACATGGACGTCACCAAAAATACTGTCAGAAAACCACTCCAATCCCCCTGTGGCACTACCACCTCCCCTCCCCCCTCAGCACTCACGCCAACCCTCACCTACAACCGCGAGCACAGACACCACCACCGTCCCGTGTACCACAGAGCGCAAACAGAAACCCCACAGGAATTCCTGTCTCCACACCCGACACCCCTTCTGAGCTGAGCCCCCCACAGCGTGGATGCTAACGGTGCCATTCCACCCCCCCCACACACACAATGACCCCCACTCATTGCTCCAGCACCTTTCACACCATGGGACCAGCTTAGCATAGGGACACGGAACCCCGTTAGGGAGCGGGCTTGGCTCCCCAAAAGGGTTAAAGGTCCCCACAGAGGGGGCAGATGTGGGGTTTCTAGAGTCATCCCCCCAAATAAATGTGTTAGTCTCTAAGGTGCCACAAGGACTCCTGGTTTTTTTGCGGATACAGACTAACACGGGTGCTACTCTGAGCCCCCCTTTACCCCCAAGTGACTAGCAAAGATAAGTGACCAGGGCTTCTCCCAAAGCACAAAGGAACGGATGGAACTAAAGGGTTTCAGCCTAGAAACACGTTTCTTTCTCTCTCTCTCTCCTCTGTTGTCAGGCTGTCTCCAAGGTGCAGGCAGCCGCCATCCTGGCAGCTCCCCCCTCCCTCCGCCTCCCCTTTAATATAGGCAGCAAATCTCCTCCCGAAAGCTCTCTGGAGGGCGGGGAAAGGGGAACGATTACGGGGTAACTTGAGGGGGCATCTGGTGGTTTTTCACCCCCCTTTTCCTGCGGGCAGGCGTGGGATCCCTCCCTCTTCTCTGCCCATCCATCCCCGCCCCTCCTCGTCTCTCCACATTTCATCCTCCCTGATCCAGTGAGATGGAAATTCCCCGTTCACGCCTCGGTCCAGGGCTGACCCCCGAGAAGGGAAGGTGGTGGCGTGGGGGATCAGCGATCTCAGAACGGGGGGTTAGTGCCACACATGGTGGGGAGGTGGATCCCACCCTTCAGGTCTGTCTGCAGCGGCCATTTTACATGGAAAGCCCTAGTCGCGTTAGTGCAGATCCCAGGCCCGATGCCCTAATAACCCCCTGAAAGGATCAGGCGCTGCCCCGCCAGGGTGGTAACACGAGGCGGAGAGCGAGGCACATGAGTCATTTCAGCCCCTGAAGTCACCAGGTCTTTGTGCTAGGCGGTCCCACCCCCTGGTGCAGGGCCCGCTCCCTCCTACAGCCGTGACACAGCATTTTCACTGCTTCTGGCAGGCTGCTGCATGATTCGCACCAGGAAATAAGTTAGATATATTATACTGGAAACTGCTTTGCCATCTTAACTGCAGTGATCACTCCTGCAGGGATAGACGTGGATTTGGGGGGGATGATCCTAGGGATTTGGGGGTGTTTAACCCCATTACTATCCCCTCTAAACACCCCCCCTTACTTTGCAGGGAGTGAAGAGCTGGGAAGGCCCAGGCAGATTTGAACCTCATTTTTCCTGGTTTACATTCAACCCAGTGATTTCATACTGTTGCTTTGTACTGATATTTGGTTTTAAGTATCTTTTATGGTTGGCACCAGCTCTCCGCCTGCCTCTCACTCACAGCAAATCCCCCTGTCTGGGTCATCCACATGGCTGCTTATTCAAGGGGCAAATACCCTCTTTGCCCAAGGTCACCAACAGACCCTGGGCCAAGGTGAAACCAGCCCCCCTCTGGTAACTGCGCTGCCCCTACCCCGGGTGAAACCCCCATCCCACAGTACCCTTGAGCGACGGGGACATCCCTATTCACCTCACCCACAAGGATTCCCCCTACTCTGAGTGACCCCCCACTCCAGGGATTCCTCCCATTACCCCCCTTCCCCATAGCAATCCCCACCCCAGCTCCTTCAGCCCCCCTCAGCCCTCCTTCCCTGACTGACCCTGGCGCTCACTTCCCTCCTTCCCCATAGTGATCCCTGCAAGGATCTCTCCCCCCGCCACCCCCAATCTCTATGCCCTGACAAGCCCCAACCCAGGCTCTCACTGCCCCTTATCCTCAGTGACCCCCACTCCAGGGATCCCTCAGGCCCCCTCCCCAGCCCCCCCACCCTGACCAGCCCCACACCAGGCTCTCTCTGCCTCCTTCTCCCCAGTGACCCGCACTCCAGGGATCTCCCCCCCACACAATCTCTGTGCCCTGACCAGCCCCACCCAGGCTCTCACTGCCCCCTTCTCCTAAGTGACCCCCACTCCAGGGATCTCTCCCCACCCCTCTGCCCTGCCCAGCCCCACCCCAGGCTCTCACTGCCCCCCACCCCGGATCTCTCCCCACCCCACCCCAGGCTCTCACTGCCCCCTTCTCCTAAGTGACCCCCACTCCAGGGATCTCTCCCCACCCCTCTGCCCTGCCCAGCCCCACCCCAGGCTCTCACTACCCCCCCCCCCGGATCTCTCCCCACCCGACCCCAGGCTCTCACTGCCCCTTCTCCTAAGTGACCACCACCCCATGGATCTCTCCCCCCCCCGCCCTGCCCGGCCCCTCCCCAGGATCTCACTGCCCCTTCCCCCCAGTGACCCCCACCAGGGATCTCTCCCCACCCCCCCTGCCCGGCCCCACCCCAGGCTCTCACTGCCCCTTCCCCCCAGTGACCCCCCCGAGGGATCTCTCCCCTGCCCTGCCCGGCCCCATCCCAGGCTCTCACTGCCCCTTCCCCCCAGTGACCCCCCCAGGCCCCCCCCGTCATGCCTGGCCCCCGGAATCCCCAGCCCCCCAAGGGCCTGTCCTCACCCCCACCCCAGCTTCCCCAAATTATTAAACCATATGCTAATTTTTGCTAATTACCCCGCTAGACTGTTCGTTACAGCGCCTCACCCCCCCGTTCGGCCCCACACAATGGTGGCGCCCCCCCACTAGCAGACCACGTGACGCATCGATCGGCGCGAGGCCCTCTGCGCCCGTCAGTCACCGCCATGCTCGGCCCCGATTGGCGGAGAACCAGCGCCAGGGCGGGCACGCGGTTGATTGACAGCTCCGCACCCCACGTGGCTCTCCCCCCCGCCCTTAAAGGCGCACGAAGCACTCACCGGATGGGCTGCCGGGCGGGCGGCAAAGCCCCGTCCCGCGACGCGGGGGTCCCATATCCTCGCCCCCGGCGGAGCCCGGCCGCGATCCCCGCGGCGCCCCGCCCGGGCGGGGGCCCAGCGCATCCCGGGGCGGAGGGAGCCGCCGCCTACGTCACCGCCGCGCTGATTGGCTGTCGCCGTCACGTGACGCTCCAACGCGCCCTTCCCCCTCCCGGGGGCCGATCCCCCGCTCGGAGCCGGGAAAGCCGCCGCGGGGCCGCGCGCCAGCCGGGCCCGAGAACCGGAGCGCGCGGGGGGGCCCTTCCCACCAGGCCCCCCCGGGCTCCTGCTTTGGGTTAATGTCAGCATGGCGGCGGCACAAGGAGCCCAAGGCGCATGCGCGGGGAGGGGGCGCATGCGCGTTGGGCTCTCGCTGCAGCTCCGACCCCCGCCCACCTCCCCCAGGGCTGGGCGGGGCCGGCCGCGTGCTGCTGCGGGCGGGGGAGGGGCGGTGGCTCTGCAGCGCCCGGGGAGCGTGCAGCGTTGCGTGCACGTGACTGCAGTGCAAACAGGGTGCAGTGTCCCTGGGGCGGGCAACGTGGGGGGGCCGGGGCCGCCGCAAGGCGCGTTTGTCTCTGCACGGGAAACTGCATCACCCACGCAGTGGGAACTGGGCAGCGCTGAAGGAGGTGCATGCAACCTGCAGCGTGCAGCGTGCAATGGGACAGCCCTGCTGGGAGCGAGCGTGTCCCGCTGTGCAATACCGGCGTGCAGTGTGCGGCACAGAACCACACTGCGACCTGGCAGGCTGCCAATAGAACTAACCCCACGCTGCTCGCAACAGTGCGCAGTAACGTAGTGCAGCGGGCATGCACCATTCTGCGCTATACAATTGAAAAGTGCACAGCAGGGAAATACATTGCAGAATTTCCATGTGCACACTAATTAATAGTGAAAGCACAGATGCTATGGAGTTGGACATTCAGCACATGCAAAGCAAGAAGAATAATGCATGAAGTGGTGGAAGGCATTTTAAATGGTCCTAGTCCTGCTAACACTTAAGCAAGTGCCTGATTTTACTCTCACAAGTAGTCAGTGCAATGATTCCAGTGCTTCGAGTTAAACATGTTGTGACGCATGGCCAGAAAGGGTTAAGCATCCTGCAGGATAAATGACCCAAATTCAACCCTTAGAGGTATTTTGGTAGATAATGTTTGTGTGTTGTGTGTTTCAATATATATTATTAGAGGTTAACAGTGTAATCAAACAGTCCCTGCCTATGCTGTGTTCTCTTAATTCAGAGACCAAAGGAAATAACATTTAAATGAACTGTACACATAGTAACAACTGACATCTGCAGGGAGAGCAATACAGCAGTGCAGAGACAGTCCAGGAAGCTTTTGGAGAGGGTTGGGGTACAACTTCCTGGTACAAGTGCTAGAGGAACCAACCAGGGGCAGTTCTCTTGACCTGCTGCTCACAAACAGGGAAGAATTGCCAGGGGAAGTAGAACTGGGTGGCAACCTGGGCAGCAGAGACCATGAGATGGTTGAGTTCAGGATCCTGACACAAGGAAGAAAGGAGAGCAGCAGAATATGGACCCTGGACTTCAGAAAAGCACCCTTTGACTCCCTCAGGGAGCTGATGGGCAGGATCCCCTGGGAGAATAACATGAGGGGGAAAGGAGTCCAGGAGAGCTGGCTGTATTTTAAAGAAGCCTTATTGAGGGCACAGGAACAAACCATCCTGATGTGCAGAAAGAACAGCAAATATGGCAGGCGACCAGCTTGGCTTAACAGAAAAATCTTTGGTGAGCTTAAACTCAAAAAGGAAGCTTACAAGAAGTGGAAACTTGGACAGATGATTAGGGAGGAGTATAAAAATATTGCTGGAGCATGCAGGGGTGTAATCAGGAAGGCCAAGGCACAGTTGGAGTTGCAGCTAGCAAGGGATGTGAAGGGTAACAAGAAGGGTTTCTACAGGTATGTTAGCAACAAGAAGAACGTCAGGGAAAGTGTGGGCCCCTTACTGAATGGGGGAGGCAACCTAGTGACAGAGGATGTGGAAAAAGCTGAAGTACTCAATGCATTTTTTGCCTCGGTCTTCGCAGACAAGGTCAGCTCCCAGATTGCTGTCCTGGGCAACACAGTATGGGGAGGATAAGAGCAGCTGTCAGTGGTGAAAGAACAAGTTAAGGACTATTTAGAAAAGCTGGACGTGCACAAGTCCATGGGTCCAGATCTAATGCATCCAAGGGTGCTGAGGGACTTGGCTGATGTGATTGCAGAGCCATTGGCCATCATCTTTGAAAACTCATGGCAATCAGGGGAGGTCCTGAACGATTGGAAAAAGACTACTGTAGTGCCCATCTTTAAAAAAGGGAAGAAGGGGAATCCAGGAAACTACAGGCCAGTCTGCCTCACCCCAGTCCCTGGAAAAATCATGGAGCAGGTCCTCAAGGCATCAATTCTGAAGCACTTGGAGGAGAGGAAAGTGATCAAGAACAGTCAGCACAGATTCACCAAGGGCAAGTCATGCCTGACTAACCTAACTGCCTTCTATGAGGCGATAACTGGCTCTGTAGATATGGGGAAAGCAGTGGACGTGTTAGTCCTTGACTTTAGCAAAGCTTTTGATACGGTCTCCGCCAGTATTCTTGCCGTCAAGTTAACGAAGTCTGGGCTGGATGAATGGACTATAAGGTGGATAGAAAGCTGACTAGATTGTTGGGCCCAATGGGTAGTGATCAGTGGCTTGATGTCTGGTTGGCAGCTGGTTTCAAGCGGAGTGTTCCGGGGTCGGTCCTGGGGCCGGTTTTGTTCAACATCTTCATTAATGATCTGAATGATGGGATGGACTGCACCCTTAGCAAGTTCGCAGATGACACTACGCTGTGGGGAGAGGTAGATACACTGGAGGGTAAGGATAGGGTCCAGAGTGACCTAGACAAATTGGAGGATTGGGCCAAAAGAAATCTGATGAGGTTCAACAAGGACAAGTGCAGAGTCCTGCACGTAGGACAGAAGAATCCCATGCACTGCTACAGGCTGGGGACTGACTAGCTAAGTGGATTACAGTGGAGGAGAAGCTGGAGATGAGTCAGCAGTGTGCCCTTGTTGCCACGAAGGCTAACGACATATTGGGCTGTATTAGGAGGAGCACTGTCAGCAGATCGAGGGAAGTGATTATTCCCCTCTATTTGGCACTGGTGAGGCCACATCTGAAGTATTGCATCCAGTTTTGGGGCCCCCGCCACTACAGAAAGGATGTGGACAAATTGGAGAGAGTCAAGTGGGCTGGAGCACATGACTTATGAGGAGAGGCTGAGGGAACTGGGATTGTTTAGTCTGCGGAAGAGAAGGATGAGGGGGGATTTGATAGCTGCTTTCAGCTACCTGAAAGGGGGTTCCAAAGAGGATGGAGCTCGGCTGTTCTCAGTGGTACCTGATGACAGAACAAGGAGCAGTGGTCTCAAGTTGCAGTGGGGGAGGTTTACATTGGATATTAGGAAAAATGTTTTCACTAGGAGGGTGGTGAAGCACTGGAATGGGATCCCCAGGGAGGTGGTGGAATCTCCATCCTTAGAGGTTTTTAAGGCCCGGCTTGACAAAGTCCTGGCTGGGATGATTTAGTTGGGAATTGGCCCTGCTTTGAGCAGGGGGTTGGACTGCTATGGAGGTCTATGACCTCCTGAGGTCTCTTCCAACCCTAATCTTTTATGATTCTATGATATCACTATTCATCTCTCTTTGAATATAATCTGCAAATGGTGGAATAACAGCTAATTGCTATGTACTAATCGGTGTAGCTAATTACCAGTGATGCTTAGGAAATAGGTCTACTTCAAAGAACCCACGACTGCCTGTTGTTCAGGACCCCAAGCTGTCAAGAGAAGGCCTGGAACTGTATAAAAAAACCCTTGGATCCTGATCCTTTTTATTTCAGTTCTGCTTGATGTTGGATGCAGGAGAAGCTTAAGTCACAAGGCTGAGATCTCCAGTCCTAATCTGGATCACCCTGAGTATGAACATTGGACTATAACATATGGACTGGTTCTGAAAGAACTCTGCAACTACAAAGCTCACCATCTCTACCATGGATCTGATCTCAGACCTGTACTCGTGTAGACTGATCTGTTAACCAATATTCTCTTTTATTTTTAAATAAATGTTAGTTTAGTTAATAAGAATTGGCTGCAGCGTGTATTTGGGGAAGAACTGGAATATTCATGTAACCCCTCTGCCAGGCTGAAACGATAGCAGCAAGGGCTGGGTTCAATACATAGGGGTCCCTTCCCTACAACGTAATGCAAAACCAGCTCAAGCCCCCACCCAGTGACCTGGGAAAATCTTACACACACCCCTGGGCGCCTCAAAGAGGCAATATTTCCCCTCTTGCAAGCACAGAGTCTCGGTGTAGCAGAAAATGTTTAATAACATGAGATAAACAACAAGCATTAAATTGGGAAAACACCTCAACTAGGCTGTGTCCTTTTCCCTGGGCTCTTGAGTCCAGCAACCCCAAATCACCCCACGACTCCAAAGTCCAATATCCCAAATGTCCCTAGAGTCCAGCAACCCAAAAATCACCCACAGTCCCAAAAGTCCCGTAACCCAAAAGTCTCTGTCCCAGGTCAGTGCAGCCCCAGAGTTCGAGAGTCTATCTGCAGGGTTTTTCCCGCCCCCAGCCTGGGTAGAAAGGGGCACCTTACGTGGTCCGGGGCTCTCCGTGGGGTTCTGCTTCCGCTTTCACCACAAACTGCTCCGCTCTACCAGCCACTCCACTCTGCTCCTCCAGCCATTCCCACAAACTGCTCCGCTCCACTCTGCTTTGCCAGCTGCTCTGCTCCACCAACCGTCCCGTGATCCGCTCCAGCTGTCCCTGCAAACTGCTCGGCTCCACTCGCTCTGTGGGCTGCTCCAACCGTCCCACAAACTGCTCCGCTCTGCCAGCCACTCCACTCTGCTCCTCCAGCCATTCCCACAAACTGCTCCGCTCCACTCTGCTTTGCCAGCTGCTCTGCTCCACCAACCGTCCCATGATCCGCTCCAGCTGTCCCTGCAAACTGCTCGGCTCCACTCGCTCTGTGGGCTGCTCCAACCGTCCCACAAACTGCTCCGCTCTGCCAGCCACTCCACTCTGCTCCTCCAGCCATTCCCACAAACTGCTCCGCTCCACTCTGCTTTGCCAGCTGCTCTGCTCCACCAACCGTCCCATGATCCGCTCCAGCTGTCCCTGCAAACTGCTCGGCTCCACTCGCTCTGTGGGCTGCTCCAACCGTCCCACAAACTGCTCCGCTCTGCCAACTGCTCTGCTCCACAATATAGCTTCAGGCTCCCCCACTAGTTAGCACAGCACTCAGTGCTCTCAGCTCAGTAATGTCAGCTCTTTAGTGATTTCAGCTCATAGCAAGGGAGCCCCAGTGCTGGTGCACCATTAGCCCAAAGTGAGTTCAGCTCAGTAACCTGTAACTAGATTCTTAAGGGAATCAAAAATCAGCTCTGATAGTCAACGCTGGAGAGAGGAGGCAGTGTAATTAGTGCTTTTGGCTCACACAAGGCACCCACCCCACCAGGTACAGACACCTGTCCCCAGCCTCTCTCAGTTCACTGGGTTTTGGCACCCATGTCCCTTGTCTAGCGAGTGCTACTTCATTGATGGTGAGATCCTCTGTCATAAAGCAGCCTCATGGTTCCTCATTCACATAATCAGGGTGACAACACTTTATTCCTCCTGCCCCAATAACAAAGAAATTGGGGATCCCACAGCTGTCAAAGTGACCATCCCAGGCTGCCGTGGGCTATGCTAGGCGGGGTGGGTGTGCAAATGCAAACACCTGAAATTCCTTTCCACACTCGCCATAATTCACCACCAGATGTCAGGGTAGAGCTCATCCTGACTCTGCTTACATCCAATTAACCTGGGAGGTAGCGTGTCCGATCCTTTGGGGATTGGTAGAACTTTCTTACATGACGAATACGATTTTCAGTAATCGTCATCATATTTGACTTGGCTGGGTGGGAGCCCAAGGCCGGGTTGCTTTAAGGGGACTCTGCTGTGCTGTCTTGGCGAATCTAAGTGTTGGAATATCCACCAACTTCGGGGATTGTCTGCCCTGTTCTTTGCAGTTCACTCTCATTAAGTAACTCCAGTGTGGCCCCCTGGGAGCCCGGTCACACATGTACATCACAGTACTGGGGTTTAGATATAGGAACTCCAGCTTGTGACTGCATAGCTTCCAGGCCTGTGAAGTGTGACCTATACAGTGCAGCACAGAATACAACCCTGCACTGTGAAATAATGCAGTGTTGATGTCAAGTGAAATAAAACCATCCGATAGTCACTAATACAATGCACTATAAAATGGGAAAATATACCCCGGAAATCATTCTAGGCAATACAGGAGAAAACGCAATGCAATGCACGACAGCATATTACAGCATAAAACAGGGCAGTGCTCTGTGAAATGTTATCGCCAATTGTGCAAAGTAAAAGAGTGGTGGGCAGTGCAATATGAAATCACATATTGCAAAATACACGCAGGTCCCTATCCGAGAGGACAGACCAGTGCTGTAAAGCACTGAACGCTCACTCCATACTGCCTCTAGGCATGAGAGGATCAAGCCTAAAATTGGGCAGAAAGGAATTTAAAAGTAAATAGGTATTGGGATCTAGCTGCTGCCGAAACTGACTTCAGCCCCTGGGGTAGTTTAGTCTGAGTGCCATCTTCTGCAGAGTTTTAAGATCTTATTACAAAAAAATAAGATTTCTATATAATTTTGCAGCAAAGATGGGGTGAACCCTGTCACTTCTTACCCTGTCAGCCAGACAGTATTGCAAGAAATAAATAACAGCTTCAGCAAAACCCCATTCAGCTCAATGAGGTGTTAATTCAGCCCAGCAGTGAATCTTTCAGGGCTCAGATCTGGGCTGTGCAAACATTCACACAGTTAATATCACAGCTGAAATTAAAGGTACAAAAGTTTCCACTGACTATTAAATTCCAGTTTAACTCAATGGCGTGAGGGAGTTTGGAAAGGTTAGTCTAGAGACACCTCCCACCCCTCTGACCAGTGACCCCAGGGACAGGACCTGAAGGTTGTGATTCGCATGCAATTAACTCGAGGAATGATGGTAAAAAGTGCCATTAACTCCTCTGCAAGGGTCAGGGATAAATAGTTCCAGCATCTCCTCAACCCCCCTGGTCACATCCAGATCATTGGGGGCAAGCGATGGCACCCCTGCATTCAAAGCTCAGCGAGGCCGGGACTAGAAGGGACCACTGTGGTCACCCAGGCTAGCAGTGCCCAGGCCACAGGCCTGCCCCGAATTAACCCCCGTTTGCGCTAGAACAGCTTTAGAAAAACCACCATGTTTGATGTAAAAATTGCCCCTGACGGAGAACCCATCGTGAGCCAGAGCCGCAGAAATAATGAGATCGGCTTAAAAATCATGCAAGCTAAAGAAAGTAATAACAGCTGGGTTCTTTCTCCTTGCCTCCTATTCTTCTCTGTTTTTGTTGAGCTGTTCGGGATCATCGTGTCAAGATTTTCTCCACAACCGTTAGGGTTAACAACTTGCTTTTTAAAGACGAGCGCCGAGGTTCTTACACACTCTCACGACCCCGGGAGCTGAGACGCCACTCACCTGCCGCAAGAGAGCTGGCCACACAGCCTCTGTTCCACGAGACAAGCTGCAAATGTTTGTATCCCACCTGAAGTTTGATGAATAGATATTAAGGCCAGAAGGGTGGCCTGTAGTCTGACCCCCTCTCCATCACAGGCAGAGAATCTCACCCAGCATCAAGCCCACGGCACTGGCTGAGCTCCAGCTCGTCCTTTAGAAATAGGGTGACCAGATGTCCCGATTTTGTAGGGACAGTCCCAATATTTGGGGCTTTTTCTTATATAGGCGCCTATCACCCCCCACACTCCGTCCCGGTTTTTCATACTTGCCGTCTGGGCACCCTATTTAGAGAGAGGTGTAATCTTGATTTGGAATTAAGAAACACCAGCAGAAAGAGTGGATCACAGCAGAGTCCTTGACAAAGATAGAAGACAGAAAGAAGAAGAAGGCAGCAGTCAACAACAGCAGGACTAGAGCAGCAAAGGCCAAAGCTCAAAAAGAGTATGCTGAAGCCCACAGAGCAGTGAAGAGGAATATTAGGAAGAACAAGAGAGATTATGTGGATGGACTGGCAGCAGAAGCAGAGCAGGCAGCATACAGCGGTAACATGAAACAGCTGTACGATACTACCAAGCGACTGTCTGGAAAGTTCAGCAAGCCAGAACGTCCCGTTAAAGACAAGCAGGGAAAGTCTATAACAGGAATAGAACTACAGATGAACAGATGGGCGGAGCACTTTGAAGAACTCCTGAACAGACCAGCACCACCAAATCCACCAGACATCGACCCAGCCAACGAGGACCTCCCAATCAATTGCGATAAACCAACCAGAGACGAGATCAGAAAAGCCATCACCATGATGAAGAACAGGAAGGCGGCTGGACCTGACGATATCCCAGCAGAGGCCCTGAAAGCAGACCTGGATGCTTCAGTGGAAATGCTGTACCCCCTCTTTGAGAAAATATGGGAAGAAGAAGTGATTCCGGCTGACTGGAAAGAGGGATATCTCATCAAAATCCCCAAGAAAGGAGACCTCAGCAACTGTGCCAACTATAGAGGAATCACACTCCTGTCGGTGCCAGGGAAGGTCTTCAACCGAGTCCTCTTAGAGAGAATGAAGGATGCCATCGATCCACAGCTACGAGATGAACAGGCAGGTTTCCGGCAGAACAGATCATGCACGGACCAGATAGCAACGCTCCGCATCATAGTCGAGCAGTCTATGGAGTGGAACTCCTCGTTGTACATCAACTTTGTTGATTATGAGAAAGCATTCGATAGCGTGGATCGAGAGACCCTCTGGAAGCTCCTTCGGCACTATGGCATCCCAGCAAAGGTGGTCAACCTGATCAAGAATTCATACGACGGCATACACTGTAGAGTGATCCATGGAGGGCAGCTCACAAACAGCTTCCAGGTGCGAACCGGAGTCAGACAAGGATGCTTGTTGTCACCACTTCTCTTTCTTCTTGTCATCAATTGGATTATGAAGACATCCACTTACAAGCGTAGGAATGGAATCCAATGGTCATTGTGGACCCAGCTTGATGACCTGGACTTTGCCGACGACCTTGCACTCCTTTCACACAGTAAACAGCAGATGCAAGAGAAGACCAACGTAGTGGCAGCCACGTCATCACAGGTTGGCCTCAACATCCACAAGGACAAGACCAAGATCCTTAGGATCAATTCCATCAGCAATGACCCAGTCACACTGAATGGAAGCCCCCTGGAAGAAGTGCAGTCCTTCACCTACCTAGGTAGCATCATCGACCAGCAGGGTGGCACAGACGCAGACATCAAAGTAAGGATTGGTAAGGCAAGAGCAGCCTTCTTACAGCTCAAGAACATCTGGAGCTCCAGAGAGCTGTCTTTGGCAATAAAGATTAGACTGTTCAACTCCAACGTGAAATCAGTCTTACTGTATGGAGCTGAAACCTGGAGGACAACCAAAACAACCACCAGGAAGATCCAGACCTTCATTAATAGCTGCCTCAGAAGGATTCTCCAGATCCGCTGGCCAGACACCATCAGTAACATCCACCTCTTGGAGAGGACCCATCAACTCCCAGCAGAGGAAGAAATTAGAAGGAGAAGGTGGGGCTGGATAGGACATACACTACGCAAGCAGCCAACCAACATCACCAGACAGGCACTGCAGTGGAACCCCCAAGGCAAGCGGAAAAGAGGCCGCCCAAGAAATACCTGGCGACGCGATCTTCAGGTTGATAGCAAAAAAATGGGCTATACCTGGAACCAGCTAGAGCGAATGGCCCAGAATAGAAGACTATGGAGATCTGTTGTTGGCGGCCCATACCCCGGTTGGGGTGACGGGCATGAATGAATGAATGAATGAATGTAATCTTGATGGTGATGGAGAATCCACCAGAGCCCAGGTTAGTTCCCTGCACTGTTTAAAGAAGTGCCCCTCACTTCTACTCTGAACGTATCTAGCTTCAACTCCCTTGGATTTCATTGTGCCAGGCTCACTGGGTGCCCTGACCAGCATTTGTAAAGGCAGGTTAGCTGGCAGGCAATTAGCTTCAGTTAATAAAGCCTCCAGTCACAGTGCAGACCTGCCCAATGGAAGGTGCATTCTGTAACCTCTTCAGCTGAAAGCCTCGGGAGTCTCTCGGCGCCCGGAAGAGTCATTCAAAACAGGCCATTCTACGAAGATAAATTAAATAGAGGCACGGTAACTGCATTGATGAGGCATAAAGGTCAGGGCTTTAGATGAATACATTTGGCAGAAGGATCCCAAAGTGGGTCATAGAATATCAGGGTTGGAAGGGACCTTAGGAGGTATCTAGTCCAACCCCGTGCTCAAAGCAGGACCCTTTCCCACTCAGATTTTTGCCTCAGACCCCTGAGTGGCCTCCTCAAGGATCAAACTCACAACCTTGGGTTTACCAGGCCAGTACTCAAACCACTGAGCTATCCCTTCTCCTGGAGGAAATGCTTCTAATGGGACTAGTTGAGCAGTGAAGAGGTTAATGTTCTTTGTATGTTCCCTAGATCTGAGCTGTAGGCTTAATTGCTAAAGACGTAATTATTGCGCTAGCTTTCTAAAGGGGAGTGAATGCAGCATTGCAACTCTCCCCATTTTATTGCAAGTCTTGTGATATGTGGTGGTTTTCTTAAAGCCCCAGCTCCTGGAGTCATGGTATTATGTAAGAATCTCAGCTTTCATTTAAAAAACAAACAAACAAGTTTCTAGCTCTCTTAGCTATGGAGAAAAGCTTGAAAACACAAATCTAAAAGGCAAATAAAAGATCTCAAAATTGTTATTTTTAAAATGTCATGATTTTTAAACCAAACTGTGATGACGTGGGGCTGTTCTGGCTGTGCTCTGTGAAGGCTGAGTGGGGAGTGTTGACCTGGGAAGGTTGCAGGAGAGTTGAGACTGGCTGCCTTGGGGAAGGGAGGATACCTGAGCATGTAACCGGAGAACCCAGGAGGTGGGTTGAAGGCCAGGTGACACCTCTGCCAGGGAAAAATGGACAAAGGACACAAAGGCTGGGGGAGGAGCCGGGGGAGGCTGGGGGGGGGGGAGTTTTCAGTTTGGAGCTGGCTAGGAAATGGAGAGGAGCCCCAACGGGGCTGTGGCCTCCCTGGGGGCCCCAGATGGACCTACCTAAAGGGGGTCCTGTTGTCTGTACCGGCAAGACCTGTTTTGGCCTGTGTTCCTGGCATCGAATAAACCTCTGTGTTACTGGCTGGCTGAGAGTCACGTCTGACTGCGCAGTGGGGGGGCAGGACCCTGTAGCCCCCCCAGGATGGACTCGCTGGGGGAAGCGCACGGAGGGGCAGAGGAGGCTGAATGCTCCAAGGAGAGACCCAGGAGGTGAAGCCGTGGGAGCTTCTTGCCCTGCAGACAGGCTGCTCCGAGGGAGAGGAGGCTCCCCAGAGTCCTGCCTGGCTTGGTGGGGAGCAGCTCCAGAGCATCGCCCGGGGACTCCGTGACACAAACTGATGGGGTTTTTTTGCTGGGGGGAGGCACTGACTCATGACTTTTTGAATCCTGCTGCTTGGTGATGATGTGAATTTCATTTCCCATAATGAAGCTGGGATTAATTATTCATGGACTCTTAGGCCAGAGGGACCCACTGTGATCATTCTAGTCCAGACATGGGCAAACTACGGCCCGCGGGCCATATATGGCCCGTTGGGCTTTTTAACCCGGCCCGCCAAACTTGTCCAAGTTATATTATTAAATTAAATTTTATTATAATTAAACCTCCTTCATTTTACCTTTCCCTGTAATGCCCGTGTTTCCCCAACACATGGCGCACTCCAAAGACATTGACCTTTCTTTGAGTGTGATGTGTTCGCTTTGCAGTTTGAGCCCTTCAGTAAAAATGACCGGACCGAAGACAAGATGCAGAGTGTTTTTCTCATACTGTCGCCGAGCTACTGAGGCGCATTTGTTTCCCCTTAGTATTAAAGGGTGTAAAGAAGGTTGCCCTTTTTACAGCCTGCTTCTTCCACTTTCACCCCTTGCAATGACACTCCATACCAGTGGAGGGAGGCAGGTCTTTGCCCTTTATCCTTAAATAATTTAATCTTGTGCATGAGTTCATTTTTGTTTCACCTTTCAGACTGCAATGTTTTATTTTACAATGTGAGACTAAAAGAAAGGCTGTGCCATCAGTGTCATAGGTTTGCCATTGATCCTCAAGATGTTGATAGCTCCATTTTCTTCCGTTTCTGAACAGCTTTTGTGAACTTTGCACACTCCAGTAGACATGTTTCCAGCCTCACGAAATCTGCTTTCTGCTTCACTGGATTTTAACGAAGAAAAAATGTTGAACAAGCTCCCAGCCCTGGGCGGCGGGGCTGTGAGCTTCTGGGGCAGTGCAGCTGCACAGCCTGGCCTGACCCGGTGCTCTGTGCTGCATGGTGGCAGCGGTGGCATGGCCTGTCTGTAGCGCCGCCAGCCACCGGTGCTCCAGGCAGTGTGGTAAGGGGGTGGGGTGGGGTGGGGGGCTGGATACAGGGCAGGGGAGTTCAGGGGGGTGGTCAAGGGGGAAACAGGGTTGAATGGGGGCAGAGGTCCTGGGGGGCAGTCAGGAAGGAGGGGGGGTTGGATGGGGCAGCAGGGGGCATTCAGGGGCAGGGGTTCTGCGGGCAGTCGGGACAGGTAGAAGGGGTGGTTGGACTGGTCAGGAATGAAAGGAGGGGGGATGGGGCAGGAGTCCTGGGAGGGGCCGTCATGAATGAGAGGTGGGGTTGGATGGGGTGGGAGGGGTCCAGGGGCAGTCAGGGGACAGGGAGCGGGGGGTGTGTGGATGGGGCAGGGGCCCCAGGGGGGTTGGATGGGGCAGGAGTCTGGCGGGGGGGCAGATAGGAGGTGGGGGCCGAGTCACAACCCCCTCCCCTAACCGGCCCTCCATACAATTTACGAAACCCTATGCGGCCCTCAGGCCAAAAAGTTTGCCCGCCCCTGTTCTAGTCTGACCTCACAAACACACAGGCCGTAGGACTGCCCTGAATTCAATCCTGAGTGAATTAGAACCGGGGGGGAGGGGATTTTTGGCTCGAGGGCCACATCTGGGAATAGAAATTGTATGGCAGGCCATGAATGCTCACAAAATTGGGGTTGGAATGCAGGAGGGGGTGAGGGCTCTGGTTGGGGGTGCAGACTCTGGGGTGGGGCTGGGGATGCGGGGTTTGGGGTGCCGGAGGGTGCTCCGGGCTGGGATCGAGGGGTTTGGAGGGTGGGAGGGGGATCAGGGCTGGGATCGAGGGGTGTGGGGTGCCGGCGGGTGCTCCGGGCTGGGCTCGAGGGGTTTGGAGGGTGGGAGGGGGATCAGGGCTGGGGCAGGGGGTTGTGCTGCAGGGAGAGGTTCAGGGGTGCAGGCTCCGGGTGGCACTTACCTCCAGCGGCTCCCGGAAGCAGCGGCATGACCCCCTCTGGCTCCTATGTGGAGGCACAGCCAGGCGGCTCTGCGTGCTGCCCTGTCCACAGGCACTGCCCCTGGAGCTCCCATTGGTCGCGGTTCCCAGCCAACTGGTGCTGCGGGGGAGGTGCTCGGGGTGAGGGTAGCATGCAGAGCAGAGCCCCTTGGGTGCCCCTATGTGTAGGAGCCGGAGGGGGGCCATGCTGCTGCTGCTTCCGGGAGCCGCGTGGAGCGGCCCCAACCCTGCTCCCCGGCTGGAGCACTGGAGTGGGGCAAGCCCCAGACCCCGGTCCCCAGTGAGATCTCGAGGGCCGGATTAAAACAGCTGGTGGGCTGGATCCAGCCCAGGACCATAGATTGCCCACCCCTGAATTAGAGCAAATCTTATAGAAAAACATTGCCAGTGACGGCGAATAGATCTAAGCATTGCTAGTGATGGCACCACTTGATTGAAATCAGTCCATCCCGAGAGAAATCATGTTCCCAGAGCACCTACAGGTTCTAACTGAAATCACAGAACAGCATATCATTAATGAATCCTAATGTTAATATTTATAAATAAATAATATGCAGATATCAGCACAATAGAAATAAATCCATAGGAAGGGTGGTATTTGCGCACCCCTGACCTAGGCAACGCATATAGACATCATGATCTGTATAAATAAAGCATTACCAATGGCTGTTTTACAGCACCTCGGTCTGTGCTTGGCACAGCACATACTTTCCTGAATCGGGGCCCGTACTCGGTGCTGTACGATAAGTCAAAGCACTTAAGTACTTCACTTTAAGCATGTGCTTAAATCCCATTCACGCCAAAGGGATTTAAGTTAGTCCCATAAAGCTGAACGCATGCATAGGAGCTCTGCTGAATCGGGGCACAGATAAGCACATTCCCGGCCCTGGGTCGCTTACATCCAACAGGAGCTGGTACATATGCAGGGGCTGGAGAGCAAAGCAGAATTAGCTTTGTATTGTTATCATTTTGCTATTTTTTCTAGCTATGGAACTGTGGAATTCCTGTGCTGGATCAGATCAATGGGCCCATCTACCCCGGCATCCCGGCTCCGAGAGCGACCAGCACCAGCTACTCCAGAGATGGGGCAAAAACCCTATATGGATGGGCTGACTTGCCCTCAGGGGATGAGTCTCCACTCCTCAGCCATATCAGATTGGGTCTGAGAGTTTACATGCCCAATCAATTGATGTTTGATCCTATCTAGTGTCACTCTGGATTGTCTCACTGTCCATAGAAATCTCCGACCCTTTGGGGGATCCTGCTGAGCTCCTGGCCCCAGTGAGGTCTTGTGGTAATGAGTTCCACAGTCTAACTATAGGAGAGTCCTAGTGGCTAGAGCACTGAACCGGGACTCAGGAAACCTGGCTTCTGTACCTGGCTCTGCTGGGTGACGTTAGCCAGTCAGAGCCCCTCTCTGTGCCTCAGTTTCCCCCTCTGTATGAGGGGAATAATGAGCCTGACTCCTTTGTACAATGCGTCGAGAGCTGCTGAGGAGACGAGCTAACCGTTATTGTTTTCAAGTCCCCCCTTATTCGCCTCCTATTATTAATTATTCTCTCTCTCGCTGGGGTGCCAGGAGGCTGCAGTCCTGGCTCAGGGCTGGGCAGAGAGACAGACGGGGGGTGGGGAGGCACAAGGACACAGGGAGGCTCTGCATTGGAGGCACCCCACTGGCCAGGCACCCACTGGCCCAGCCCGGACAGAGGTCTAACGAGCGCCTGTGGCTGGAAGTTGCAGCTGGAGAAATTCTGACTGGAAATAAGGTGCGAATTTCTACCCCAGTGGCACTAACGACTGGAACAAGATGCCCAGGCAGTTTGAAACCAGTTCCATTTAGTCTGGTTGGAAATTTGAATTGAGACTGAAACCTGAACAGTCACGTTCAGAGCTCAGAGGTGATAAAAGGCTCGTCCCTGAAAACACACAACAGGTTTGACAGTAGGAATGACGCCTCGTCTCCTCACATCGCTGTGTTTGTGCTGGCAGCGCCCGGCGCGTTCCTTTCGGCCACATTGGCCAACCTGGCCATGTCACATTCTGATTTATAAACAACAATAAATCACCCTCAGCCCCAAGGCTGCTGCTTATTGGTGTCTTACCCTGTCTAGAGCGTGGGGCCGAGACTTAGCGCCGAATGGCCTTCCTGGTGAAACCGTACGGTGCACCTTCACCCTCACGGCCTCGCCCTTCACCCCCTGGAAATTTCAACACCCTCTCCCCGCCGAGTTCAGCTCCTGGGGGAAACAGTGGCACCGCCGACCACATCTGCAGACCCTGGCTCTGCGCGGCCCTGGGTTTTGTTTTGGTGTGTGGACATCCCAAAGAGATCAGTTCTGGTTCAGCCAGGAGTGAATCCGGAGCAGGGCCCTGGCCTGTCTATACGGGGGCAAATCCGGAACAGGGGCTATCTGGGGTGAATCCGGAGCAGGGCCCTGGCCTGTCTATACAGGGGTGAATCCAGAACAGGGGCTATCTGAGGTGAATCCGGAGCAGGGCCCTGGCCTGTCTATACAGGGGTGAATCCGGAGCAGGGGCTATCTGGGGTGAATCTGAAGCAGGGCCCTGGCCTGTCTATACAGGGGTGAATCTGGAGCAGGGCTCTGGCCTGTGCTGTACAGGGGTGAATCCGAAGCAGGGGCTATCTGGGGTGAATCCAAAGCAGGGCCCTGGCCTGTCTATACAGGGGTGAATCCGGAACAGAAGCTATCTGGGGTGAATCTGGAGCAGGGCTCTGGCCTGTCTATACAGGGGTAAATCCGAAGCAGGAGCTATCTGAGGTGAATCCGGAGCAGGGCTGCAAACTGTCTAGACAGGAGTCAGACCAGATGCTCGCAATGGTCCCTCCTGGCCTCGACCCTCCCACGTGTCCCATCCCGGCCGCCCATCTGCGCTCCCGGGACCTCCGCTGCGGGCGTCTCCCCGGTAACAGGTGACAAGCGGTGGCGGGGCCCAGCCATTGGCCAGGAGGCGGCGGGGCGCGCGCGGATTGGCCGGCTGCCGGCCGGGGATGCCCCGGGAGCCCGGGCCGGGCCGGGAGCAGAGGCAGCCCGGCGGGGATGGAGGCGCCCGGCTGCTGGGGGCTGCTGCTGGCCCTGGGGCTGCTGCGGGGGGCGGCGGCCACCGCCGCGACAGAGGGTAGGAGCTGCCCACGGGCGTTACTGGCGGGCGGGGCCATTGCACGGCCAGTGTGTGTGTGTGTGTGTCACCGTGTGTGTGCATGCACGGGGATTGTGTGAGTGCATGCTGTGTGTGCATGCTCGGGGATTGTATGTGTGGTTGTGTGTGCATGCACGGGGATTGTGTGAGTGTGGCTGTGTGTGCACACGGGGGTTATGTGTGCATGGTCGGGGATTGTATGTGTGGTTGTGTGTGCATGCACGGGGATTGTGTGAGTGCGGCTGTGTGTGCACACGGGGGTTGTGTGTGCATGCTCGGGGATTGTATGTGTGGTTGTGTGTGTGCACAAGGGGATTGTATGTGTGGTTTCAAGTATCAGAGGGGAGCCGTGTTAGTCTGGTTCTGTAGAAGCAGCAAAGAATCCTGTGGCACCTTATAGACTAACAGACGTTTTGCAGCATGAGCTTTCGTGGGTGAATACCCACTTCTTCGGATGCAACTGAAGGGGCTGAAGAAGTGCATCTGAAGAAGTGGGTATTCACCCACGAAAGCTCATGCTGCAAAACGTCTGTTAGTCTATAAGGTGCCACAGGATTCTTTGCTGCTTCTATGTGTGGTTGTGAGTGCGGCTGTGTGTGTGCACACGGGGGTTGTGTGGGCATGGTTGGGCATTGTGTGTGTGGTTTACGAGGGGATTGTGTGCACATAAAGATTGTGTGTCTGTGGAGAAGGGGACTGTCTGTGTGTATGTACAGGGGGACTGTGTCTGAGAATGCTTGTGTGTGCACATGGGGACAGTGTGTGGGATTGTGTGTGTGCAGGTGCATGGATGTATCTCGGGGAGTGTGTGTTTTTGCATGGGGGTGAAAGTGTGTCGGGGTTGTGTTAGTGTGTGTGGAATTGGGCATGCATGGAGATTGCGTGTAAATAGGGTGTGTTACACTCTGTGTGCGTGAGAGCGAGCACTTCCCAGGGGTTAGCCAGGCCCTGCCTGAGTGTGTGTGGGAGGAAGCTATCCCTGCTCTGTCAGTGTGTGTCCATGTCCGATGTTGTGTTCATGGGTATTGCTGGGTGCATGGGGTTGCAGGGTGTGTACCCATGTAAATGGGAGTGTGGCGTGGCAGTCAATTTTGTGTGTGTGTGTGTGTGATTGTGCACACGGGAGTGCAGAGTGTGGAGGGGTTGGTTGTGTGTGATTGTGTAGGTGTGCAGTGTGGGGTCAGGGTTGGGAGGCTTGTGGTGTGTTTTGTCACTGTGCACATGCAGACTGTGTGTGTATATAGGGTATTTAATGCATGTGTGTGGCTGTGTGTACAGGGTGTGGAGTGTGGGTGTATGGGAAGAGTGTGCTTACACATGGGTTGTAATGTGTATTTGTGTGAGGGATAGCAGCATTGTGTGGTGGGGGCTGTGTGTGTCCAGGGGCTGCAGTGTGAGGGTGAACGGACTGTGTGTGCAAAGGAATGTGTGTGTTTAGGGACTGTCGTGATTCTGTGTGTGTGTGACTGTGTGCTTGCATGTAAGTGAGGACTATGTGTATAGGGTGGGTGTGCCTGTGTGCACGAGGAGTGTGTGCACAGAAAACGGGGGGCACTGTGTGCGCAGTGTGTGTGACAGTGTGTGTACAGGGGATGATGAGTGTGTGTGTGCAGGGTGTGTATGTGCCCAGCGCGTGTGTGCCCCGTTGTGACCCCGGTCGGTGTCTCTCTCCCGCAGCGCCCACGGCCCACGTCCTGTCCCGCGTGCTGTTCTGCCAGCCCGACCGCCCCTCGCTTGGCCTGGCCGACACCTTCGACGGGGACCAGCTGTTCTCGTTCGACTTCCCGGGGGCGCGCTGGGAGGCCCGGCTGCCCGACTTCCAGCCCTGGCTGGGCGCCCAGGAGAGCAAGGAGCAGATCCGCAACGACTCCAGTCTGTGCCGGCAACTGCTCTCGGTGCTCACCAACATCACCACGGGCGTGCTGCCCGAGGCCAGAGGTACCCGGCCCCTGGTCTCCCCCAGCGCCCGTGTCCCCTCCCACGGCACCCCCGGTGATCCCTGATACTGCCCTGCCCCTGCCCGAGGCCAGAGGTACCCGGCGCCCGGTCTCTCCCAGCGCCCGTGTCTCCCCCAGCACCCGCATCCCCTCCCACGGCACCCACGGCGATCACTGATACTGCCCCGCCCGAGGCCAGAGGTACCCGGCCCCTGGTGCCCGTGTCTCCCCCAGCACCCGCGTCTCCCCCCCCATGACCCCCCCAGCACCCAGCGATCCCTGATACTGCTCTGCCCCTGCCCGAGGCCCCTGGCCCCCGGTGCCCGTGTCTCCCCCAGCATCCACAGCCCCTCCCCACGGCCCCCCCCAGCGCCCAGCGATTACTGATACTGTCCTGCCCCTGCCCGAGACCAAGGTGCCCACACCCCAGGGGCGGCTCCAGACCGCGGGGGGCGCACTGTCAGTCGCCGGGAGGGCGGGCCTGCGGGAGGTCCACCGGAGCCGCGGGATGGGCGACCGGCAGAGCGCCCCCCCCCCGCCACGTGCCGCCCTGCTTGGGGTGGCGAAATGTCTAGAGCCGCCCCTGCACACCCCCTCCCCGTGGCACCCCAGTGTCTGTGCACCCAGGCCCTTCACCCCACAGCACCCCCTGCACAGGTGCCCAAGCCCCTTACGGTGGTGCCCCCTCCCTGCCCACCTCCCCCCAGCAACCCCATCCCCCCGTCCCAGCCCCCCCAGCACCGCCCCCTCCTCCTCCCCACATACCCCCAGTGCTCCAGCCCCCGCAGGCCCCCCCTTACCATCTCCCCTCTCCCCGCAGGCACCCCCATGGCCAACGTGTTCACAGCCCGGCCCCTGGAGCTGGGAAAACCCAACACCCTGATCTGCCAGGTGGGCAACCTCTTCCCGGCCTCGGTGACCGTGTCGTGGCAGCGGCTGGGGGAGCCGGTGAGCCAGGGCATCAACACCACGAGGTACTACCCCACCCAGGACCTGGGCTTCCTGCTCTTCTCCTACCTGGAGTTCACCCCGCAGGAGGGCGACGTCTACACCTGCACCATCACGCGGCCCAGGGACCGCTTCTCCACCGTGGCCTACTGGGGTGAGAGACCCCCCCGATCCACTCCCCGATCCGCCTCCTGCTGCACCCCGTTCCTCCCCCATCCTTGTATCCCTCCCCCACATCTCCCCACCTGCACCATCACGCGGCCCAGGGACCGCTTCTCCACCGTGGCCTACTGGGGTGAGAGACCCCCCGATCCGCTCCCCGATCCTCCCTGCTGCACCCCGATCCGCCCCCACCCTTGTATCCCTCCCCCACGTCTCCCCACCTGCATCATCACGCGGCCCAGGGACCGCTTCTCCACCATGGCCTACTGGGGTGAGAGACCCCCCGATCCGCTCCCCGGTCCGCCCCCTGCTGCACCCCGATCTGCCCGCTGCTGCACCCCGTTCTTCCCCCTGCACCCCGTTCCTCCCCCATCCTTCTATCCCTCCCCCACGTCTCCCCACCTGCACCATCACGCGGCCCAGGGACCGCTTCTCCACCGTGGCCTACTGGGGTGAGGGAGCCCCCGATCCACTCCCCGGTCTGCCCCCTGCACCCCGATCCTCCCCCATCCTTCTATCCCTCCCCCACAACTCCCCACCTGCACCATCACGCGGCCCAGGGACCGCTTCTCCACCGTGGCCTACTGGGGTGAGAGACCCCCCCGATCCACTCCCCGATCCGCCTCCTGCTGCACCCCGTTCCTCCCCCATCCTTGTATCCCTCCCCCACATCTCCCCACCTGCACCATCACGCGGCCCAGGGACCGCTTCTCCACCGTGGCCTACTGGGGTGAGAGACCCCCCGATCCGCTCCCCGATCCTCCCTGCTGCACCCCGATCCGCCCCCACCCTTGTATCCCTCCCCCACGTCTCCCCACCTGCATCATCACGCGGCCCAGGGACCGCTTCTCCACCATGGCCTACTGGGGTGAGAGACCCCCCGATCCGCTCCCCGGTCCGCCCCCTGCACTCCGATCCTCCCCCATCCTTCTATCCCTCCCCCATGTCTACCCCCTGCACCATCATGCGGCCCAGGGACCGCTTCTCCACCGTCGCCTACTGGGGTGAGAGACCCCCCGATCCGCTCCCCGATCCGCCCCCTGCTGCACCCCGTTCCTCCCCCTGCACCCCGTTCTTCCCCCATCCTTGTATCCCTCCCCCACATCTCCCCACCTGCACCGTCACGCAGCCTGGGGACGGCTTCTCCACCGTGGCCTACTGGGGTGAGAGACCCCCCGATCCGCTCCCCGGTCCTCCCTGCTGCACCCCGATCCGTCCCCTGCACCCCGATCCTCCCCCATCCTTGTATCCCTCCCCCACATCTCCCCACCTGCACCGTCACGCGGCCCAGGGACCGCTTCTCCACCGTGGCCTACTGGGGTGAGAGACCCCCCGATCCGCTCCCCGGTCCTCCCTGCTGCACCCCGATCCGTCCCCTGCACCCCGATCCTCCCCCATCCTTGTATCCCTCCCCCACATCTCCCCACCTGCACCGTCACGCGGCCCAGGGACCGCTTCTCCACCGTGGCCTACTGGGGTGAGTGACCCCCCGATCCACTCCCCGATCTGCCCCCTGCACCCCGATCCTCCCCCATCCTTCTATCCCTCCCCCACGTCTCCCCACCTGCACCATCACGCGGCCCAGGGACCGCTTCTCCACCGTGGCCTACTGGGGTGAGAGACCCCCCGATCCGCTCCCCGATCTGCCCCCTGCACCCCGTTCCTCCCCCATCCTTGTATCCCTCCCCCACGTCTCCCTACCTGCACCGTCACGCAGCCTGGGGACTGCTTCTCCACCATGGCCCACTGGGGTGAGAGATTTCCTCCCTGCACTTAATTCAAGCCCCCCCAAACTCGATCCCCTCCATACCCAATCCCCCTCCTCCTGACCCTGCATCTCCCCAGCTCCCCCCGCTTCTGGGATCCCTCCCTGATTCCCTGCCCTTGGCCTGTGTGCCCCACCCCTCCCGCCTCCCCCGCTGCCGGGAGCCCCCCGCAATCTCCCTGGTAGCTCTGGCCTCACCCTGTATCCCCCTCCCCCCGCCGTTGTGTCTCTAGTGCCCCAGAACCCCGTCCCCTCGGAGCTGCTGGAGAACGCGCTGTGCGGCCTGGCCATCGCCCTGGGCATCTTCTTCATGGTCACCGGGATCGTCCTCTTCCTCAAATCCCGCAGGCCCAGCCCCACAGGTACGCCAGGGCGCTGCCCCAGCTGGGGATGGGTTAGAGCAGCGGGGTCTGGGCGCCAGGGCTCCTGGGTTCCATCCCTGGCTTGGGGGTGCATCTGGTGGGTTAGAGCGGGGGGGCTGGGCGCCAGGACTCCTGGGTTCCATCCCTGGCTCTGAGGGGAAGGGGGGCGTCTGCTGGATTACAGAGGGAGGCTGGGCACCAGGACTCCTGGGTTCTATCCCTTCCATTGAATCTCCTTGTTCTGTGTTTTCACCCTCAGAGTGAACTCCGAGTGGCTGGAAACGCCCGAAGAACTGTGAGGAGACGCCCCGAACCCCTCCCCGTTCCAGCCCCCCAGCCCTTGGGAACTGTGGGAAAGGCAGTTCCTGGAACCAGCTGCAGTCAGCACGATGCTGAGACCGGACACACTCACTACACACGGGCCACGTCCGTGGGAACCTGGTGCCTCTCCTCCAGGGGTGCCACGCTCTGCCCCCTCCTGCATTGCAGCCATGCACCGTGCCTGGGGCAGACTCCCACTCCCGGGCTCTGCCAGGGGTCGCCCCACTCGGGTGTATCGGTGCCTTATCCAGCCTCCTGCTAATAAAGGTCTATTTCCTGGAGCCGTCGCGCCTCTGCCCCTCTGTATCCCCACCTCTCCCCACACCCCCATAGCCCTCCCCCCATGCCACCCCAACCCCTCCTGTCCTGCAGGGACCCCGCTGGGGCGGGGGAGCTCACACGCTGCGGCCAGTTCAGCCCTCAGGGAAGGGACAGTTACTGCCCGTGCCGGGGGCACCCGTCCCGCTAGGATCTCGGCTGAGACCCACCAAGTCCATGACACTGATCAGAACCTGTATCCCCGTTCCTCGCCGCCTGAGCCAGCCAGCCCCTGCCCTGGGGCCGGATCAGAACCAGCGCCCCCTGGAAGGGACAGGCCCCGTGTCCCATTCCTCACCCCCTGAGCCAGCCAGCCCCTGCCCTGGGGCCGGATCAGAACCAGCGTCCCCTGGAAGGGAGAGGCCCTGTATCCCATTCCTCCAGTGACCCCCAGAGGAGACAGGCCCCGTGTCCCATTCCTCGCCGCCTGAGCCAGCCAGGCCCTGCCCTGGGGCCGGATCAGAACCAGTGACCCCCAGAGGAGACAGGCCCCGTGTCCCATTCCTCACTCCCTGAGCCAGCCAGGCCCTGCCCTGGGGCCGTATCGGAACCAGCGCCCCCTGGAAGGGACAGGCCCCGTGTCCCATTCCTCCAGTGACCCCCAGAGGAGACAGGCCCCGTGTCCCATTCCTCGCCGCCTGAGCCAGCCAGGCCCTGCCCTGGGGCCGTATCGGAACCAGCGTCCCCTGGAGGGGACAGGCCCCGTGCCCCATTCCTCGCCGCCCATTCCCAAACCGGCCAGTTCCCTCCGTCTGCGTCCGAGAGGAAGTGGAAGTGTCTCAGGCCGAGCCCGGCTGGTTTCAGGTCCCCATGCAGCCGGGAGCGGATCCGGGGGCAGCTGCAGCCCAGATGCCTGTGAAGTGCCAGGCTCACTTCCCCATGCGGGGGCTGGGGGAGGGGGGGCGTTAGCTTTGCTGGGAACAGGAAGCTCTTGGCACCGGGCCGAGGGGAAGCGGCTGGTGCAGGGCGAGGAAATGGGGGGGGGTCTCAACCAGGGGCCCCCCGGGGCCTGGACCAGGTTTCAGGGGGGCTCCAAGCAGGGCCGGCGGGAGGCGCTCCGGGCCAGGGCAGAAAGCCGAAGCTCGGGGCCCCGAGTCCTGCAGCCGCAGCCGGCGCAGCTTAGCTCGGTGGGAGGCCCTGGGGGGGGGGGAGCCCGGGGACTGCCCGGCTGGCTGCCCCCTAACGCCGGCCCTGGCCCCCTAACACCGGCCCTGGCCCCCTAACACCGGCCTGGGCCTTATACGCAGAACACCAGGGGCTGTGGCACAGCTGGGCCCTGGAGTATTTATAGTGCGCGGGGGGCGGGGGGGGGGGGGCTCAGAAAGAGAAAGGCTGCGAACCCCTGGAATAGGGGAAGCAGCGCCCAGAATAGGGGAAGCAGCAGGACGGGGGATTCAGACACGCCCGGGCCAGCCCCGCCCACGGGGGAAGTGAAATCCCCAGGCTGGGAGACGTGGGGCCCATCCCCTGCTCTGGCCAGGGCAGCCGCCCCTCCCCCCAGCCGCCCCTCTGCCGGGATCCCCTCCCCAGCCCCGTCCCCTCCCCCCAGCTGCCCCTCTCCAGGATCCCCTTCCCAGTCCCCCCTTAGAGCCCCCCCCCCGCCGGGATCCCTTCCCCCCGGCTGTCCCCTCTGCTGGAATCTGCCCCTCCCCACCCCCGGCCCCTCCCCCCAGCCGCCCCTCTGCCGGGATCCCCTCCCCAGCCCCTCCTCAGGGCCCCCCCTCTGTCGGGATCCGCACCCCGCATCACTCGTCCCTTTCCCCTGCAGCAAACCCCCCCGCTGCACGCCTGGCCCCATGGCTGCTCCGTGCCTCAGTTTCCCCACCTGTAACGGGGGCGGGGGGAGGGGTGTCACAGATCCCCTGATGCCGCGGGAGGTCCGGGGAGACAAACCCACCCCGGACCGCGGGCCGCCCCGAGGCTGGCCCGGCCCCCAGGCGCGGCGGGACATCTCCCGGTCGGGCTCCCGGCCCGGCCGCCTCCACCCAGCGACTGGTGATGCCGGCAGCGGAGCCGGCTGCCATTGGCCAGGGCCGGACGGGGGGGGTCAGGACAGCGGGACCTGCCTGCGGGGTCCGGAGCCGAGATCCAGAGAGACCCCCCCAGACCCAGGGATCCAGGGAGAGATCTGCCCCCCCCGATCCAGGGGTCCCAGGAGAGATCTGCCCCCCCAGATCCAGGGAGAGATCTGCCCCCCCCCAGACCCAGGGAGAGAGCTGCCCCCCCCAGACCCAGGAGAGATCTCCTGCAACAGAGCCCCGGATCCCCACCAAGCCCCGGATCCAGTGGGATCACCCCAAAGCAGCTGGGATCCAGCAGCAGAAAAGCCCGACGCCAGGATCCAGAGAGATCTTCTCCCGGCGCCCCTGGGATCCAGTGATCTCCCCCCGCAGAGCCGGGAGAAGGGCGGGTGGGATCCTCAGAGATCCCCCAGCCAGAGATCCCAGGGTGCGCCCGCAGCAGAGCCAGGGAGCTGGAAACTTGCTTCAAGGAGCAGAGGCCCGAGAGCCCCGCGCCGAGCCGGGGACCCCGACAGACCTGCCCTGGCCTGGGACCGAGGGGCCGCCATGACGCTGGTGCTGTGGCTGCTGTCCATGGCTCTGGGCCACCACGGAGCAGGTGAGGGCACCCGTGGGTGCCACAGGCCTGGGGGGAGCTTGGGGTCCCTGCCCCCTAGAATCCTCTCCGGGGATCCCCGCTTCAGGGACCAGCCTAGCGAGCGTCCGACCACCTCTTCCCCAGAGCTGTGCCCCGGGATCAGGACTCTTGCTGGAGATGTCAGGATAGGGCTTAAACCCCATGTCTAACCTTAGGGGACAGTGCCTGTGTATGGATGGGGGTATAACCCCAGTCTGTACCCCTGGGGGCTGTGTCTGTGTGTGGATGGGGGTCTAACCCCACTCTGTACCCCTGGGGGCTGTGTCTGTGTGGGGGGGGGTCTAACCCCAGTCTGTACTCCTGGGGACTGTCTGTGTGTGGATGGGGGTCTAACCCTAGTCTGTACCACTGGGGGCTGTGTCTGTGTGTGTGTGTGGATGGGGGTATAACCCCAGTCTGTACCCCTGGGGACTGTGTCGGTGTGGATGGGGGTATAACCCCAGTCTGTACTCCTAGGGGCTGTGTCTATGTGGGGGGAGTATAACCCCAGTCTGTACCCCTGGGGACTGTCTGTCTGTCTGTGTGTGGATGGGGGTATAACCCCAGTCTGTACCCCTAGGGGCTGTGTCTGTGTGTGTGTGGGGGGTCTAACCCCAGTCTGTACTCCTAGGGACTGTCTGTGTGTGGATGGGGGTATAACCCCAGTCTGTACCCCTGGGGGCTGTGTCTGTGTGTGGATGGGGGTATAACCCCAGTCTGTACCCCTGGGGGCTGTGTGTGTCTGTAGGGGGTGGTTAAGCCCTGTCGTTCCCAGCGCACACACCCACAGTAGGGCACTACAGCCACAGAGCAACCATCTGAATGGGGTTTAAACCCCCCATCCCCTGGTCTACACCCCGGGGACACGGCCTAGTGTGGAACCGGTCCCGCTCTGTCCCCATCACCTCCCTGATTCCCATGGCCCCAATGTCCTGCCCTCCCTGCCCCATCCCCTCCCTCACCCCACTCCCGACCCCCATTGTCCTGCCCCCCCCAACCCCTGCCCCGAACCCGCTCCTGATGGCGTCATCCCCGCAGGCGGGTTCCTGATGCACCTGGCCAGCGAGTGCCCCCTGGCAGCCGACGGCTCCGTGCTCCGGTTCGACTTCGCCTTCGTCTTCAACAAGAACCCGCTGGTGTGTTACAATGAGCAGGACCGGCTCTTCGAGGCCTGCGACATGGGCCTGCTCAGAGACATGGCCGTGGACATCGCCGCCGCCATGAACACGGACCCCGGCTTGCGCCAGCGCGTGGCAGGGGGGCGCCAGGCCTGCCAGAGCCAGAGCCAGCACCTCTGGAGCCGCACGGGGCAAAGGAGGAGTGAGTGGGGGGCGCAGGGCACCGAGCGGGGTGGGGAGGGGCTGCGGGGCCCCTGGCGCCGAGGCGGGGTGGGGGAGGGGCTGCGGGGCACCGAGCGGGGTGGGGGAAGGGCTGCGGGGCACCGAGCGGGGTGGGGGAGGGGCTGCGGGGCCCCTGGCACCGAGGCGGGGTGGGGGAGGGGCCCCAGTGCTGAGCCGGGGTGGGAGAGGGGCTGTGGGGCACTGAGTGGGGTGGGGGAGGGGCTGCGGGGCCCCCTGGCGCCGAGGCGGGTGGGGGAGGGGCTGCAGGGCCCCTGGCACAGAGGTGGGGGATACTGGGCTGGGGGCCCGTGGGTCTGACCCCGGTGTGTGGTGGGGGCGGTGGGGGTACCAGGAGCTGGTCCATACAGTGACCCCACCCCCAACAGCGCCCCCTAGTGTCCGCATCGTCTCCACGGCCCTGTCGAACCCCGCGGGATCCGTGCGCCTCACCTGCCACGTCTGGGGCTTCTACCCGGCGGAGGTGGGGGTCACCTGGCTGCGGAACGGGAGCCCCGTGGAGCCCAGCGAGGACGGCCTGAGCCCGGCGCTGGCCAACGGCGACTGGACCTACCAGACCCACGTCAGCCTGCTCACCACCCCCAAGCCCGGGGACACCTACACCTGCCACGTGCAGCACGTCAGCCTGGCAGAGCCCCACCAGGAGGAGTGGGGTGAGCCCGGGCAGGGTGGGGTACGGGCTTGGGGGGCAGGGGCAGAGGGTGGGGGGATGAGAGTGCTGGGTGGTTGGGGTTGATGGGGGCAGCAGGAGAGGGGTGCAGGACAGGGGAATGGGGTGCTGGGGGGCAGGGCAGGGCATGGAGTGGGGGGAAGGGGGTTCAGGGGCAGAGGTACAGGGTGGGGGGAGGATGTGCTGGGGGTTGGGGGGAAGCAGGAGTGGGGTGTATGGTAGGGGAATGGGGTGCTGGGGGCAGGAGTATGGGGTTGGGGAAGCTCATGCTGGGGACTCAGGGGGCAGTAGGAGTGGAGTGCAGGGCAGGGGAATGGGGTGCTGGGGTGCAGTAGGAGTGGGGTGCAGGGCAGGGGAATGGGGTTCAGGGGGCAGTAGGAGTGGGGTTCAGAGCAGGGGAATGGGGTTCAGGGGCAGTAGGAGTGGGGTGCAGGGCAGGGGAATGGGGTTCAGGGGCAGTAGGAGTGGGGTGCGGGGGAGGGGAATGGGGTTCAGGGGGAAGTAGGAGTGGGGTTCAGAGCAGGGGAATGGGGTGCTGGGGGCAGTAGGAGTGGGGTTCAGGGCAGGGGAATGGGGTGCTGGGGGCAGTAGGAGTTGGGTGCAGGGCAGCGGAATGGGGTGCTGGGGGCAGTAGGAGTGGGGTGCAGGGCAGTAGGAGTGGGGTGCAGGGCAGGGGAATGGGGTGCTGGGGGCAGTAGGAGTGGAGTGCAGGGCAGGGGAATGGGGTGCTGGGGGCAGGAGGAGTGGGGTGCAGGGCAGCGGAATGGGGTGCTGGGGGCAGTAGGAGTGGGGTGCAGGGCAGCGGAATGGGGTGCTGGGGGCAGTAGGAGTGGGGTGCAGGGCAGGGGAATGGGGTGCTGGGGGCAGTAGGAGTGGGGTGCAGGGCAGGGGAATGGGGTGCTGGGGGGCAGTAGGAGTGGGGTGCAGGGCAGCGGAATGGGGCAGGGAGCGGGGAAAGAGACACAGGGTGAAGGGGATCTGGGGGTTGGGGGATCTGGGAAGGACTCCGGCTGGGGGTGCAGGGGTGCTGTGGGGGGCTCCCCAGTCTACCCCCCATTAACCCCTCCCCCGCTGTCCCGCCCAGGGCCCGGCCTGTCCCCGGGGCTGACGGTGAAGGTCAGCGTGGCTGTCGTGGTGCTGATCCTGGGCCTCATCTTCCTGGGCACCGGCCTGGTGTTCTGGTGGAGGGCGCCCGCCCCGGGTAAGGAGTGGGGGGCTGGGGCATGTGTCCCCCCCGCCTGGGGTCCTGAGCCCCCAACCCAATTCCCAACGGGGCGGGGGGGGTCCCCGGGGTCCCTGCAAGAGAGTGAGGGGCACTTCCCGGGGGCTGGGGATTGATTGATTGTGTGTGTGTGTGTATCCCATTGCCCCTTGCTAGTGAGTGTGTGTGTGTCCCACTGCCCCCTGCTGGGTGTGTGTGTGTGTCCCGCTGCCCCCTGCTGGCGTGTGTGTGTGTCCCGCTGCCCCCTGCTGGGTGTGTGTGTGTGTGTCCCGCTGCCCCTTGCTAGTGAGTGTGTGTGTGTCCCGCTGCCCCCTGCTGTGTGTGTGTGTGTGTGTGTGTGTGTGTGTGTGTGTCCCCACTGCCCCCTGCTGGGTGTGTGTGTGTGTCCCGCTGCCCCCTGCTCTGTGTGTGTGTGTGTCCCGCTGCCCCCTGCTGGGTGTGTGTGTGTGTATCCCATTGCCCCTTGCTAGTGAGTGTGTGTGTGTCCCACTGCCCCCTGCTGGGTGTGTGTGTGTGTCCCCTGCTGCCCCCTGCTGGTGAGTGTGTGTGTCTCCCACTGCCCCCTGCTGGGTGTGTGTGTGTTTGTGTGTGTGTGTGTGTCCCACTGCCCCCTGCTGGGTGTGTGTGTGTGTTTGTGTGTGTGTGTGTGTATCCCACTGCCCCCTGCTGGGTGTGTGTGTGTGTGTGTATCCCACTGCCCCTTGCTGTGTGTGTGTGTGTGTCCCGCTGCCCCTGCTGGGTGTGGGTGTGTGTGTGTGTCCCGCTGCCCCTGCTGGGTGTGGGTGTGTGTGGGTGTGTGTCCCGCTGCCCCCTGCTGGTGAGTGTGTGTGTGTCCCACTGCCCCCTACTGTGTGTGTGTGTGTGTGCGCATCCCATTGCCCCTTGCTGGTGAGTGTGTGTGTGTCCCGCTGCCCCTTGCTAGTGAGAGAGAGAGAGAGAGTGTGTGTGTGTGTGCATCCCATTGCCCCTTGCTGGTGAGTGTGTGTGTGTCCCGCTGCCCCCTGCTGGGTGTGTGTGTGTATTTGTGTGTGTGTGTGTCCCGCTGGCGGGGGCGGAGCATGTGCGGGAAGGGGGCAGGATCACCTCAGACTAACTCTGTTTCCTTCCCCCTTCCAGGTTATTCTCCCCTCGCAGGGCACAACTACACTGGAGGTAACTATGCTGCCCCCCCCCCCCCCCGTCTCCGTCTGCCCCCCCCCCCACCTGTCCCGGTTCATTCACGCCTCTCTCGCTGTGTTTACCCTGCAGGCAGCACCTAACGCCCGTGGGCACCCAGACCCCTGGCTCCAGTCCCCCCACCCCAGTGGAGGATCCCGGCTCGTCCTGTCTGTCGCCCCCTAGGTTAGCCACCCCTCCCCACGGAGTTGGGATCCGTGGGACCGAGACGGGACATGTCTCCGTGCCAGCCGGGCACCGCAGCGAGAACGGCTCAGACCAGATCCCCCATGGAGCCTGTACGGACCAGCACCTCCTGCACCCCTCCCCCCACTGTGGCTGTATATACTGGGGCCTATACATGGCTATAGAGCCCTCCCCTTCCCAACTCCAAGTGCCTGAGGCAAGTAGGATAAAATAACGAGATAATGACCTGATTGCTGGCCTCAAGCCCCAGATTAGAGCCAGCTACCCTATATAGACCAGCAGGCCAATACAGAGATATAATGACCTGAATACAGATCCCCTACACACCCCCATCCTCAACTTCTCCCCAACTCAGCGCCCCAGAGCCCATACAGACCACACTTGTATACTGGGGCTATAGATGGAGATAGGGACCAGCCCCTGCCACCCCTCCAGACAGAGCCCCTGAGCCCACAAGGACTGTCCCCCATGCACCCCGCTGTGTATAGCAGGGCCCATAAAGGGCTACAGGAACCCCAGTAATAGACCCCATCCCCACAGACTTGGAGCCCTCTGCCCTGTACAGCTCAGCGGGGCAATACAGGGATATAATGACCTGATCAGACCCCTAGCCTCTCCCCAGCCCCACAGATCCCTCAGCACTGGGGGATGCACCCCCATGGTACAATTCCAGCCCCGGTACAATTCCACTTCCCCCACCAGGGGTCACCCTAGACCAGGGCTCCCTCCAGGGTCATCATAAGATTCCCCATCACTCACCCAGCCGCCCCGGCACCCTCACCCCCCCGCCTGGCACTATTCACACTGGGGTGGGGCGGGGGCAGGGCTCTAGGGAGCGGGTTCCCGATTCGGGTGCTGACCGCTTGCGGTGTGTACGGAGAGGGTGGCTGCTGTAATCTCCCCCTCCCCCCATTAAAGATCCTCTCTGGTGCAGCAGGGAATGCTCTGTGGATGGTGCCCATGGCCTCAGCCATGGGGGGAAGGGAGGGGGCATGGGATTTGGACAGAGGGATAGGAATGTAGCACTGGTTCCTCCCCCCACCCAGATATCGAACCCAGGAGTCCTGGCTCTCAGCCCCACCCCCGCTCTAACCCACTAGCCCTCACTGCCCTCCCAGAACTGGGATAGAAACCAATGTTCCCTCTAATGTTTGACAGGCAAATTTCTTCTGTGCAAATTTTTGTGCTTCTATGCACAGTGTTTTCCTGTGTGCATGGGATTTAGGATCTGTGTGCACACGCGCACACACGCACAGCTTAGAGGGAACAGTGGATAGAACCCAGGAGTCCTGGCTCCCAGCTCCCCGCGCTCTAACCACCAGCCCCCACTCCCCTCCCAGAGCTGGGACAGAACCCAGGAGTCCTGGCTCCCAGCCCCCCATTCTAACCAGCCCCCACTGCCCTTCCAGAGCTGGGAGAGAACCCAGGAGTCCTGGCTCCCAGCGCCCATCCCCCGCTCTAACCCACCAGCCCCCACTGCCCTTCCAGAGCTGGGAGAGAACCCAGGAGTCCTGGCTCCCAGCCCCCACTCCCCTCCCAGAGCCGTTTCCCTCTCCAGGGTCTCGTACGGCTCGTGTGTTTGCAGCCCATCCTGTCCCTGTCCCGGCTCCTGGTGGCTGGGACACAGAGGCTGCTGGGCCAGTCCAGAGGTGGGTCTGTTAATGCCCAGGGTAGTGACTCTGCTGGTTCGATCCTGCTCCGGGCCGGTGACCCGCCTGGTGCCGTGACCAGGGCTGTTGGCGTTTCCCCTCGGAGGGGGCCCTGCAGCGAGTTCACTGCGATAATGCAGGACGCCACGGAGCGTTAATGCCCAGCAGCTTTATCTGACACAACCCCGGGCGACCCGCCCCCCCCCCACAGGAGGGGCTTTGTCCAGGGACACCTTCCCTCCGCGCAGGTGTGATTACAGGAGTGGGACTCCTGCACCCTGACTGCACCCCGTCCTGCCAACACAGGCATCCTCCAGAAACAACAATCCCCAGCGCTGCCCCCAGAGATCGCCGTGCACGCTGCAAAAGAGGGCAGGCTCGGCACCCAGTCAAACAGGTGGGGAAACTGAGGCACAGGGAGGAGATGCGAGTGGCCCAACTTGACCCAGCTGGCCGAGCTGGGAATAGCACTCGGAGCTCCTGAGTGTCAGCCCAGTGCCTTACCCAGTGCCACTGACACTGGGACTTACCCGGTGCCAGCCGGGGCAGGGCGTGGGCAGAGAGCCCATCGAGCGTCATGCTAGGCATCCCCATGCTCCAGGGCGGGAGTCGGTGACTGACTGATGGGGGGGTGCCCCCTGGGGACGGGTCAGCCCATAGCTGCCCTGGCCAGGGCTACTGGGGCACGGCCTGTCTGTTCTGTGTCCATCCAGTGCCTGACACGCTGGAGGCCTGAGCCGCTGGGGCTGCCGGGCACTACTGTAATACACCTAATATATAATGTACAGCACCTGGCACACTCGGGGCCTGGGCTGTGGCTCCCAGGCACTACCGTAATACACCTAATATATAACGTACAGCACCTGACACACTGGGGGTCTGGGCTGTGGCTGGAGCTCGTCTATGCTCCCATAATACCATTATTTAGTAATAGTGCCTCTGCTGCTCGTGCGGCTGGTGCTGGCTGCTGCGGCGCCCAGAGACTGGGCTAGATGGCCCCCTTGGGCCAAGGCCCTCCCTTGGGGCCTGTAGTCCCTGACTGTTTAGGCTCTCCCCGTCTCAGGTGACGCCGGTGGGAATAGGGCAGCGCTCTGACCCTCTTCTCCACAACGAGCTCCGGCCAGCAGAGGCGTCTGCCCCACAGGGTAACCTCCGCCAGCAGAGCACGGGGGCCCTGTCCCCCCACTGTCATAAACATGCCGCTACGGGTAGCATCAAATCCCTCCTTTGCCCGTAAGGGGTTAAGCCGCTCAACTAACCTGGCTGGCACCTGACCAAAGGGACCAACAAGGGGAGAAGATACTTTCAAATCTGGGGTGGGGTGGGGGAGGGGAGAGAGAGACCAAGCAGGTAACCCAGCTCCTGCTGAAATGATACAGCTACAATTACAGCTATTGTAAGTAACAGCAAGGAAATGCGTTAGATTATCTTGTGTTTTAGCTTGTGAATTTTCCCTGTGCTAAGAGGTAGTTTTAACCCTGTTTTTGTAACTGTGAAGCTGAGTCCAGAGGGGGAATGCTCTGGGTTCTGAATCTTATTACCCTGTAAAGTTACCTTCCATCCTGATTTTACAGAGGCGCTTCTTTTACGTTTTTCTTTATAATAAAGTTCTTCTTTTAAGAACCGGGTTGATCTTAGTGTCCTAAAAACCCAAGGGTCTGGTCTGCGCTCGTTTGGTTAACCTGTTTGGTTGGTACATTATTCTCAAGCCTCCCAGGCAAGGGGGTGAAGGGCTTGGGGGGATATTTTGGGGAAACAGGAACTACACATGGTCCTTTTCCTGAATCTTTGTCTAACTCACTTGGTGGTGGTCCAAGGACAAGGTGGAGTTTGTGCCTTGCGGAAGTTTTTAACCTAAGGTGGTAGAATATAAGCTTAGGGTTTTTTTCATGGGGGTCCCCACGCCTGTACCCCAGAGTTCAGAGTGGGGAGGGAACCCTGTCCCCCACACTGCCCTGGGACACACACAGCTCCGGGTGGGGGGGGAGAATCCTGTCACCCCCTGTCTGTGCCTGGCCTGACGAGCGCAGGGCTCAGACCCACGCTGGGCGAGGGACAGGCTGCAGCAGGGCCCCTCTCTCTGCCTACGGACAAAGCCCCGTGTCCAGTGACAGGCTGCAGCATCGGTACCAGCAGCAGCTGCCTGCTCAGCGACAGATCCCCCCGGGACATGGCTCCCGACACCGTCATCAGAGTCGTGACAGTCACAGCCCTGAGCGATACCGGGCGGATCCCACCTGCCCAGCCCCCGGCCGTCGCAGGGGCCTTGGTCCCTTCTGATCTCTGCCTGGCACGTTTAGTCTCCTGAGGACTGAAAGGCTTCGGGCTACCCCACGCTACTGGGCTCGCAGCAGGGTAACTGGCCTGCGATTGCCAGGAGTCAGAGATGAGCTAAAGGTCCCTTCTGGCCTTAAAGGCGCTGGATCGAAGAGACGCCTCCCTCCCGGCCCTCAGACAGCCGCGCTCCACGGGAACCATGCAGCTGTCGCCCAGCAGGGGGAGTCCTGGACCCTTCCCATGGGCTGGACACGGACTGTGGAACTCCCCGCCACATGAAATGAGAATGAGCACTAACCTCACTGCATTCACACCCCTCCTCCTCGCCTGGCTTCTCTGGGGACAGCCCCTCGCTTTCACACTTGTACGGCTGTCCAGACCAAAGCCAAGCTTCTTATGCTCCTGGGAGGTGCCCGGATACCACGGGGATGGACACAGAAGAATCTAGCAGGGCCGCCCAGAGGATTCAGGGGGCCTGGGGCAAAGCAATTTTGGGGACCCCTTCCATTAAAAAAAGTTGTAATACTATAGAAATACTGGATTCTCGTGGGCAGTGGCATAGCCAGGTTCTAACATCAGGGGGAGCAAACACATTAAAAAAGGCGCCACCCAACCTATCAAATTACTTCCACTCCCTCCCACTTCTTGCCCCCTCAGAACCCCCAACACCCCCCCCTGCTCCTTGTCCCCTGACTGACCCCTCCTGGGTCCCCTGTCCCTAACTGCCCCCCCCAGAACCTTACCTGTCCCGACTGCCCCAACCCTTATCCACACCCCTGCCCCCAGACAGACCGCCAGGACTCCCACACCTATCCAACCCCTCCCCGCCCCCTGACAGGACCCCCAATATACACCAAGACACACCCCGTAATGCAAAGTGTGTGGGGGGGGGCACGAGGGACCAGGCACCGCTCCTGCCATTGAGGGTACATGGGGAGCTGCTTCTGCCCTAGCACCTGGCTCTAGTGTGTAGCCAGAAGCCCTTGCGAGCAGGCCGAGGGATCCTGCTAGCAAAGGGAGCGTTTGATTTTAGAGTCTGATCCAAACAGACCCAGCAGAGAACGCAACAATAGCCCGGCCTCTGCCATCCCAGCACAGGGCCCATAAACAAAGGGAGGCAGAGACGTGCTGGATACAGTGCATGGGGTGGAGAAGGAGCACAGACCAGGGACGGGGCATGGAGAAAAACCACAGAGCCGGAGAGGAGAAAGTGAGGCAGGAGGAGAAGCCAGGAGGCTGGGTCTCTGGAGGGAAGGCCAGGGGGAGGGGCGTTCGGCTACAGCATATTAATAAGACCCTTGCAAACACAAGGGAAGGGATTGCAGAGGACAAGCTGGGCTACTCACTCAATCTCCCCTGTGGGGCCCTGTGGCACTGGGTAGCAGGGCCCAGGAAATGAAAATCTCTTAACCACACAGAATTGTTAACTGCTCCCAAATCCTTTTGTGCCACGGCTGCCAGCTTAGGAGAGTTTAAGCTGTGAGATGCGTGGATTTCCTCAAGAAATAGCTCCTGTGCGGTGCCTCGAGCAGGTTTGCAGTGTGTGACCCAGACGAAAAGCCCAGCAGAGACAGCTTGCAACTGTCCCAGCTCTTTCAGCAGCCGTGGGGGGCTTTAAATCACTCAGGCTGCATCTTCCAACTAAACTGCATTAATGACACAGCTCAGGCAAGCGGGCGGGGGCCGGGCAGGCTGCCCGGGCCAGCTGAGAGCACTTCCCGCTAACGGCTGCTTGTCTAGGCTTGTGTCTTGCTATTGGAGAGACCCAGACCCAGACTCCCTCCCATCTAACCCCTCCCCCCCCACTGCCCCAGCCCCAGCCCCAGCCCCAGCCCCAGCCCCTCTCCTCACCCGACCATCCACCCCCGCTCCCTGACTGCCCCCCCGGACCTCCCCTCCCCCACGCAGCTCCAGCCACAGCTGCCTCTGGAGCCCGAGTTAAACAGGTGCCAGCCCACAGCCCCTCCCGCGCAGCCTGCTGAGGGGGCGGGGTCTGGCTGCTGGAGGCCCAATGGGAGCGGCTCAATCAGGCCCCGGCAGCCAATCAGCAGTGCCGCCCTCTGCATGGGGGGGATTCCGGACCTTTCTACCTGCTTACAAATTCCCGCTAAGGCCACTTGGGGGGAATGTGGACGGGGGGAGCGGCGGCCCCCCCTGGTTCCCCCCCGCTGCGCTCCTGCTGTGGGGGCCCCTGCAAGGCCTGGGGCAAACTGCCCCACTTGCCCCCCCCCCCCCCCCCGCCCACGGGCGGCCCTGTGTAACGGGCAGGAGATACAGGCCCAGCCGCTGGCTAGTCCAGCTTGTGCCAGCGCCTCCCTGCCCACGGCGCCCCCCCCCCGCCGAACGAGGGGGAGCCCCCGCCCCCGCCAGCCCCCTCCCCAGCACTCCCCCAGGCCTGGCAGGAGCCGGCGGCTGTGGAGGAGCAGGTCCGGGGTGCAGGGGGGAGCTGACGCGTCTGCTCATGTGCCGCAGAGCCAGGCACTGGCTGCAGCTCCCTCCCTGGCCCTTCCTGTGGGGCTCGGCGCCCCGGAGCAGGAGTCCCAGGTCCCCGCGGGGGTGGGCAGGGCCTGACCCAGTGACCCCTCCCCTGATGGGGCCCGGGCAGCTAGCGGAGCCCACAGACCTGGGTGGGGGGGCTCACACGTCCGGTCTCTGCTCCCTGCAGCGAGTCACGGCAAAGGAGGGGGCAGGGGTCCACACTCAGGCCAGAGGGGTCCCGTGCCCAGCGGGTCAGACCCCTGGACAGCCCGGGCCATCGCCCTACCGGGGGTTAACCCCTGCTTGGCCCAGCACAGACCTCAGAGAAGCGTCTCCCCGGAGTTACACACGCAGGGACGGAGAACCCGGCCCAGGGAGTCCGAGGGCCATTCCCCTCGCGGGGGAAAATCCGCCCGAGTCCCTGGCTCAGTTTGTCCAGCCGCTGGGTCTCATCAGGCCTCGGAGACGTGCCTGGCGGGGTGCACAGCGTGACCCTGCCCCGGGAGCGGGTCCATGGCCGGGGGAGGCGGCTCTGACAGGCCAGGCTGAGAGTCGCTGACTCGGATCGGAGCCTGGCTGGGCCTCGGGCTGGGGTGAGTGGTGCCAATCTGAGGTCGTTTGAGGATGGGGTTCCGCAGACCAAGACCCCCCCAAATACCATGTGACACCAACATTTTCCAGTGCGGCTGCTGTTTTCTGGGAACTCTGGCTGTGACCCTCCCAAGCCCAGCTCAGCCCTCGGGATGGCCCCCAGCTAGTGCCCAGCCCCCGCTGCCCCTTGGGGGAAACCGTACTGCAAACGGGGGGCGCGCTGGGAGCCCCCACCCGGGTCGAGCCACGCTGAGGCGCAGCGTGTGAAATGGGCTCGTGCCGCAGGCCGGGGGCTGTGCTGATGCCAGAGGGTTTGCAGGCAGCCGGGCCCCCCCGAGGGGTCGTGCTGACCGTGAGCAGCACCCACAGGCTGTGAGTTCGAGTCTCTCCCAGCAGCTCGGAGACCGTCAGCTGTGCCTGTCGCTCGTGGCCTGCTGCAGCTTCGGGGTATTTTGTTCTCAGCCGCTCAACGCTTGGGGTTTCCGAGCTGGTACCGCAGCGAGCGCTGGGGTCACAGCCAGACGTGGACTGGTCTGAGAGCAGCTACGGTGCATCAGAGCTGGGGCAGAGTTAAGGGGGCAGGTCTGGGGGTGTTTGGTCCTGGGCTGCCCCAGATAGAGACACTCTCAGGAGATGCTAATTGTAACGATCCCATTGCTCTAACGCGGGAGCACACGGGGAGACAGGGGTGAGGAATCGGGCGCAGCAATGGGGTCTGGTGTAGAGTCTGTGGTGCAAATCCGGGGACATTTGGCCCAGGGGTTCCCAAGATGCAGCCCCCGCCCCCAAAATAGCTGCTTCCATCCCTTTCAATTCCTCATCACTTCTTCGGCGCAGAGTTCGGGGGGATCGAAGGCTCCGACCTGCCTGAGCTGTCGCTCCGGTAGAGGTGAGGCTGGGCTGGTTCCCAGGGACCGGCAGCTCCCCCCCGGCCCACAGCCCAGACTCACCTGCCGCTCCAGCATCCCCGTCCCCACCTGCGCCAGGCTCCGCGTGGGCTCCAGACACTCGTTCTGCGGGGACCACTGGGCGAAGCGGCCCTAGTGCAGGCTGGGGTCCCACCGCTGCTCCTGGGCCCAGGCCAGCTGCATGGCCCCACCCATGGGAGCTGCGCTGTGTGGAAGCGAATGAAGCCCCCCCCATCGTAGGCTAACTGGAACTTTTCCCCCACGGGGTGTCCCCGTCCAGAGCGCAGCCCATGAGAACCTGCATCCCGTGGAGCTCTGGGGGGAAAGAGGAACAGAACTAAATCATCAGCCACAAGCGCTCAGAGATCACGAGGCAGCCGGGCCCCACAAACCCACGGGAAGGGCTTATAGCAATCGCTCCGTCTGGGGTCTGGTTATTACCACGTTTGGGGTTTGCATCTTCTGGGGACACAGTTTTTGGTCCTGTCTCCTCTGCCCACGAGACCCAGAAACTCACATTTGATGCTTTCATAGTCCCGGGACTCCAGGAGCTGGGGCTTGGAGAGAGACACGAGCCACGGTGCTAAAGCCAGGCAGCGCTGAGACTCTGGAGCGGGTGCCAGGCCTTGGCAGACCCAGGCCCCAAGCCAGCAAAGCCCAGATGCACGGCGTTAAATTTAATCAGCTTCACAGAGGTCAAGGCCGGAAGGGACGGGTCTGGTCGGCTGGTCTGAGCTCCTGCAGAGCCCTGGGCAGGGAACCGCGCCCACTCATTTCTGCATCCACCAGCACCGCTGGTTCGGGCTCCGGTGTCTCTGGCGTGACGGGCTGTCCCCTCGCCACCCAGCCAACACAGCAGCATGTGAATCCTCGGCCTGAGCGGGACCCGTCCCCTGCCCCAGACACCCCCCGTGCGGCCCTAGGGAGCGACCCCCAGAGCAGGTTGTGATCCCTGGGTTTGGGGAGGGAGACCCAGAGACCCTCCTTGCGGGGTCACCCGAGACCACCCTCACCCCCCACCGCACACAGGGCCGGCCCAAGCCCCCCCCCGGTCCCCTCTCACAGCCACCTTTGCTCCCCCTCCCCCATGCATGGGGCTGGTCCGATCCCCCCTCTGCCCGCCTGTTCGTGGGGCTGGTCCTCCACCCCCCTCCGCTGCCTGCCCACGATCCCCCTTTTCCCCTGGGACCCCGCTCTGCACATGAGCCCCCCGCCGCAAGCCCACACACAGGCCACCCAAGACCCTCCCATCACCCCTGCCTGCGGGGCGGGCTGGCCCGAGCCGCTCTCCCTCGCCCTCCCTCCAGCGCAGGGCTGGGTGCCACTCCCGCCCCCCCATATGTTCCTTCGTGCCCCACTACGGGTCCCACCCCACTTTTTTTATTTTGGCAGAAGTGGGCATCTGTCCCGTTCGCTCTGCTAACTGATGAGCAGTCGGCAGGCGCAAGCGGGACAGACGCCCACTTCTGTCAGAGACGTGTGACGGCCGGGACAGGGCTAAAAACGGGACTGTCCCAGCCAAACGGGGACACATGGTCACCTTGACCAGGTGTGACTCCCCCTTCCCCCCACCCGGGGGGTTCCCAGGTCCCGGAGCCCCAGACCGAGTCTCTGGGGGCCCTGCCCAATGGACGACAGCTCTGGCTAACCCCGAGCCCAGCCCCGGCCGGCCTGGCGTCGGGTGGGCACAGAGGGACCAGCCCCACGGCTGGGCACTAGGGAGGCGGCTGCCTGGGGTGGGGGGGTGACCTGAACCTCTTCCTGGGGCGTCACCAGGCCAGCACACGGCACCTCCCTGGCCCCAGAGCCACCCCCAAACCGCATGTCAGGGTCCTTCTCCGAGCGTCTCTGGCGCTAGGGCTTGTCACAACCGCCCCCCCCCCATGCCCTCCAGGAACCAGCCACAGCGTGACAGGTGGGGCCCCCTTCAGTCCCCGGAGCCAGCCAGGCCGCCCATCCCTCCTGCCCCAGGCCAGCCCCCGTCACTCCTGCCCCGCCCCCAGGCCAGCCCCCATCCCTCCTGCCCCAGGCCAGACCCCATCCCTCCTGCCCCAGTCCAGCCCCCGTCCCTCCTGCCCCTGCCCCAGCCCAACCCCCGTCCCTCCTGCCCCAGGCCAGCCCCCATCCCTCCTGCCCCAGGCCAACCCCCATCCCTCCTGCCCCACCCCCATCCCAGCCCCCATCCCTCCTGCCCCAGGCCAACCCCCATCCCTCCTGCCCTGCCCCCAGGCCAGCCCCCATCCCTCCTGCCCCAGGCCAGCCCCCGTCACTCCTGCCCCTGCCCCAGCCCAGACCCCATCCCTCCTGCCCGGCCCCCCAGGCCAGCCCCCATCCCTCCTGCCCCAGCCCAACCTCCGTCCCTCCTGCCCTGCCCCCATCCCTCCCGCCCTGCCCCCAGGCCAGCCCCCATCCCTCCTGCCCCACCCCCATCCCAGCCCCCATCCCTCCTGCCCCTCCCCCAGGCCAGCCCCCATCCCTCCTGCCCCAGGCCAGCCCCCATCCCTCCTGCCCCAGCCCAACCTCCGTCCCTCCTGCCCTGCCCCCATCCCTCCCGCCCTGCCCCCAGGCCAGCCCCCATCCCTCCTGCCCTGCCCCCATCCCTCCCGCCCTGCCCCCAGGCCAGCCCCCATCCCTCCTGCCCCAGGCCAGCCCCCATCCCTCCTGCCCTGCCCCCATCCCTCCCGCCCTGCCCCCAGGCCAGCCCCCATCCCTCCTGCCCTGCCCCCATCCCTCCCGCCCTGCCCCCAGGCCAGCCCCCATCCCTCCTGCCCCAGGCCAGCCCCCATCCCTCCTGCCACACCCCCATCCCAGCCCCCATCCCTCCTGCCCCACCCCCATCCCAGCCCCCATCCCTCCTGCCCCAGGCCAGCCCCCATCCCTCCCGCCCTGCCCCCAGGCCAGCCCCCATCCCTCCTGCCCCAGGCCAGCCCCCATCCCTCCTGCCCCAGGCCAGCCCCCATCCCTCCTGCCCCCAGGCCAGCCCCCATCCCTCCTGCCCTGCCCCCAGGCCAGCCCCCATCCCTCCTGCCCGAGGCCAGCCCCCGTCACTCCTGCCCGTCCCCCAGGCCAGCCCCCATCCCTCCTGCCCCAGGCCAGACCCCATCCCTCCTGCCCCGCCCCCAGGCCAGCCCCCATCCCTCCTGCCCTGCCCCGATCCCTCCTGAGCTGCACCCAGGCCAGCCCCCATCCCTCCTGCCCCAGGCCAGCCCCCATCCCTCCTGCCCCTCCCCCATCCCAGCCCCCATCCCTCCTGCCCCGCCCCCAGGCCAGCCCCCCTCCCTCCTGCCCCAGGCCAGCCCCCATCCCTCCTGCCCCACCCCCATCCCAGCCCCCATCCCTCCTGCCCTGCCCCCCTCCCTCCCGCCCTGCCCCCAGGCCAGCCCCCATCCCTCCTGCCCCAGGCCAGCCCCCATCCCTCCTGCCCCACCCCCATCCCAGACCCCATTCCTCCTGCCCTGCCCCCAGGCCATCCCCCATCCCTCCTGCCCCACGCCAGCCCCCATCCCTCCTGCCCCAGGCCAGCCCCCATCCCTCCTGCCCCACCCCCCTCCCAGACCCCATTCCTCCTGCCCTGCCCCCAGGCCAGCCCCCATCCCTCCTGCCCCAAGCCAGCCCCCATCCCTCCTGCCCCGCCCCCAGGCCAGACCCCCCAGGCCAGACCCCATCCCTCCTGCCCCGCCCCCAGGCCAGCCCCCATCCCTCCTGCCCTGCCCCCATCCCAGCCCCCATCCCTCCTGCCCTGCCCCCAAGCCAGACCCCATCCCTCCTGCCTGCTCAGGGATGGACCCAGGCCCCTGGCAGAGTCCAGGAAGAGCCCTGTGTCCGGGCAGCTTTTAACCACATCCCCTGGCAGGTTCCTCGCTGTGACACGGGTCACGCACCCCAACGGGACACGAGTTCGAGGCAGCAGCTCCCCAGGTCTGTCCTCCCTCTGCCGGTCCCCTGCCCGAGAGCTCCCAGTCCCTGGGCCCCCGCCAGCCAGTCTCTGCACCTCCTCACAACTGCTCCATCACATCCTGCACCCCAGGGCTGCCCCGAGCGGGGTCCCTGCAGCCCATCACCCCCAGCCCCCTTCGCCTGCCAGCCCTGCCCCTGCCGAGCGCCCCAGACCCACCCTCTGCCCTGGGTGCAGCCTGCCCCGGCTCCGCTGGACGCCCCCTTAGCTAGGGGCTTGGTGGGTCCCAGCCAGTCCCGACCCCCCAGCTCTCGCTGGCTCCGTCTCTAAACCTGCTCCCCCAACCCCAGCACTGCACCTGCAGGTCCATCAACTCCAGCTGTGGCTCTCTCCTCCTCCCTCTTCTCAACTCTTGCCTGGCTCTTCAGAGACCCCAGTGCCTGCTGCCAAGCTCCAGGGCAGGGATCGGCAACCTCTGGCATGTGGCCCATCAGGGTGAGCCCCTTGGCAGGCTGGGCCGGTTTGTTTACCTGCCACATCCGCAGGTTCAGCCGATCGTGGCTCCCACTGGCCACGGTTCACTGCTCCAGGCCAATGGGGGCTGCGGGAAGTGGCACGGGCAGAGGGATGTACTGCCCGTCACTTCCCACAGCCCCCTTTGGCCTGGAGCAGCGAACCACGGCCAGTGGGAGCCGCGATCAGCTGAACCTGCAGACGGGGCAGGTAAACGCCCCGGCCCGGCCCTGGCGAGCCATGTGCCAAAGGTTGCTGATCCCTGCTCCAGTGGGAGGCAGCTAATTACTGAGTCACAGAGGAGCTGCCCCTGTTCCCTCTTCAACAGGCCAGTCACCCCTGGCAGCTCTTCAAAACCAGGTCGGCAGCCATGTGCTCACATCACACGGCTGGAGCTGGGGGGGTGTGACGTGAGCTCTGCTCTCCGGAGCAGCGGGATTGTTCCTGACCGACTTTTCTCACACTCCCAAGTCAACCGTCAAACTGAGACAGAAACTGAGCCGGGGAAGTGGTGGTCTGGAAGGTGACAGCTTGCCCGGGTCATCAGTTCAGCTGTGTGAATAAAGGAGTTCCTGGTTCTCTGAAACTTTAAAAAAAAAGGTGTCTAGGGTTGAACCAAAACTGACATTTTTTCAGTGAGTCAAAGACGAGGAAAAAAATTAATTCCAAGTGACACAAAGGTTTTATTCAGTCCCAAACTGAATATTTTGTTTAGATTCTGAGCTTTTAAAAAAGTCTTTCAAGTTTTTGGGACATTTCAAACCAAAAAGTAATTTGGAAACAACCCCATCCTCTCCCCCACCCCGCCAATGTTGCATTTCTGGAGGGAGCATTTGGCCAAATTGACACAAATTCACCAAATGTTTGTGTAGCCAACGCTGCATTTTTTGCTAAAAAAAATGCTGGATGACAAACTCTTGCCCCGCTCTGGGTAGAAGGTACTTCGGGGGGGCACAGCGGGAAGTGGGGGGCAGCCCCAGCCTTTGCAAGCCAACGGCCACCTCAAAGTTTCATCGCGATGGGAAAGTCACTGGGTGCCAGGGTCTGTGGGTCGCAGGGGGTGCTGGGGGCAGACAGCTCAGAGGCGGCTCCGTGACCCCGGGCCCTGCTCGGAGCCCCCGCCCAGGTGCAGGGCAGAGGCCCTGTGGGTGCCTGTGTGGCTGGCGCGGGGGGAGCCCTGGTGGTTTTCTCAGCCCCTCTGTTCCAACAGCAGCCTCTGCCCCACACAGGGAGCCCAGCCAATCAGAGACCAGGGGCTCTGGCACCCGAGGGGGATGGAGGCCATGGATTGGCTGGAGGCCTGATTGCGATCAGGAGACAAGCAGGTGTTGGACCCCTCAGCGAGGCAGGAAGCTGGGGGCGGTGGGGGGCAGGGCTGCTGCTGCTGCTGCTAGGAGCGTGAGCTTCAGTGTATGGGAATGTATCCCACGGGCCCATCTACCCTGGTATCCTGCCCTGTCCCCACTGCCCTGGATCGAACCCACGGGCCCATCTACCCCGGTATCCCGCCCCCTCCCACTGCCCTGGATCGAACCCATGGGCCCATCTACCCTGGTATCCCACCCCATCCCTGCTGCCCCGGATTGAACCCATGGGCCCATCTACCTGTGTGGGAAGGTGAATTGGGGGACCCTGCCTGGGGGGAATGGGGCACACAGAACCCCTGGTGTTGGGGGGAAATGGGATCCTCATATAGGGGGAATGGGGCACACACAACCCCTGATGGGGGGTAATGGGGGACTCAGAATCCCTGGTGGGGAATAATGGGGGGACCATGATCTGGGGGAATGGGGCAGGCAGAACTCCTGGTGGGTAGGAGAATGGGGGACACAGAACCCCTGGTGGAGGGGAAGGGGGGACCTGGGAGGGGAATGGGGGGGCCCTGGCCCAGGCGAATGAGAACTGAGGGGGAGTGGGGATGCCGGGAGCCCCTGGGGAGGTGGGGGCCGTGCGCCCCCGAGTTGGCTGTTGGGGGGCGGGAGGATCATCACCCCCCCCCCTCCCGGCGCCGGGTCGCCCCGCGCAGCCCTGCAGCAGGCGGTTCCGCCGGCCACCCCCCAGGTCCGCGGCTCCGCCCAGAGATCCCGCCCGGCGGCTCCATTGGCCGCGGCCGGCCCCACCTGTGACCGGGGCGGGGTGGACGCCCCGCTGGGCTTGTGCTCTGCCCCGCCGGCGTGGGGAGACCCGGCCCGGAGCCATGGCGCTGCCCCTCGCCCTGGGGCTCTGCTGGGGGGCGCTGGCGGCAGCAGCGGGGGGTGAGTGGGGCTGGGGGAAGCGGGGGGGGGGCAGGAGTGAGGCGGGGGGTAAGTGGGGCTGGAGGAAGCGGGGGGGGGGCAGGAGTGAGGCGGGGGGTAAGTGGGGCTGGAGGCAGCGGGGGGGCAGGAGTGAGGCAGGGGGTGGGGAGGACGCTGGAGCGAAGGGCGCTGTGGGACGAGCAGACCCGGGACGATCCGCTGGAAACCGGGAGAGAAACACCCAGCCGGGCCTGGCCGGGGCTCGGAGCTGGGGAAGCGGCGCTGGGAGGGAGCAGCGCGGCTGGCCCGGGACGCTGGGGTCTCTACCCGCGGGGCGCGGCCCGGGTGCTGGCCCATGGCGGGGGAACGGGCCCGGGGGGTCCGGGCTCTGCAGGGAGCAGCCGAGAGCCGGAGCGGGGCTGGCGAGCTGGGGGTGGGTGGGTGCGTGGGGGAAGCCGGGCCTGGGGGGTGTCTAGCTGGGGTGGGGAGAGCTGGGGGGAGTTGGACTGGCTGGGGTGGGGGGAGCCCGGGGGTGCATGGCTGGGGTGGGGGGAGCTGGGCCTGGGGGGTGTCTAGCTGGGGTGGGGAGAGCTGGGAGGTGCGCGGCTGGGGTGGGGGGAGCTGGACTGGCTGGGGTGGGGGGAGTCCGAGGGTGCATGGGTGGGGCGCGTGGCTGGGGTGGGGGGGGAGCCTGGGGGTGAATGGCTGGTGTGTGTGTGAGCTGGGGGGAGCTGGACTGGCTGGGGTAGGGAGAAGCCGGGAGGCGTGTGGCTGGGGTGGGGGGAGCCGGGGGGACAGGACTGGATGGGATCCCCCAGCCTCCGGCAGCCCCTAGCTAAGGGGGCGTCCAGCGGAGCCGGGGCAGGCTGCATCCAGGGCAGGGGGTGGGTCTGGGGCGCTCGGCAGGGGCGGGGCTGGCGGGCGAAGGGGGCTGGGGATGACGGGCTGCAGGGGCCGTTCGGGGCAGCCCTGGGGTGCGGGTTGTGCTGGGGGCGCAGCCGTGAGACGCTGTGGAGCCGGGCAGGCAAGACGGGGCCCTGGCATGGGGGCCCAGGACTGGCAGAGGGAGGATGGACCTGGGGATGGAGGGACTGTGACAAGCCCTAGCTCCAGAGACGCTCGGAGAAGGACCCCGATGTGTGGTTTGGGGGTGGCCCTGGGGTCAGGGAGGTGCCGTGTGTTGGCCTCGCGACACCCTGGGAAGAGGTGGCCGAGCTGTGAACCGCAGGATAACGCCGCTCGTGTCACAGAGTCGGGACAAGGGTTAATCCTTCCATCTTCAGACAGGAACTCCTGCTGCCCCCCCCAACACCTTTCGCACTTAGAGAAAATCACCCGGTGCCCCCGCAATTGGAGCCTGTAGCACCCGGCATCCACAGAGGGGGCAGAGTTAAGGGCATTGGCACCAGCCTGGCCTCCTAACCACCAAACTGTCCCTCATCCACTTCAGCCCCTGTTGGCCGCCCCGGCTGTGTTCTCTGGCCCACCGGAGGTGGGTTTGTGCCACTCCGCAGAGGGCGTCTTCGACCCCCCACGTGCCGTAGGGCACCTGTGGTCGCCCAAATCCCCCTCAGCCCAGGGGCTTTCTCTCTCCTGGGGGCTCGGCTCCTCTGACTCCAATGTTCCCCTGCCCTGGGGGTCCAGACTGAGTGGGCCCATGGGGCACTGGCAGTGACAGCCCTTCCCTGGCAGCTCCCCAGGTTCTGCACAATCTCCGCTCCCATTTCAAACTACAATACAACTCCTGTCCCTTCCGCTGGCCATGAAAACCTCCCAGCTGTGGCCCTGACAGGAGGTTTCTCACTGGCTACAGCCAGCCTGAGATGACAACCCTGCAAGGGCTGAGCTGCCCCATTAATCTCAATGGGCATGTTAACTCTGGACCCTAATGATGGTGATGGTACACGTTGACCTTGCTCAGTATGTCACCACTGAACATTTTAGCAGAAGCCTCTGGTTTCTCTGGCATTGTGGGAGAGGCTTGGGGACAGCCCTGCCCCCCTGCTCTGACCCCCATGGCTGCTGCATCCCCTTTTCCACTGACTCTCTGCAAGGGCTATCGCTAGGGGTAGCAGAGGGGGGTTAAGAATAGGGGTGTGACTGGGGGGTGAGGGCTCAGCCCGATCCACGGGGACAAACCCTCCTCCCCGGAGTACAGGGATAAGAGGGTGTTTATCTTGTCTTTCCCGCTGGCCCAGAGCCCCACAGCCTGGACATCCTGATCACCGGGCTGAACGAGCTGGGCGGGACTCACGGGTTCTTCATGCTGGCCAAGCTGGACGGGCTGGAGCTCGCCTCCTACAGCAGCGCCAGCCGCGAGGTGAAACCCCTCCGGGCGTGGGCAGTGCAGGCCGTTGGCGCGAGCTATTTAAGGAAGAAGACCCAGGAGTTCAGGCTGTACGAGGCCATCTCCCGAGTGGTGACCCACCGGTGGATGGCGCAGCACAACCAGACCGGCGGTGAGTGCTGGCCCCGTGCCGAGCTCCCAACCCCCACGGCGAGCTCCCAGCATCCGCAACCTCACCACCAGCAGCCCCAGGGCGCGGGAACCTGCGTGAGATTTCCAGCCCTGATTGGCTGCCCTTCCCCACTGCCCCACCTCCGGGGGAAGAGCAGCCAATCAGGGCAGCTGCAGGAGCATGGCCGAGTTCTTGCTCCCTAGAGTCAGGTCTCGGTGGCCAGAGGCTGGCTGGGAACCGGGGAGCGGGGGAGTCCGTGCGGTGACTTATCCCGCTCAGTAAGTACCCCGTGGGTGGGGATTTCTGAGCGCAGATGGCACATTAAACCCAGACGTTGCTGTGCAAGAGCCAAGGGCTGGCGGCTGCAGCTAGACAAACTCAAAGGGGCTAATTTTAACCGGGAGTAACTCCCACTGGGGTCAGCTAAGCCAGGGTCACGGGGGGTTCTCCGTGCAGGCCGGATGCCCCGTTCTGGAGTTAGATCAGGAGCGATGGGCTCTCTGCAGGAATGCCGGGGTGCGCCCAACGCCCCGTGTGAGCTGGGCCCAGTCACTCTGGAGCTCTGGGCCTCAGTTTCCCCATCTGTGCCCCAGAGACAATGGCCCAGCCCTGTGGCAAAAGGTGATGGGATACGTGCGTTAGGGCTGGAGAGGAGCTCAGGCACTGCAGTGATTGGGACGGGCAGACAATATCCTGCACCGTTTTTCCTCCCTGTCTTTCCCCCAGGGATCCACACCCTGCAGCTGCACGTGAACTGTGTGCTGGATGGGGACACCCCCGTGCGAGGGCAGTTTCACTTTGCTTTCGACGGGCAGGATTTCCTCATCCTGGAGAGAAACCAATCCGCGTGGGTGCCGCTGGCACCGGAAGCCTCCAACGAGACACATTTCTGGGATGCTGGCCACACCTGGACCCTGTTTGCAAGGGAGTTCCTGCAGGAGGAGTGCGTGGACACCCTGAGGAGCCTGCTGCGGGGCGGGAGGGAGGCTCTGGGACGGCAGGGTGAGTCTGAGCAGCTGGTGGCAAGGTCCAGAGGGAGCCTTCGGCTGGTAGCGGGTCTCAGAGCTCCCCTCTCTCGTTCTGTGACCATTAGTCCTCAGGGCTTTGGCAACCACCCCGCACTGGCTCAGGGCTGACTGCACCCCGCTGACGTGTTCCCCTCCCCTCCAGTCCCCCCAGGCATCTCGGTGACCTACAGAGACGCCCCCCACGGCTCCGCCACCCTCTCCTGCCACGCCAGGGGCTTTTACCCACGTCCCATCCGCGTCTCCTGGGTGTGGGACGGGGCGGAGATCCTGCCGCCCATGAACACCAGCGGGATCCTGCCCCATGCCGACGGCACCTACCAGATCCGGCAGTCCCTGGAGATCCCCCCGCGGTGGGGCCACACCTATGCCTGCCGGGTGGCGCACAGCAGCCTGGGGGAGCCGGCACCCACCATGGGTAAGGGGGGCGAATGGTGGAACCCGGGGGGGCAGGGATGTCCCCTGTGGGGCAGTGCCCCCCAGGAGCGGGCGCTCGGCAGCACTCTCTGTGTGTCCCGGTCTGCACCCGGCAGCACCGTGCACCGTGTGAGTTGTGCCCTTCGAAAAGCAGCCCCGGGAGGCCCTAGCGTGGATGTCCTGAGAGGGCTCCCACCGCCGCCCCCCTTTGGGGGATAGCCGAGGGCTAAGCCGGCCGGGAAGCCCATCGCTCCCGCGGGGCGTCTCAGAGCCAGGCCAGGCTGAAGGTGCCTCTTCTCCTCGGGCGATCAGCCCCCTGGGGCAGTGACACGGTGAAGATCCCTGACCGACGCGCTGATGGAGTCGATGCTTGTACCACGTGTAACTCGCAGTAACGCTCCTGTCCGGGCAGCGCCTGGGGCGGTGTGAGCCGCTGTGAGGTTCCCTTTCTCTGCTTCCGCTCCACAGGGCTGACAGCGCAGCTCATGGTGCTACAACCCTGGGGCGGTCACGGCCCGAGCGCCGGTTCTGGGAGCAGCGAGGCCGCAAGGGCCCCAGGGGTGTGGGGCAGCCCGGGGCTGCAGGGCTGAATCTCGCTCGGGGTCTGGGAGCGGAGCTGTGTCCGTTCCCCCCTTTGCAGGCTGGTCGGCTCAACGAGGAGGCTGCCAGGACATCAGCGTAAATACGTTCCTGTCCTGTAACCACTGAAACGGGGGGCTGGAGGCTGCGCTTCCCCCTCGATCCAGACCCAACGGCGAGAACTTAACGTTCAGAGCAGAACAAACGTTGGGTGTCTCCTTTTCTCTCCCCCACAGCCCTGCCCGAGGTCTCGGTTTCCCGCAGAGACGCCCCCGACGGCTCCGCCACCCTCTCCTGCCGCGCCAGGGGCTTTGACCCGTGGCCCGTCCATGTCTCCTGGGTGCGGGACGGGAAGGAGACCCCGGCGCCCCCCATCGGCCACACGTCGGAGCTCCAGAGATCCGTGGGGATCCCGCAGCAGGGCGGGGCTGGGCACAGCTACTCCTGCCGCGTGCAGCACCGCGGCCTGCAGGAGGCGCTGGCGACTCCGGGTAATGGCTCTCTCGGGGCAGGGGGAGGGATGGGACCCCCGCTGGCACCGTCCCTGAGCGGGTCTCCAGCGTGAGCCATTGCTGAGCACGTCCGGCTGCATCTCCTGCCCGGGGCGGGGACCGGATTGATGCCCACGGACGTGGCAGCAGGAGCCAGGTGACCCCACGGCCCCCACACTGTGCCCACCCCCATAGCCCCATTGTAGGCGTCTGACAGCTGGGCCTCTCGGGGACTCGGACACCAGCCGGGTTTGCTCCCAGCTAAGGGAATAAGACACGTCCCCCCCACCCGAAAGGGGCCTGCCCCAGACCACACCGGTCTGTGCCGCGCGACCAGCCTGCAGCAAGCAGGGTCCAGCGCTCCTCGGCTCGGCGCCTCGGGCTGCGGGGGCTGGGACGGCTCGTTCCCAATGAACAGGAGCCTTTCACCCCGAGCTCTCCGAGCTCAGCCCCCACTGGCAGGGCTTGGTGGGTACCTGTCCCACGTTACCCCCGGGGGAGGATTTTGCCTCTGGCCTGGTCGACACTGGAGCTTGGCGTTACGTGGTGAGCCAGGCAGGAGGGAAGCTGCAGGAGGCTCTGCTGGGTGCTGGCTGGGTCCCGCTGCCCACGGCCGGCACAGCTGGGGCTCCGGGGCTCGGTGCTGTAGGGTTTACGGGCCCAGCTCCCATTGGCTTCGATACCGTTACCAGTCCGGGCTCGGCCCCTTCACCCCATGGACACTTTGCTGCCTGGACCCACCGGCCGGGAGCTGCCAGGTGTGAGGAGAAGCCGGAGCCCCGCGGTGTCTGTCAGGGGCACGTACGACCCCCCTTCTCCGCCCAGGACGGGGTCACATGCTGTGTTTGGGGCCCGATCCCCGTGTCCATTCCTGAGCTGGGGCAGGGCTCTGCAGCGCGGGGCCAGCTCTGTCCATCTCCATCGATCAGGGGCCGGTTTTCTGCGTCGCTGTTTGATGAGGCATGTTTAAGGTTCCTGGTGCTTTGAGGGAAAATCTCTCGTATTCCACACGTGGCATAGAAAGGGTTTGTCTCAATCTCTCCTCTGTCCCCACGGCCGCTCCTCTCTGGGGTCGGACGAGAGCCGAGCGGAAACCGTTCTCCCAGCCTGGGAAAAGCTCTGAGATTTCCAAACACCCTCCCATCCCGGAGCAGGGTGAAAAGCTGGAATCTCAAACTTCCACAAACTGAAAAGCCGAAGGCTGTTTCTCTTCGCGTCAATGAAAACACTGACTTGAGACATGGGAAATGTTTGGTTTCAGTTTGACCTTTATTTCCTGTAAATTAACTGACTTTTCTCACTGAAAAGTCGCTTTGCGCTGAGAAGGGATTTCACGCCGAACACGCTGACACAGGACGTTCTGACCATTTCACAGCTTTTCCCAAAGGGGATGTTGGTTAAAACCGACCCGTTGCCCGGCCCCGTTTCACAGAGGTGACGCTGTAGGATGAAATGGTCTGAGCGGTTCCCATCAGCGCCCTTCAGCGGCGCGAGCAGGAACCCGTCCCACGGCCGAGGGGCTCTCCCGGGGTCCCTGTAACACACACGACAGGAGCAGCAGGGACTGGGTCCAATCCAGCCCTCAGGAACTGTCCTGGGTTCCCAGCTGGGCTCTCCCTGGCCTGTCCCCAGTGACCCCGATGCTGGGCTGACCCCCAAGCCCCCTGGGGCAGCCCCACGGCCCAGCTCGCCCCGACGGGGCCTGTGAGTTCAGCCCCCGGCTCCTGTGGTCGCTGTGTGCGGGGGGCCGGCTGAAATCGGACTCTGCCGGGAGGTTCCCTGCTTTAGGGACAAGCCGGGGCTGTCCGGGGCTAATGGCCCGTCCTGGCTCTGGCGGTGCCAGCCCCGGGAGGGGATCCCAGGCCAAGCCGGCTGGTCCCAACGTGACCCGGACCCTGGCCGGGGCAGGGGGTAACCCGGCCCCCATGGGCAGCGACACCGAACGGGGAGGGCCCTGAGTCAGACGCCCGGTAAATCCCCCATTCACCCCAGTGACCCTCTCTCCTCATCCCCGCAGCGCCCGGGGAGATGGGGGGCCCGGCCCCCGGGATCCTGGCTGCCCTCGGCCTCGCTGCGCTGGCTGGGGCCGGTGCCGTGCTGGCTGGAGTCGTGGTGTGGAGGAGAAAGCGCTCGGGTAAAGGAGCGACTGGGGGGGGGATCCCCGTCAGGCGGGGCTGGGGGCAGGGGCTGGGGAGGGGCACGGAGAGGGCAACAGTCTCCTCTGGGAGGGTGGGGCGGTGCCGGGGCGCGGGGCCGTGGGGTGGGGTGGGGTAGGTAGCCCCATGGCACGGGGCAGTGGGGTGGGGTGGGGCGGGTTCCTGCCTTGGCAGGGACGGGTGATGAGCTGGGCTGGGGTAGGTGGGGTCAGGATCACTGGGGTGGGGGTATCCTTAGCTGGCTGGGGGGTGCAGATGGGGTCACTAGGAAGGGGGTTCAGGTAGGGCAGGGATTGCTGGAGGGATGGGGGGCCCCCCAACCAGTTCAGTCCCCCCCCCCCCAGTGCCTGGTAGTGACATGCTCACGCTCTCTGCATCATTTCAGACTCTGGCAGAAGCAGCTTCGCCCCGACTGCCGGTGAGTGACCCCGGGGACACAGGGCCAGATCCTCCCACCTCAGGACTGCCCGCCCCAGTGCATTGTGGGTACCAGGGTGGGGGGGTTCGCTGGCTGGGCCCTGCCCCCGGGCTGCTGATCCAGGTCACCCACCCCAGGCAGCCGCCTCCATAGTGCCCAGCGGGGGGGGGGGGGGGGCGTCGCTCTGTGCCCCCCCGATGCCAGGCCTGGGGCTGGGCTCGGGGTTAGCCAGAGCTGCCGTCCATTGGGCAGGGCCCCCAGAGAGTCGGTCTGGGGCTCTGGGACCTGGGAAACCCCAAGGGTGGGGGGAGGAGAAGGGGGGGTCACACCGTGAAATCGGGAACACGGAATAAACCTTCCTCTGCCTCCCCAGGAGAGGATCCAACGCCTGGCCTGGACCCTGCCAGCCAGCGTCAGACCCCGCCTGTGTGATGGGCTGGGCGCCTGGTGACCCACCACCCACAGCCCCTGCCGGCCCGGACCCCACTGGCCAGCGTCAGACCCCGCCTGTGTGATGGGCCGGGCGCCTGGTGACCCCCCACCCACAGCCCCTGCCGGCCCGGACCCGCTGGCCAGCCAGGACCCCGCTGGTGTGATGGGCCAGGTGCCCGGTGACCCCCCCCACCCACAGTCCCTGCCAGCCAGGACCCGCTGGCCAGCGTCAGACCCTGCCGGTGTGACGGGCCGGGCGCCTGGTGACCCCCCACCCACAGCCCCTGCCGGCCAGGACCCCACTGGCCCGTGTCGGACCCCGCCTGTGTGATGGGCCGGGCACCTGGTGACCCCCCACCCACAGCCCCTGCTGGTTCGGACCCGCTGGCCAGCGTCGGACAATGCCGCTGTGAGACGCCGGGTGCTGCTCAGCCGGGCTGGAGATGAGGCACCAGGTTTTACCAGTGAGGGGAATGAACCCCGGGAGCTATTTCCCAGGGGTCCTGGTGGATTCTCCACCCTGGCGTGTTTAACTCACAGTTGGCTGGTTTTCTCCAGGATCTGCTCTGGGATTATCGGGGCAGGTCTCCGGCCCCTGCTGTGCAGGGGATCAGACCCGATGATCACAGTGATCCCTTTGGCATTGGGATCTGTGACTCTATGAACCCCCAGCCCCTGACTGCCAGGAGTCGCCCGCAGCAGAGACCCCATGCGTGGCACCGTGTGCACGGCTCCTCCCCAGACACAGCAGCCGGGAGCCGCGGGGCAGCTGGAGCGAAGCCCAGGGACGGTGGCAGAGCCGAGCGGGGAACAGGCTGTGAGTTCACCGGGCGTCCTGGCCGGGGCAGGTCTGCGGGGAACTCAGGGAGCAGCAGAGACCCGGAGCCGGGGGCCCCAGGAGAGAGACTCCCCGAGCCGGGCCCAGAAACCCACAGACACCGATTGGCTGGACTGGAGTGGCCGCCCCCAGCACGCAGCTGACGGGCCCGGAGTCTCCACTGGGCCACCCCAGGGCCCCAAACCGGAGCCGCTATCGGTCCCCTGGAGCTGCAGCTGCCTCTGGGCTGGGGGGATCTGCCCTCCCCCCTTTGCCGCCAGCCCCAGTAAATACCCCTCCCCCGAGCCGCGTGTCTGAGTGTTACTGGGACCCCCGGGGCTGGTTGTGGTGCTGCGGGCGCTGCTGGCACCCCAGGGCTCGGGGGGCTCCGGCACTGAGCAGCCTCAGTCATTACAGCAGGTCTCTGCTCTGCTGTCCCAGCCCGCGGGGCTCTGGGAGTCACGGTAAAGCTGCAGTTAACGCCCGGAAGCAGTGTGGGAAATACGTAGTTACCCCTGCCCCAGTGCTGCCCCCCCCCCCCCCCGTGGGGAAGGAGGAGGCTGCAGGAGTTCTGACCAAGGGGCTTAGCTACCCACCAGGGCTCCCTGCCCGCTCCATCCCTGCTGCCCCAGAGCTAACCCCCTGCACCCCACTCCCCTCCTAGACCTGACTCCCAGCCCCTCCTGCTCTAACCCACCAGCCCCCACTCCCCTCCCAGACCAGGAGAGAACCCAGGAGTCCTGGCTCCCAGCCCCCCTGCACTAACCCACCAGCCCCCACTCCCCTCCCAGAGCTGGGGAGAGAACCCAGGAATCCTGGCTCCCAGCCCCTCCTGCTCTAACCACCAGCCCCCACTCCCCTCCCAGACCAGGAGAGAACCCAGGAGTCCTGGCTCCCAGCCCCCCTGCACTAACCCACCAGCCCCCACTCCCCTCCCAGAGCTGAGGAGAGAACCCAGGAGTCCTGGCTCCCAGCCCCCACCCCCATTCTAACCCACCAGCCCCCACTCCCCTCCCCCAGAGCTGGGGGCAGGGGTGTCTGCTGGTCTGGATGGGTCTGTGGGTCTGATGCAGGCGGGATGGGGCTGATGAGGGCGGGGGAATACTGGGCCGGCTGGACCCCTTGGGATCTGCCTGCGATGGCCCCCTGCCCTGGCGGAGCTGGCTGCCTCGCAGGCATGCGGGCCCCATCCTGACCCCTCTCACCCCGGTTACAAATTGCTCTCAGCCCTGCGGCCCAGCAGCGATCTCCACTCCCGTGGTGCCCAGTCGCGGGTGCTGGGCGGGTGAGGGCGCCGATCTCCTGGGTGTTTAACCCTGCATCTGCCGTGGGCAAATCTCGGCCCGGGCACAGGGTGGGGTCTATGGCCTGGTTCAGAGCTCTGGGTACATGCTGGGTCCTGGTGGCCCCCCAGCCGCCCCCTGCCCTGAGCCCCCCAGCTGCTCCCATCCCCTGCTGGCACATAGTGGGCGATGGGGGCAGCATCTCTGCTCTGCTGGCAGCTCACGTCAGTTCCCTGCGTTCTTCAATACCCCCCACCCCCGCCAAGGCTCAGCCACAGCGCAGGGGGCACAGGGCTGCTGGGGGCAGGAGGTGCCTGGGGTGAGTGCCAGGGTGTGGGGGAGGTGCAAGGGGCAGCCTGGCATGGGGGGGTCCCTGAGCCTGAATGACTCTCCTTCCACCCCAGCCCCCTGTGAGCCCCCATTCTTCCCTGGAATCGGAGGGACCCCCCCCCATGCTGAGCCAGAGCCCTGCACCCCAGGGAGACGCGTCCTGTGTGCCATGGGGGGTGTTGGGGTTCCCCTGAGCAGTGTGGGGCTGGGGTCGTGCACTGGGGGAGCCCAGCCCTGAATCCCCCCATCCCTCCTCTCCCTGGGCCAGTCCCTTCTGCCCCCCCAGCAGTGGCTGCACCCTGACTCCAGCCAGGGGCACCGGGCCTGGCCAGCAGTGGCCCCGGCTAGCGACCAGCCTGGGTGCAATCGGCCGGGGGGGGGGGGGGGAGGGAGTGACCTGGGGGCTTGGGGGACCTCCCGGGACCTGCCAGGGTAGTGTGGGAAACTGCTCCCCGTGGGAATGTGCTGCGCAGGGTGCACTGAGCATGCTCAGTAACATCTGCTGAAGCCACTGCCCTTCTCCCTGCCCTCACTTGAGCAGTTTCTGGCACGACACCTGCCATTGACCACACCCTCATTACACCTGCGCTTCCCCCTGCCATGGACGGTTAGTGGCCTTTTCCCGCCAGCTCTGAGAACCTGCCCGCTGGGGCCTGGATGGCGGAGGCTGGGGCCGGGCGTCTTGCCAGGAAAAGACCCGGGATTTGCTGCACTACGAGAAAACCTCCAAGCAGGCGACAGGCCGGGGGCGGTGGCTGAACAATCACAGGAGCGCCGAGTGTTGTGTTAAGTGGGACCCTGCTCTGTCTGTCTCCCCGGCCTCTGGACATCGCTCCCTAGAACCCCCGGGGTGTGTCTGGGGCAGGGCCTGGTCTGGTTTCTGTGCGGGGGCAGCTCACAACCAGACGGGGTGGATTTGTGAGAGACCCTGCAGCTCAGCTGGCAGCTCCGGGCTGGAGGCAGCACACACATGCACTGTCCCGCCAGTCGATTTAACAGTGACCAGTCCAGAGGCCGGACCAATCTAGTGCCCAGCTGGGCTGATTGTGGGTAGGGAGGAGCCGGGTCCCGTCGGTCAAGACACGATGCTCCGGGAAAGTCTTGGCAGGACGAACCCAAAGTTTCATGGCAAGGCCCCCTGGTTATAAAATGATTTTCCGACGAGTTCTGCACCGTCATGCTGTAAGTAACTGTCCTTTGACGAGTGCTTGTTTTCTTAAATTGTTTTTTTTTAATTTTTTATTTTGTTGTTCAGTTTTTTTCAGGAGTTACCCCAGGCTGCCTTTGATTATAGCTGTTTGTCCCCAGTGATAGGTGCCTGTTTTATTTTTAGAGTTGTGAATTTGCTTTTTTTTTTACATTTTAATAGCGGCGTGTTGTAATTTTTTGGCGCCTTTGCATTTGTTTGGGGTTTGTTTAGAACGTGTGGTTTGGTGATGGCCTTTATGCTTAGTTTTTAATACACATATTTTATTTACCCACAACACAGGATTAATTTACACAGAGCATTTTGAACAGGAACATCAAGTTGCAACGCAAGAAAAAAACAATCAGCCCAGACACAGATTCCGGCTGATGCGTTTCTACCAATGGCCCATTCAGCCCATTCCTATCTGCTATTCAAAAAGGGTGGCTGGCAGGATATGGTTAAATCCTACCCCAGTACATTTAATACATGCTGCATTATGATTTTTTATTGTAAATTATACAAACATAAAATCCTAAGACTACATATCCCCATTTTGATCCCTCAAGAACAGTTTTCGAGTGGGTCATATTTTATACAACTGTTTCCTAGCAATATACTGAGAGGCCATTTGAGCTTGTGGTTGTAATTTAACAAACGTTCCTTTTGTCCAACACCACATACAACACATTCCTAGCAAGCAAACACAGGATCCTATTAACACAACTAGTAATGGGTGAAACCTAATAGGCAATCTGCTCTTAGAGGTCGGGGACCAGCCTGTGAAAAGGTCGTACCCGTGATAGGCTGTCCGTTGTGTTTTAAACCTAGCAATTTTTAGCACGTCTCCATTTGCACGTCATGTTTGAATGAGGCTTTTTAATATTTTTTGGTGTTTGTTGTAAAAACGGAGTCACCTTGGGTTTTGACAATAAGTGATTAGTTAGATTGTGCCAATCCAGGCCAAGAGTAACAGAGAAATTAACCAGAGTAGCGGTTACAATGCTCTGTGCTTTTTTAATTTCTGGGAAATAGTACATGTGATTGCTAGTATATAACACATTGGCACTGCATCTACATTCATCCACTGGGGGGTGCTGATACTTGCATTATCCCAGGATGTAACACATACACATTGTCCGTTGTACAAAACACGCGTTGCATTTTTTAATTTGTCCCACAGATATGTTCCCAATGAAGTATTCTTGCTCCATGGTTTTGGGTAGGGACAAGCACACCTATTTCTGAGGGCTCCACCCCATACACCCTCGGGTGTCCAATAATTTCTCCTCTTTTCCAGCCACTGGCCCATAACCCGGGGTAGCCAAAAAGATCCCATGGTCAATTTTGGGAGCGGGCTCAATTTTAGTAGTTTTGTGTTTATACTGTTGGTGAGCAATTTTAACAATAATTTTACCTAATAACAAATTAGGCTTAATCATGCTGGGAACATATTGCATTCGTTTATGTTTGTAGGTATTGAACAAGGACCTTTTTTGTTGTTTTAAACGAAGCGTTAATACCTGAACATTCCCCGATATCACCCAAAACATTTCGTGTTCCAGTGATGCTAAACTAAGAATTTGCAGCTCAGTACAGCCTAAGGCAGTTTTATTTTTTAACTTTATTTGTGGTTTATACAGGTGGTGTTTAGCTACCACCACATATTTTATGTTGCTTTTAGGTTTTTAGATTGTTTTGTACCAAGTTTATAATAGTATCTGCCTGCTTGTGAATTAGACTATTTTGCAGCTGTGACAAGGAACTTAACTTATTTTTATTTACCTTTAGGTTTATAGTATTTATCATTTTTGTTTTAAAACCATTTTTTAAAATATGGTGTTTACTGCAGTTTGTTTTGCTCGGCCATTGGGGTGTTGATGTGTTTTTATTTAGGCCGTTATAATAGGAAGGGAGTTGGGTGAACATTTAGGTTCCAATTTAGACACATTTTGCTGAGTTTAATTTATACCAATTTTTATTTTTGCTAATAGTGGATTTAACAAAATTTTTACTGGATTTTTTTTAGCTTTACCTTTTTGTGGAGGGTCAGAATTTGAGACTTTTGGTTTCAGGTAGTTTGTTTGCTGACCAGGTCTGTCCTTTATCTGCGGCTCCTTTGTGCTGCCATTTATGGGCAGTTTTGTTTTGTTTTTTATCAGGTAATTTGCATTGACACAGATGCTTTTGGATCCAAAGCCATCAGCAGCTCAGAGACTCTGTCTTAAAAGGGCCACAATCAACTTCCACCCGAGTTCTGATCCTTTTTCACTTTCAACTCCTGCTTTTAAAACACAGCGAGATCTGAAAAAGAAAACCCAGCCTAGTGCGGCTCCTTCTGAAGCCCTAATAGGATTTTAATTAAGTAGCTGTTGTGTTTGCATTTCTTTTACCCCCTCTCAAATATACACTGCACATGTCCTGGGAAAATGCACCGTCCTTCCATAGTTTAACTTTTATAACATTATATTAGCCATATTAATTTTTACATAAGGTGTAACGGGTTATTTTGTGCCTACAGAGGTTTTATGTATCCATATTAAAGTGACAGTTTGATTACACAGAGCGTCTTAAGACTCAGTGCTTTTAACATTGGTTCTTTGTTCACCTCACTCCTTATGTTGCTCCAGAGGGGCACTGGGTTTTTTAATGTTTTTATTTTTTTAATCACAGCGCGGGTGAGATAATGCTGGGTGCCCCCTCAGTGCCTGCCCCGGTCCCATCTCCAGCCGGGGCCGGCCCTGACACTGCAGAGGGAGGAGATAAAACACAAACCCCCCAACACATTATTGTGTTGCGGGAGGGATCCCTTCCTGACCCCTGCCCGTGGCTGGCTGAGGCCCTGAAGCATGAGCGTTGGGAACATGAGCTGTAACCGGGACACGAGCCCCAGAGCCTGGACCCACCACCCCCATCGCCCGCCAGCCAGTCCCGCGGTCCAGTCGCTCGGGCAATGGAGGGATGGTTCGTGCCCCCCCCCCCCCAGCTCCTATGGGGGCTGCTCCGGCCTCGCCCCTCGGAGGGTCCGAAACCTCCTTCTCCTTCCCTGCCGGGAGTCGCTCCCGGCCCCTTTGTGCCCCTGCCCCCTGGTACCCGCAGCCGGGGCCCTGCCCCAGAGCGGGCCCAGCCCCCCGGGCTCCGCCAGGCCCTGCAGCCCCCGCCCGCCTCAGGCCTTCGCACCCCCGGGCCCAGGCCAGTCTGCCCGGATACCGATGACGAGCAGCCTCGGCCTGCGTCCTGATTGGATGGACACAGGCAGCTGTGACTCTGCGGAACGTGAAAGTGAAAGTGCCGGGACAGCGCTAGTGACAGCGCCCGTGCGAGTTAGTGCCAGGGACACAGCGGGGGGAGGTGCCAGGCAGCCCGGCTCCCCTGTCCCCGCTGGGCCGAGCCCCCCGCGTGCGGGGTGACCCCACGTCCGGATATTCGGGGCTTTGTCTCATAGCGGCGCCTATTGCCCCCCCCACCCGGGCCCATGGCCTGGGGGCTGCTCCTGGCGCTCTGCGGGGCGCTCCTGGCTCCAGCCGCGGCGGGCGGTGAGTACGGGGGGGGCTGGGGGACTCCAGCTGGGGGTGTCACCGGAACAGGCCGGGCAGCCCCCTCGGACACGCGTGGGGGGGCAAACTGGGGGGTGCGGCCTTCCGGGGGCGTAAGAGGTTCTCGGGGGGTTGGGGGGGCTGAACAAACTGGGATCCGCCGCGGACACCAAGGCCCCAGCCAGCCGCTCTCCGGGCGCCCAGCTCTGAAGGCAGCGCCCCCGCCAGCAGCAGCGCCCATAGAGGGGTTAATGCTGATTACCCGTAACGGGGGGGGAGGGGCGACACATTCCATGAATGATGGACGCGGTGGGGGGGTGACTGGAGCAGTTTACACCCACGGCTTGAACGTCTGTAACCAGGGCGGGGCGAGGGGGGAAGCCACCCAGAGCACAAAGCTGCAGGGGTGGAAGTATGACAAAAACTCGGGTGGGGTCACAAAGATGCTTGCTGGCCCCGGGCACTACCACAGCTAGTTACCAGCTGGGCGTGGGGCTGGCGGGGGCGGGGCCGGCTCTAGACCCCAGTGGGGCAAGCATGAGCGTGGGGGGGCCCTTTCCCAGGGGGGCGGCAGGCTGGGCCAGCGGACCTGCCGCAGTCATGCCTGCGGGAGGTCCACCGGAGCCCCGGGAGCAGCGGACCTGCCGCAGGCATGACTGTGGACGGTTCGCTGGTCCCGCGGCTCGGCTGGACCTCCCGCAGGCATGACTGTGGCAGCTCAACCGGAGCCGCGGGACCTGCGAACCGCCCGCAGCTGCGGGAGGTCCAGCCGAGCCGCGCGACCAGCGCCCCCTCCACAGTCATGCCCGCGGGATGTCCGCTGCTCCCGCGGCTCGGGGGCGCCTCCCGGGCATGACTGCTTGGGGCGGCCAAAAAGGTAGAGCCGCCCCTGGGTGGGGGGCACCCCATGGGGCGGCCGTACAGTAGCGCAGAGGGGGCGTGAGCTCCTTGGGTTGTTCTGCGTTTGTACAGCACCTGCACAGCCGGGTCCTGGCCACGATGGAGGCTCCTAGGTGCTGCCCTAGTCCAGATAGCGAATGGACCTTCTGGCCTTGAAATCTACAACCCTTCAGCCCCTCGGCTCTGTCTCCTCCATGGGCCTGAGCTGTGTCCCCCCATCCTGCTTTGGGGGCTCTGCCAGAAATCCCCACACGCCAGCCCAAGAACCGCCCCCCACCCCTAGGGGTGATGTCAAACCAGGGTGACTGACACAGGGAGAGGAGCCGGCTGGCGCTACTGGAGCAGAGGGGGCCCTCCCAGCGACCCTCGCGGGCAGTGGTGTCATGGTAAATACAGCAGTGGGTCACGTAACCTCAGCGAAACTCCATGTCACCAATGAGAAGGGGGTGAGCTCCGGTTACCCCGGTACCCCGGCTCCGGCACCGCTGTGCAGTAACTGGGCTGGGGGGCAGGGGGGCACCGGGCTCAGGTAAGGTGCAAACAAAAAAAGCAACTTATGTTTTGAGGAGCAAAGGGGAGTCCTGCCCTCTCCTGCAGCCTGTCTGCACCAGCCATCTCACCCCCCCCAGGCCATGCTGCGTGGCAGACACCCTAGTCAGGGAAACTCAGGGGGCTGCTTTCCCTGCGGGGTAGGGGGCTTGTTGACCCTGCCTATGGCACAGAAAGGGGGGGGGGCTGAGAAGCTCACATCCCGGCAAGACTAGCCTGCACACACGCACGTGCACACACACCCACGTGCACACTCACACTAAGCCCCTTGTTTTCAGATTTTATTTTGTTTAAATTTTTCTGGGAATTCATCAGTGTTAATTAGAAACATCTTTTAAAATGGGTGAAAATCAGTACTAGATATTAACTGTCCAGTGTTTTGAGTCAATGTCAGGGTTAATACTAGGGGACGGGAGGACAGGAAAAAAGCAACAGAGGGAAAAGTCCGAGTATTGAAAGTGAGAGCAGTTTAATATAGTTTATTTCAGGAACTGCAGTGTGTGTGTGTGTGTGTGTGTGTGTGTGTGTGTGTGTGTGTGTGTGTGTGTGTGTGTGTGTGTGTGTGTGTGTGTGTGTGTGTGTGTGTGTGTGTGTGTGTGTGTAACTTTCTTTCTATTGCCTTACCTTCACAGGTAGCCTTCCATTGACACTTAGATTAATTTATTATTCACACAAACACACTGACCTGATGTCACAGGTTGGATTTTCTTACCACAATCAGTATTTCCACGTGAGCCAAAATTGAGGTGAAAAATGAGTAAACACCAAATAACGGCTTCTGTAAAACCCGGGAATTATTCAGTAAAAAGTCAGTTAAAACTGAAAACAAAGTGCCTTACATCCCCCACATGCATACACCCATGGCACACATGTGTATACACACGTATCAGAGGGGGAGCCGTGTTAGTCTGGATCTGTGGCACCTTATATTCCGACGAAGTGGGGATTCACCCACGAAAGCTCATGCTCCAAAACATCTGTTAGTCTATAAGGTGCCACAGGACTCTTTGCTGCGTGTATACACATGCAGACCACACACACATACATCACACGCACACACCCCACATGCTCACCAAACACTCCAGAAATGCACACACGACACAAGCACCCCAGATTCCGCTGGAAGCACTTGGCACATCCACCCCTCCCAGCCTGAGGGCATTTGACGGGGGGCAGGGGGCAGTTGTTTGGTGGGAGCTACCCTCCCCACCAATGTCTGCCCCTTCCACCAAACAAGCCGCCGGCTTTCAGAGGCTCAGGCTGAGAGATCGTCCTTCCTGAGTCCCCCACGGCTCCACGCGGTCTGAGTTACTGATGGATCCCAGCTTGTCCCTCGCCCAGGATGGGGCTGAGGGCAGGGGGATGTGACTGGGAGGTCTCTGCTGGTCCCCACTGGGTGACCCTGGTGTCCCCTGAGCAAGGGAGGAAGCTGCTTGTTAACTCAACCTCGCTCCTGTTGTTTTAGGACGCCACAGCTGGGCCGTGCTAATCACAATCATCACACACGAAGACAGGACCAATCACTTCACCATGATCACCAAGGTGGATGACGTTCAGATTGCGTACTACAGAAGCGACACGCGAGAGGTCAGAGCCACCCAGGAGTGGGCAAAACAGGCCGTGGGTGCCGAGTTTTTCCAGAGAAAGACCCAGCAGTTCCGGACATATGAGGAGAATTCTAAAGGAGATATCAGGAGGTGGATGCAGCTGTACAACCAGACGGACGGTGAGTGTCTGAGAGTTATCGTTATTAATGGACACGTGAGAGCTGCCTGCTCAGAATCACTCCCACTGGGGATTGGGGCCTCGCTGTGCCACGTGCTGCCCAAACCAGAGCTGGCTGGAACATGGAGCTTTCTTCCCACAGAAAATTTCCCATTCCCAGAAGTGGTTTCATTCCCGATCGGAAGGGAAGTTGGAAATGGGAGGTTTCCATGGGAAGGAAACTTTTCAGAAATTCCCTCTCAGGAGAATCCCAGACAGGGAGACGGGCAGCCCCAGGATCTTCCCTTTCAGTTTCCCCAACAGAAAATCAATGTTTTCTGGCAAAACCAAAAATTTTTAATGAAAAATAACAATTCTGCAGAAACAGCCTGTCCCCAGGCTAACAGAACGTCAGGAACCATTAGGAAAGGGATAGATAGTCAGACAGAAAACATCATATTGCCTCTATATAATCCATGGTGCGTCCACACCTAGAATACTGCGTGCAGGTCTGGTCACCCCTTTTCCAAAAGGGCAGAGTGGAACTGGGAAGGGCTCAGAGAAAAGGGTAACAAAGAGGATCACGGGTACGGAACTGCTTCTGTATGAGAGAGACCAAAAAGATGGGGGGTGTTGAGCTCAGAAAAGAGACGGCTCAGGGGGATATGACAGAGTCTATACAATGATGACTGGGATGAAGAAAGTGAATAGAGACGTGGTCTTTACCCTTTCCCACAATAAAAAACAAGGGGCTGCCTGATGGAATCAATAGGCAGCAGATCTAATACAAACATGGGGAAGTACTTTTTTCACACAATCCACAGTTACTCTGCGGAACTCACTGCCAGGGGATGTTGTGAAGGCCAAAAGTATAACTGGGTTCAGCAAAGAACTAGATAAGTTCCTGGAGGGTAGGTTCATCAGTGGCTATTAGCCAAGATGGTTAGGGATGGAGTCCCATGCTTGGGACAACCCTGAGCCTCTGCCTGCCAGAAGCCAGGAGGGGAAGACAGGGATGAATCAGTCCAAAATTGTCCTGTTCTGTGCATTCCCCCTGAATCCCGGGTGTTGGTCACTGTCAGACCTTGGTCTCACCCCGTATGGCATGTTCACTGGTGCAGAGACTCCAGGAGCTCAGTAACTGTCCGGCAGGGCTCCAACCCCTCAGTCCTTCCCGTGGTTCTGCTCTGACCTGTCCTGCTCCTCAGCATCCTCTGGGATTGTTCGCTAGCTCAGCATGAGGCCAGGCGCACGGTCAGAGATGGTAAAGTGCCGCTGTCACTGTCCAGTCAAGCAACCTCTGACCCCACCCGCCTACAGACCCATTTCCCAGCTCTCAGTGCAGGGTCTGAGCTCTCTCCCTCCCCCGCAGGGATTCACACTGTACAGATTCACATGGGCTGTTCCCTGAGCGACCAGGCCCCCGTGGATCCGAGGCTCCAGTACGCCTATGACGGAAGGGACTTCATCAGCTTTGACAACCAGACGGGGATGTGGGTCACAGCCGTGCAGCCGGCCTTCGCCCTGAAGCAGCTCTGGGAGTCGGCAGACAAGGCCTGGACTCAGTACGTCCAGTGGTGGCTGCAGTCCGAGTGTCCGGAGACCCTGCAGCGCCTGGTGCAGCATGGGAGTGGAGTCCTGGAGCAGCAGGGTGAGTGAGCAGAGGGGATCCGTCATGGGGTGTGGGTGACAGGGACAGGGATACCAGTGGGAGATGGGTATGTCTGGAAGGGGCAGTGTGGCCTAGTGGATAGTGCACTGAGCTGGGACTCAAGACACCTGGGTTCTAGTCCCAGCTCTCCCAGGTGACCTTAGGCCACTCACTCCCTTGCTCTGTGCCTCAGTTTCCACACATATGCAATGGGGATAATGACAATAACCTCCTTTGTAAAGCACTTTGAGATTGACCGATGAGAGCTCTGGGTTGTTATTAGAGCAGGCAGGTTATTACCCGGTTCTGGCTGCCTGGGCATCTCTGTTCTGCAGGGCCTTTCCTGTCAGCTTCTAGCTCCCTCAGACTTCCCTTTTTGGGCTGAAACGTCTCAGCTCTAGGTTGTGAGTTGATTTTTTTGGCACATTTGAGCTGCAAAATGCTCAGCTGTTTGTGAGTGTGAAGGAGGCGGGGCTGAGGGGGGCAAGGGCAGGGGATGCATGTTGTCACTATACAAAGAAAAAACTTGCTTTGAGGTGGTTCTGCCCAGCGCTGGCACCACAGCAGCTGAGGGCAGAGACATGGACGGGAACAGTAGACTCCACGTGACAAAGGGATTTAAGCACCTGGAGATGCAGACAGGGGCCAGCTGGGATTTCTGAATGGAGGCACCTGACTCCCCCTGAAATCACCGGGGTTAGGCACCAAGGGGTGTTTGGAAATCTGCAGTAAGTCTCCAGAAGGGATTTACACCAGATTAACAGGCTCCATTTACAAATCAGTGTAAATGGATGCAGACCGGGTCTCACACACGAGAGTACTTGATACGCTGCTGGACTTTTTCTCCTGTCTGTTACATGGCCCAGTTCCTGGCATGAGACTCACACACTGTATCTCTCCCCAGTGCCCCCCAAGGTCTTGGTTTCCCGCAGAGATGCCCCCGACGGCTCCGTCACCCTCTCCTGCCGCACCAGGGGCTTTCACCCGCGTCCCATCCACGTCTCCTGGGTGCGGGACGGACAAGACATCCTGGCGGAAACGGACTCCAGCGGGATCCTGCCCAATGCCGATGGCACCTACTACACGCAGTCGTCCCTGGAGATCTCCCTGCAGCAGGACGGGCACCGCTACGCCTGCCAGGTGGAGCACAGCAGCCTGGGGGAGCCCACGCTCGTCTGGGGTAAGGGGGGGTGAATGGCAGGGCACAGCCCCATGGGAATTACAGAGATGGGGGCAGCCCTGCGGCAGGAGGCTCAATATCCCCAACCATCGTCAGAGCGAACTCTTCTAGCTCTGGATATTCGTGTGCTCCACAGAAATGGCTGATCCCTTGGTGAATTTCATTACGTTTCTGTCCATGGCGCCATCCAGTGACAGTGAGTTCCACAGGCTGACTCTGTTACGAGGGAAGGGGCCGGTTGCTTTGTGGCTGGCAGTGCCCAGCAGAGCATCCACCCTCTGTGGCCCATCCCCATCTACCTCCCTGCTCAGTGTAGTGGGTATCGGTGGCTCCTCCCCGTCTGGCTCAGCGGGAGGCCACCCCACCACACCATGTCATGGGGCTCCACCCACAGCCGGGGAATTAGCAGTGAGGTTAATGGTCTAAGGCTCTAGCAGCCCTTAGGTGGGACAGGCCAAACGAGCTGACTGTGAGCCCTGGCCCTTAGGCAGGGGCACAACAAACAGGGGCTCTGGGCTGCAATCAGGGCAGATCAGTGGTCAGCCTCGGGGCTCAGGCCAGGATGCTTCTCTGGCCTCTGAGGCAGGGCAGAGCAGTAGGCAGTCTATTGCCTGGCAACTTGGCTCAGGTAGACGGCAGACAAACGCAGGCCTCTTGGCCTAAGTGGGGAGGCTGCCACCCTGGGGCGGGGTGGGTGGCAGGGGGTGTGGTGTCACGGACCCACCCAACTCCACCATGTCCCAGCCCAGGACCTTAACAGTGGTGGGGCGTCCCGCCACTGCGTCCACAGGGATCTGGCTGCAGCATGCCAACAGCCGGACTGGAGTCGGCTGTCCCTGGGCCACTTCCTAGCTTGCCCTCGGGGTGTGCCTCGGTCCATGGGTGTAGGTGTCCAGCGGTGGCCCCAGCAACTCTGCAGGATCCAGGTCAGGCGGCGACAGCAGCAGCTCTGGCCAGTCTTCAGCGCAGCCAGGGTTCTCCTCAGGCTCTACCTCCGGGAGCAGGCGGGAGGCGTCTGTCTCCTCTGGCCGCTTTCTCCCAGCTGAGCTGGAGGGTTCAGCCTTTACACATCCCATCTATCCTTCGTCTTCCGCCCACCATGGTTTAGCAGGTGGCTCCTCCCGCTCTGGTTCAGGGGGAGGCCAGTCCGCCTCATTACACACCCCTCCTCAAGTCCAGCTTCACGACTCCAGAGCTGGCCTCTTGGCTCGCCCCTAAGCAAGATAAGAAGTTGGCAGTGGCATTCTCCTCACCTGCCCAGTGTCTGACTGTACAGGCACATTGCTGGGGGGTGAGGTACCCCCGCATTAGCCTGGTGGTGGAGTTCTTCATGGGGGGGCTAGTCCCTTGAGGGGGGCGTGGTCGATGAGCAGCACGAAAGGGGACCCAAGAAGATAATATCGGAGCACATTAATGGCCCACTTGCCAATGAGGGCCTCCTTCTCTATGACCCAGCACCTGTATTCCTGGGAGAAAAGCTTTCAGCTGAGGTAGAGGATAGGAATCACGTCTCCATCCAGGGAAAGGGCTGCCTCAAGCCCCACCTCTGAAGCATCTGTTTGGACCAGAAACTCGCGGTTAAAGTCCGGTGTGAACAACACGGGGTCCTGACAGAGGCTTTCCTTGAGGGTTTGGAAGGCGTCTTCACACTCGGCCAACCAACACACCCGGCGGGAGCTGTTCTTGGTCAGGGAGTGCCACGAGGGGCACTGTGATTGATGCAAGTGGGGGGCACAAACCGTCGGTAGCACCTGGTAGCATACCAGACCTGGGCCGAGCATCTATCCCAGGTATGGAGTCACTTGCCATCCGATCCAGCATGTTTCTGGGTTGGCAGTGAGTCTGACGTGCCGTGGGGTCTGAAGGACGGCGGCCACTTGATTTAAATGATCTTCCCAGAGGCGGCTGTAAATCACTACATCGTCCAAGCAGGCCACAGCGTACTCCATTTAGGGGTTCAGGAGGTGGACTGTGAGGGGCTGGAAGGTCGCCGGGGCTCCGTGGAGGCTGCAGAGCATCTGGGTGAAGTGATATAGCCAGGTCAGAGTGGCAAAGACACATTTCTCCCTGGAGCTCAGGTCCAAGGGGATCTTTGCATAAGGTCAAGTGTTGAGGAGCTAATCGATCCTGGGCACTGGGTATGCGTCGAACTTTGAGATCGCATTTACCCTCCGGAAGTCTGTGTGGAATCAGAGAGTCCCAGCTGGCTTCAGAACCAGCACGATGGGACTGCGCCACTCGCTCCGTGACCGTTCTGTGACTCCCAGCTCCACCATTGCTTGGACTTCCTTCTTCTCCTGGGTCTGTCGCAGGAGAGGGGAGGTGGTCTCCCAGACCCCCGCTCCCGGGGTGTGTCTGGATGGTGTGCTGCACGGCTCTGGCCTGGCCTGGGAGTGCGGTGAAAGTCACACGGAAGGTTTCAGCAGGCACTGGGCCTGTTTTTGTTGTTCTGGTGAGCGGGTGTCACCCAGCTGGGGCTCCTTGATCTTAGCCATATCAGAGACTTGGGGACCTAAGGCTGGCTTGGAAGGACAAGGAGCGCTTCACGTGTATGCTACGGCTTCAGAAGGTTCACCTGGAATGGCGTCGGGGAAGCAGGGTGCGCAGTCCATTAGGATGAGGCTATAGCAGAACCCAGCATTACTCTTCAGGAGGGGTCCCACCAGGTGCATTGCAATTCGCTCGAAGGGGACCCCTACTATGGGCAAGGGTACCAAGGCAGCCAGCTGGCACTTGGGGCATGAGCATCAGTCGTCCCTTGCCTCACAATGGGCCGTCAGTCAGAAGAAGCAAGATAGGACTCAGGCCAAGGTCTTTTCTTGCCCCAAGTGGCCTCATGGGCAAGTTTCAAAACGTCCCTCCGATGGCAGCGAGGGACGACCAACGGGAGCCGAACCTCGTAGGTTTCTGGGTCTCGGTCAGCACGGTAGAGGCGATCCACTGTGAGCTCAAATTGGGGCTAATTGGCCATTCTCTGGAGGTCTGTCGCAGGTCCGTCAATGCGGGCCACCTGGTCATAGGCACGACTGAGTGTGGGATCGTCCCTCTGGTCTCAACAGGAGTGAGGGACGCCATCAAAGGCTGGTAGGGGGATGTGGGCCCACCCACCTCCACTGTCCCAGCCCAGGGCCCTAACAGTGGTGGGGAATCCAGCCACAACACGCTGACTGTGCTTCCGGCAGCACTGCAGCCGGACTGGAGTCGGCTGCCCCTGGGCCACTTGGTACCTCCTGCTGAGGGTGCACCTGGGTCCGGCGCTAACTCTGGGAGCAGGCAGGAGGTGTCTGTCTCCTCTTGCCGCGTTCTCCCAACTGAGCTACAGGGCTCAGCCTTTAAACTGCCTGCCCCGCCCCTTGACTTCCAGTGGGTGGGGCAACCCTAAGCCCCACCCACCCTGGTTTAGTGATTGGCTCCTCCCCCTGTGGCTCAGTGGGAAGTGTCTCCACCTCATCAAACTCCGGTTCCCCCCCTCCCCCCGGGGCCAGGTGGGTGCCCCAGGAGGATGCCCCAGCGGCTGCTCCCCTCAGTGACCTGGGCCCTTCTCCACCCCACAGCCCCTGGGAAGAAGGGCCCCCTGCCCCCCTGGGTCCTGGCCGCCATCGTCCTGGCCGTGCTGGTTCTGGCTGGAGCCGTAGGGGCCGGCGGCGTCCTGTGGAGGAGAAAATCAGCAGGTGAGAGCTGGTCCCCGCGGAGCCGGGATGTGGGGAGGTCTGGGGAGTGGGGCGGCCCAGCCAGCCCACGAGGGAATGGCTCCTCCCACTGCCCCCCAAGGAGAGGTGGGGCAGGGCCATGGGGCAGGGCTGATCACCGTAGCCCGGCCCTGCTGGGGGCAGAGTGGGCTCTGTCATTGGCTGGGCGCCGTGTGACCTGCTGTGGGGGCACTGGGGTGGGGCTGGCCTGGGCGAGGTGTAGCTGGGGTCACTGGAGACCTGTGTAAAAGGGGACAGGGGGTCGGGGTCTCCACGGGGGAGGGGTTTCCCTGCTCCCCTGCACTGACCCTCATTCTCTGCTTGTGTTTCAGGCCCCATGAATCCCGCTACGCTCCAGCAGCCAGTGAGTAAATCCAGGGTACAGGGCCCAGTGCCCCAGTGCATTATGGGTGTGGGGGGATATGGGCACTGATGGGGCTGGGCTGCGTGAGTCACAGGCGTCGCTCCAACGGCCCATTGCAGGCCAGAGCGGCCGACCTGGAGCTTCCGAGTGTGAGGGAAAAGCCAGAGCCCGGCGGTGTCTGTCGGGTGCTGGTACGACCAGGGTCATGTGCTGCGTTTGGGGTTCAAACCCTGTGTGCATTCCCAGCCTGGGGCAGGTCGCTCCACAGAGAGGAGTTAGCATGGGGGGGGGTGCAGTGTGGGGAAACCCCAGAGCTGAATTCCCCTCCCCCTTCCCTAGCTGGGATCCCGGCCCCGCTAACGCCGCCTCTGAACGATTTTCCTCTCTCCACAGCAAAGAGCGAGCAAGATTCTGCCTCCAGCTCGTCATCAGGAACAGACCCCCGGAGTGTGAGACCCCAGTGCTAGGGGCAGTGACCCTGCCCTGCTGCTGACCCCGCAGGCTGGGGGATCTCTGTCCTCTGACGATTCCTGCCCTGGTCATTAGAGCAGTTTCGTCTCTCGGTGTTGGGCCTCAGGCTCTCGTATTGCAGCGTTTGCGTCTCTGCTTCTGCAGCCGGGACTTTGCCTCAACTTCTCTCCCAAAGGGCCGACTCGCTCCAATCTCCCTGTTAGGATATAGTATCAGAGGGGGAGCCGTGTTAGGGTACGTCTACACTACGGGATTATTCCGAATTTACATAAACCGGTTTAGTAAAACAGATTGTATAAAATTGAGTGCGCATGGCTACACTAAGCACATTAATTCGGTGGTGTACGTCCACAGTCCGAGGCTAGCGTCGATTTCTGGAGCGTTGCACTGTGGGTAGCTATTCCCTAGCTATCCCATAGTTCCCGCAGTCTCCCCCGCCCCTTGGAATTCTGGGTTGAGATCTCAGTGCCTGATGGGCAAAAATCATTGTCGCGGGTGGTTCTGGGTAAATGTCATCAGTCACTCCTTCCTCTGGGAAAGCAACGGCAGACAAGCATTTCGCGCCCTTTTTCCCTGGATTGCCCTGGCAGACGCCATTAGCATGGCAAGCGTGGAGCCTGTTTTGCCTTTTGTCACTGTCACCGTATGTGTACTAGATGCCGCTGACAGAGGTGATTCAGCAGCGCTACACAGCAGCATTCATTTGCCTTTGCAAGATAGCAGAGATGGTTACCAGTCATATTGCACCGTCTGCCATTGTAAATTGGCAATGAGATGATGGTTATCAGTCACTCTGTACCGTCTGCTGCTGTCATGGGTGCCCCTGGCTGAGATTGGCTGGGGGTGCAAAGACAAAAATGGGAATGACTCCCCGAGTCAATCCCTCCTTTATGGTATCTAAAAATAGAATCAGTCCTGCCTAGAATATGGGGCAAGTGTACTAGAGAACCAGTGTATCAGAGAACCAGAGAGCACAGCTGCTCCGTGTCAGATCCTGCGGGAATGATGAGCTGGATGCCATTCACAGGGGGTGCCCCTGCAACAACCCCACCCGTTGCTTCCCTTCTCCCCCATCCTTCCTGGGCTACTGTTGCAGTGTCCCCCATTTGTGTGATGAAGTAATAAAGAATGCAGGAATAAGAAACAGTGACTTGTTAGTGAGATGAAAATGAGGGGAAGGCAGCCTCCAGCTGCTATGATAGTCCAGACAGGACATTAAGCAGTGTGGGGGAGAGGAGCCCAGCATCCCGCTGCTATGATAGTCCAGGCAGTACAGAATCTTTTCTTTACACATGAAAGGGGGGGGGGGCTGATGGAGCTCAGCCCCCTATTGCTACGATGAAGACGGTTACCAGCCGTTCTGTACCATCTACTGGGAATGACCGGTATTTTTACCCAGGCGCCCCTAGCCGACCTCACCTGAGGCCAGCCAGGAGCACTCACGGGCTGATGATGAGGACGGATACCAGTCATATTGCACCATCTGCCACCAGGGAGGGGGAAAGAGGATACTGCAATTGAGTGCCGCAGCATCGCGTCTACCACCAGCATTCAGTAGACATAGGGTGACATTTAAAAGAGTCAAGAGAGGATTTTTTTCCCTTTTACTTCTGGGGGTGGGTGGGTGGGTGGGGTAAATTGACGAGCTATGCCCTGAACCACTGCAGACACTGTGTTTGACACTACAGGCATCGGGAGCTCAGCCAAGAATGCAAATGCTTTTCGGAGACTGCAGGAACTGTGGGATAGCTTGAGTCCTCAGTCCCCGCTCCCTCCCTCCATGAGCGTCCATTTGATTCTTTGGCTTTCCATTACGCTTGTCACGCAGCAGTGCACTGAGTCCCTGCTGTGGCCTCTGTCTGGAGATTTTTTAAAAATGCTTTGTCATTTCATCTTCTGTAACGGAGCTTTGAACAGATTTGCCTCCCCATACAGCGATCACATCCGTACTGTCCATGCGGGAGCTCTTTTTGGATTTGGGACTGCATCGCCACTCTTGCTGATCGGAGCTCCACGCTGGGCAAACAGGAAATGATATTCAAAAGTTCGCGGGGCTTTTCCTGTCTACCTGGCCACTGCATCCGAGTTCAGATTGCTGTCCAGAGCGGTCAGTGGTGCACTGTGGGATACCGCCCGGAGGCCAATACTGTCGATTTGCGGCCACACTAACCCTAATCCGATATGGTAATTCCGATATTAGCGCTACTCCTCTCGTTAGGGAGGAGTACAGAAACCGGTTTAAAGAGCCCTTTATATTGATATAAAGGGCCTCTTAGTGTGGACGGGTGTGGCGTTAAATCGGTTTAACACTCCTAAAACCAGTTTAAAAGCGTAGTGTAGACCAGGCCTTAGTCTGAATCTGTAAAAGCAGCAGAGTCCTGCAGCACCTTATAGACTAACAGACGTATTGGAGCATGAGCTTTTGTGGGTGAAAGCTCATGCTCCAATACATCCGACGAAGTGGATATTCACCCACGAAAGCTCATGCTCCAGTACGTCTGTTAGTCTATAAGGTGCAGCAGGACTCTTTGCTGCTGTTAGGATACAGGTTTCAGAGTAGCAGCCGTGTTTGTCTGTATCCACACAAAAAACAGGAGCACTTGTGGCACCTTAGAGACTAACACATTTATTTGAGCATAAGCTTTCCTGGGCTACAGCCCACTTCTTTGGACGCAACGGTCAAATCCTGCACCCCCGCACGCAGGGGGGTCCCAGTATTTATACCCCCCTTGTTTTCACCCCTTCCTCCCTCCCCCTTACAACAGTTACACTAAACACTATATTGTAGCTTGTTAGAACTGTTCTCATTCGCATGTTTATCTATGGCCTTCACAGCACCGACGCATGCAGACTTTCCTCCCCCGTCTTACTGCCGCTTTTTGCTGTTTCGAGCTGTCCTGCAGCTGCAAGCTAAGAAAGCTGACAGTGACACATTTTGCTTGCTGTTTGGTAGCATTTTAGGCTGGTTAAAGTTCACAGCATGGAAGAACTTTGGTTCACTCAGGCCTAGAGTCACAACTTTGGTTCACTTAGGCCTAGGGACACCAACAGACCTTTGGGCTAAGCAGCAGAGGCAGCCATAAGCTGGGAAGTGTACGGTCACATCCTCACATTCCAAACTAGTCACCTTGAAATAAGGCGCCATTGGCTGATAGGAATACAACCCTGCCCTGATATTCCTGTCACCTCCAGAGAAAGGGAAGAGCCTAGAAGATGTAAAAGGAAACTTAGTTTGATTGAAAGAACAGGGGTCCTTGTGGCACCTTAGAGACTAACAAATTTATTTGAGCATGAGCTTTCGTGGGCTACAGTCCCCTTCTTAGTTTGAGAGCATCCTGTCTGGCAAGAACTCACTTATCAATAGCTGGGGTGTGAAATCCTCATTTCTGTATTGTTCTGTCACTGTAGTCCCCATTTCCCTATTGTTTATTTGCATGGTCTCTGGTTCTGTAATTGTTTCTGTCTGCTGTATAACTAATTTTGTTGGGTGTAAACCAATGAAGATGGTGGGATATAATTGGTTAAATAACCATGTTACAGTGTGTTAGGATTGGTTAGTTAAATTTCAGTAGAACGATTGGTTAAGGTCTAGCTAAGCAAAACTCAACTTTGACTGCAGACTAGAGAATCAGGAAGTAAGAGGGGGAATAGGAATGGGGAATGGGGGTGGGAGAATTGGACTCATGTTTCACTAAGGGGGGGGAATGGGAACATTGACACAGGCGAGGCTCTGTGGCGTCAGAGCTGGGAAGGGGGACACTAAGGAAGGAAAATGAAATCAGTGCTTGCTGGCAGTTCACCCCAATAAACAGCAAATTGTTTGCACCTTCGGACTTCGCGTATTGTCGCTCTCTGTTCATGCGAGAAGGACCGGGGAAGTAAGCGAGTGAAGGAATAAGCCCCCTAACACTCCCGTCTCTGCGGGGGCCGTGCCACCAGTGCCAGGGACGGGGCAGTTCCTCTTGTCCAGCAGCAGGAATCTGTACAGAGTCTGACGAGCAGGCACAGATGGGGCGGGGGAGCCCCACAGCGGGGAATTATGGGCTACCCCACCCGCATCTGAGAGGTAAATGGGCCTGCTTGGAAAAAGCGAATCCCAAAATGGTGATTTTCAGCAGGAAAAGACTCTGTGCTCTGGTTGAGCTCAGGTCCGAGCTTTGCCCTGAATGTTGTGTGTCAACAACGCCCCCTCCCCCCAGTTCTGCACAAAGCTGAGCCGCTGAGTCTCAGAATCTCAGCATGTGTGTAATCGAAGCCAGAGCTCGTAAGCTGGAAAAGTACGCCCCCCCCCCCCGCCCCGGCTGACACCCTGAGAGCGAAGGGCTACGAGGTGCAGATGGACGCCTGATCGTCGGCGCCCTGGGCGCCTGGGACCCCTGCAACAAGCATGTGCTGCAGACCTGTGGGATTGGTCAACACTAAGCACGGCTCATGAGGTGCCTCATGGTCTCAGACACCATCTGATGGTCCAGGGACATCTACATCAAACACATCACTGGCCACCGATAGTACCAGGAGCAGGAGCAGCGCCAGGGTTTCTGGCGCCCTAGGCAGAATTTGGGGGGTGGCATTTTGTGCGCTTCCCACGGGGCGTGTGGGAGCTTCCGATTCTGCTCCCGTTGCGCCACCGAAGATGGACCCTCCGCCGAAATGCCGCAGGCGACAGCGGCAGTCACTGAGCTGCTCGATTGTCGCTGTTTTCCGCGGCACGTCGGCAGAAGGTCCTTCTTCGGCGGCGCAACGGGAGCGGAACTGGAAGCTCCTGTGCGCCCCGTGGGGATCGCACAAAATGCCGCCCCCCAAATCCTGGCGCCCTAGGCGACTGCCTAGGGTCGCCTAATGGAAGTGCCGGCCCTGGCCAGGAGGCGTGAACCGGAGCAACATCGTGCATTGACTACGAGAAAGGGACCAAGACACTTTCTCCATTGGACCATATGAACTGGAACCATAAACTCACTGAACGTTAAATCTCACCAAATGAGGGTCAATCCATCCTCATCATCGCATCCACTCATTATACTCCACACCTGAACATAGCCATTATATGAACAACATACCATCATATCTCAATGTCTGCACTTTGACCCGTTAACCTTTTACCCCCAATCGGGGATATTGCAGATCATGTATTCCTTACGCCACCCAATCTTAAACCGAACTTCGCACCCCTGGATAATCTGTATGTTATTCCCTGATAACCAGAAACTTCTATGCTTAAACTCTGTACTGTTCTCTTTTTTTTAATTTTAACATCATCTTAATAGAATTCTTAAATATGTGAGCATCTCTCTGTGCAGCAGGATCAGCAGAAGACCGAGGACCTGTCCCTCTCCGGCCCTGGCTCCGGGAATGCAGAACTGGGTTTTTCCTTTTCAGTTCCAACTTCTTGCTGGCTTCGCATTTTTTTAAATCATTTAAAATAAAGCCAGGACTTTTGCAGGCTGGATCAAATGTTGTCTGGGGCTGACCCAAGACCTCCATTGTCTCAGATACTTACAGACCTGCGGACTGCATATATTTTTGGATCCGAGGGCTTTCTGAGCCCAAAATTATGGGAATTAGGAGGTCTTTTATTTGCATAAAGGGGTCCTAATCAGACCCCATTGGGTGATGCCAGTGACCTCAGAAAGAGACTGCCCCATTCTGACTGGCCACGGGAGCCTGAGGTTGCCTTCACTCGTTAGGCCAGCTAGGCTGCACTGGCTGCTGGCCTCTGGCCATGCCATGCCATCAGACCTGACAAAGTGCCCTGTGCCTCATCCACCCCCCGCTGGCCACCGAGGGGTAATATCCAGCAGCGTGGGGTGTCCAAGATCTGACACCTACAAGTGAGTCACCGCTAGCTGGCCTGCAAAGCCATCGACCTTAGCACGCATGAGCTGACAAGGCCCCCGGCTAATCGCAGCCCAGCCGGCTGAATGGACCCCCGTGAGTCGCGCTGAAACACCCAGCAAAAGCGTCCACCTCTCTGGGTGTTTTCTAGTTCTCATTAGCGAGCGTGGATGCCTCTGGCTTAGTGTTCTGGTGTGTGTGTGTGTGTGTGTAAGACCCACAGAATCTATATGAGCACAGCGCCTATAGAATAGCTGCTCAGATCCCGACACCAGCCCTAGGTCACACAGCCTCACTATTGGAAAGATCACACGCGCAGGTATTTCAGGGTTAGCACCTGTACATTTAACCCTGTGAAGTCCTGTTGTTTTCACTACGTTCCTCGTCTGAGCGTTCAGCGTAACCGGGCGTATTGGAATGTGACTCTGTGTGTGGCGGGGGAAGAGATCGGCTGTTACCGAATCAGCCATAATTCGGGCAGGCGCCTTAATGGCACTGACAGCTCTGCTGCCGATGTTCACGTCCCCAGGGAGCGATCGGACCCTCCCTCTGTCAGCTCTTGGGCTGGAACCGAAACGTCCGGCTTGGCCTTGGGGATGCGCTGTGCCTGCGGTGCTGCTAGCGACCCAGATCCGCCGCCTCCCGGAGTGTTACGTAGCCCTTCGCGGGGGCTGTTAATGCACGTGGGGTGGTTTAGTGAACCTGCCTGAGCACAGTAAGTAACTGGACGATTTCATGTTCTTCCATTTGTACATATTTTGTCTGAAGCTTTTGCTGGGCTATTGAGCTAATAAAACACAGACCCTGGAACGTGGGCGGCTCGGCTGTTTGTTCCCCAGACGTCAGGGCTCTGGAGGAGACTCTGAGCCCCCCCAAGGGCTGGTCCCTACAACTGCCCCCGCGTCCCCCAGTGACGGGCCCCAGACCTGGCAGCTGCCGCCTGTCGAGGGAAAGTTGACCTGTGCGATGATCATTTATTTCCCTCAGCAACGTGGATCCAGAGCGTTGGGGGCCCGGGGTGGTGGATACCAGCCGGGTCAAGCCAAAGGCCGACCAGCTCACCCTGAATCACACCTCCAGCCCCTCGGTTAGTCACTGACCTGTGCCCTGAGCTAGGGGATTTATATCTGTTACATCTTTGAATCCCAGTGTACAGCTAGTTGTTCTGAGTGTGCCTGTGGCCTTCCAGTGGTTAGGGTGCTAGCCTGGGAGACCTGGCGCTGCCACACACTTCCTGGGTGACCCTAGTCTCTCTGGGCCTCAGTTTCCCCATCAGGATAATAGCCTTTCCCTGTTGCCAAGGGGGCATGAGGATAAAAGGATTGCGAGGTGCTCAGCTGCTGCAGCATTAGATAGAAATGTTCTGACTTGTTTGGTATCCTTCTTAGCTCTTGCCTTTTATATCATGTGGCAGGGAGTTCCACAGGATACTCTATTATACTGTGTTATTTTTTAGAATCCTACAATAGACTTTAATGGCAAAGTAGAATTGTTGCAGAACTCCGGGCACCACGTTTCATGGCTGCAGAGTTCTCTAGACAGGAAAGCCTGGTGTTCTTCTGCAAGGGCAGGTGCCAAGGTACCAGGCTAGATGCGCCCATTGGTCTGATCTGGATCCTGGGCTGGACGGGCCCGTGGGGGTCTGTCCAGTGTTGCTAACAAAGCCACCCCCAGCCTGGGCACAAGGGGCCTCCCCTGCCTGGCGTTACAGCACCCACTCACCTCATCACAGATGGTGATCAGGTCTCCAGCCAATCAGTGACCTCCGCTCTTCCAACGGCCACAGCCGCTGCCCCTGATTGGAGGATTCCCCGTGACCGGGTGGGACTGAGGCTGTCTGGCTGGGGCTGCAGCATGAAGAAATCAGGACTTTGTCCCACAGTGTGTCTGGTGCGGGGACTCTCCCTGCACCGGGGGGTCTATGGCCTTTGGCAGAGCGCCGGGTCAGCGCCCATGGATGCTGTCTGCTCCCAGCGTTGTCCTGCCGCGGGGAGGCAGGTGGCTGCTGGTTTGTGACTGAGCCCTGTGCAGGGGGCGCACCCGGGACACTGGCCGGTCAGGTGCCAGGATTAGCTGTGCACACAGCACACGTCACGCCCTGCAGGGAGCCGTACCTGGCACACGGCTGCTACCTGCTCCGGTCAGGCCTCGGTCCTGGCACTGCCTGGGCGTGCAGTGAGCAGAGTGCACAGGCTGTTTGCAGGGGCTGCCGGCTGGCTCGCCCGCTGCTTCCCCGTGGCCAGGGGGTGAGACCCCTCCCCAGGGCAGGAACCATGAGCCGCCGCCTGGGTGTCGCCCTGGGGGTCTGTTGGTGCCTCCTGGGGGCAGCAGCTGCTGGGGGTGAGTACGGGAGGGGCTGAGGCCAAAGGACCCAGGGCCCAGCTGCACCGTGTCCCCTGGTGTCTGCAGGGGGCAGTGAGGTGGAAGGGCAGCCGTGCAGAGCCCCAGGGGCCTTAGGGCTGGCTCTGGTTCACGCGCCCTGGGAGGGTCGAGGTGTCACCCAAAGCCAGGGGCCCTTTTGAGAAGTGTGGGCTGGGTACGAGCCCCCCTGCTGTGTCAGGCCCAGCCCCAGGGCTGTCCAGAGGATTCAGGGGGCCTGGGGCAAAGCAATTTCGGAGGCCCCTTCCATAAAAAAAAGTTGAAACACTATAGAATACTGTATTCTTGTGGGGGCACCAGCAGGGCCTGGGGCAAATTGCCCCACTTGCTCCCCCCCCCAGGCAGCCCTGCCCAGCCCAGCCTGGGGCTGGGGGTTCGGAGGGGCTGGAGAATTCTCCCGCCAGCAATAACAGCTGCACTTCTCTGCCGAGATTCACGGGGCTGCTGGGAGCGGGCACAGCCCATGGGCAGGCGCTGGACGTAAGCAGCAGAGTTTTACAGTGAGGGGAATTAACCGCTGGAACATCTGCCCAGGGCCGTGGGGGATTCTCCATCCCTGGCGGTTTGTGAACCAGGACTGGCTGCTTGTCTGTAAGATCTGCTCCAGGAATTATGTAGGGGCAGTTCTCTGGCCTGGCGTCGTACGGGGCGCACTGGTGATCCCAGGGCTCTGCTGCCGTGGGGTCTAGGGAACGTCCTCGGGGAGATGTGGGTTCATCCCTGGCTCTGCTGTCGGCTGCCTCAGGCAGTGGTGTGCAAACTGCTCCAGTCGTGCCCCCGCTTTCCATGCATGGAATGTGTCGCGGCCGTCCCCCATTACTGGTAATCGGCATTAATCCGTCTATCGGCGCTGCTGCTGGCGGCGGCACTGCCCTGAGAGCTGGGCAGCTGGGGAGCGGCGGCTGCTGGCCGGGGCGTTCGTGTTGGTTGCTGCACAGGAGAATTTTTAATTTTTTTTTCCGCCTCACAACACCTCTCTATTTTTGCCCCACTTCCACTATTATGGCAGCAGGTCCTGGGGGACCCAAAGGATCCCGGTTTCTTTGTGCCCCACAGTTTGTGCCCCAGTGACGCAGGGCAGAGATTCGTCAACTGGGGTGTGTGTAATGTATTCGGGGGGGGGGGAGAGAAGCTGAGAATTTTTAGGGAAAACCAGCGCACTGCGCACATTGTACCCCCAGCACTGAATAACTAGCACCGCTGATTCCGCCAGACAGAGCCGCTCCGCAGGTGGCGCTGTGCATTAGACTCGAGATGCCATGGTGCAGTTTGATGGGTTTCTGTTAAGCTAGCAGGGCCTTACGCAGGCGTTACTATCGGTACGTTAACCCGGTTGCTCCGAGGCGGGGTGCACGGTTAGTGGCTGTAAGCATGGCCCACAACCGCAGGTTTGCTTTTCCTCTTATTACACTGGCTCATTGGCTCATTTGTGCAACAACAGCAAAACCATCTCAAGTGAAGCACAAAGAGGCTGAAATGGATTCAAGTGCGGCACCGGCACCGCATATATCGATGCGTGTACTAGTGTGTGTGAAACGGCTACAGACACAAAGAAGGGGGGAGTGAGCATATAAGCTTGAGAACGACTGGCCTAGGGGTGCCGAAGACGTCACTCATATCACGGTCTGAAGCGTCTGCAGCCCTGACCACATTCAGCTTAAAAATTGAGAGATTTTTTAAAGAAAAATACATTTGTGGCTTTCTCTTTCTTTCTTTCTTTTTTGCCTGGTTTCTGGGTCTTTTGGTCGCTCTCATTTCAAGTTTTCAAACTTTTCTTCACAAACCCCAGGACTAGGAACCTGCTTGTTAAAATCAAAGAGGAGAGTCTCCTTCTGACAGGACCCCAGGACTCCGGGAGCTGGGGCTTTCAGAACAGACTCCAAACAGTGCAAGGCTGGAGGTTTGCTAAGAGATCTGCCCCAGTTCAACCGGCAGTGAATGCCGGGCAGGGCTCAGATTAGATGGGCCAGTCTGGCCTTGGGAGCTAGGACATTGTGAGAATTGACAGCTGGGCTCCCACGTGCAGGAGTTTGGGGTGGGGACTGACCCCCGAGGTGCTGGAGTCTGTCCCCCCCCCCCCCGGCACCCGCTAGCAGAGCCTCCCTGGGGTGCTGCCAGGTGAATGGCTCTTCACCTGCAGCTCTGAGGAGAAACCTCCCAGACCTGGTTCTGCTGGGATACTGCCAGCAAGATCCAGCCCCGCATTCTGATTGGCCGGCTGGGCTTGTGATTGGCAACACTTGGGAAAGTGAAAGTGATGGGGTTGGGGGGGCTGCAGATTCCCAGGGACTGGAACTGGGGGGTTTGTTCATCTCCAGACTGGGGGAGACCCCTGACCCAGCACAGGAGCCATAGCCCTGGGTGTCGCCCTGGGGCTGTGCTGGGGGGTGCTGGGGGCAGCAGCAGCAGATGGTGAGTAGAGCCGGGGTGAAGGGGGTCAGGCACTAGCTGCACCTGGGGGGCTGGGGGGAGGCAGACCAGGGAAAATCAGCTGGAAACACGGTGCGGGGGGGAATGACCTGCCAGCGAGAACTTTCTGCAGGGCCTGCTGACAAGGGCTCTGCTCCTTAACCCTCCAGCCTCTCGGCTCCGTTCTCCTCCACGGGCCTGAGCCCCCCACACTCCCCCATCCTTCTCTGGGGGCCTGCCAGAAATCCCCAACCCCCAGCCCAAGATCCCCCCCTGACCCATAGGGGTAAGTTGGAGCAGAGGGGGACCGGCCCAGCGACCCTCGCGGGCAGTGGTGTCGTGGGAAAAACAGCAGTGGGGTCACCTAACCTCAGCGAAACTCCATGTTCTCCGCTGGGAAATGGGTGAGCTCCGGTTACCCCTGGTACCCCGGCTCTGGCAGTCCTGTGCGATAGCCCAGTGTGTGGGGGGGAATGGAGGGGCACCGGCTCAGCTAAGGTGGAAACAAAAGTTGGGGTAACACCAACAAATTGACCTGCTGTCATGGGTTGGATTTTCTTACCATAATCAGCATTTCCTTGTAGCTGAGTGAGCCAAAACTGGGGTGAAAATCAGTAAAAACTCACTTCTGTAAAATATCAGTGTAAACTCACTTCCGGGAATTTTTTTTGTAAAAATCAGTAAAAGCTGACACCGAAGGGCCTTGCACACCCACACCCGCACCGCCCCAGTTGTACAGACATCACACGCACACGCCCCCCACACACACCGCAGACAGCCACACGGGTCACAAACACCCCAGGTTCCGCTGTAGGCAGTTGGCATATCCACCCCTCCCATCCTCAGGGCATTTCACGATGGGGGGCAGTTCTTTATCGGGCAGTTAACCACCACCCCCAGTCAATGTCTGATCCCCTCCCACCAAACAAGCCACCGGCTTTCAGAGGCGCAGGCTGAGAGATCGTCCTACCTGATTCCCCCTCGGCTCTGTGCAGTCTGAGTTACTGACAGATCCCAGCTTGTCCCTCGCCCAGGATGGGGCTGAGGGCAGGGGGACGTGGCTGGGGCTGGGAGGTCTCTGCTTGACCCCAGTGGGTGACCCTCTTGTCCCCTGAGCAGGGGACAAAGCCGCTTGTTAACTCAACCTCGCTCCTGTCTTGTTGCTTTAGGGCGCCACAGCCTGTCCGTGCTAGTCACAGCCGTCATCAACGAAGACGGGACCCATCACTTCACCATGATCGCCCGGCTGGATGACGTTCAGATCCTGTACTACAGCAGTGACAGGCGAGAGGTCAGAGCCACCCAGCCGTGGGCAGAACAGGCCCTGGGCGCTGAGTATCTCCAGGAAAAGACCCAGGAGTTTTGGGTGCATGAGGAGGACTCTGAAGTCATTACCAGGAGGTGGATGCAGCTGCACAACCAGACGGATGGTGAGTGTCTGAGGGTTCTTGTTAGGAATGGACACGCGAGAGCTGCCCGCTCAGAATCACTCCCCCTGGGGATCGGGGCCTCGCTGTGCCACGTGCTGCCCAAACCTGCGCTGGCTGGAACATGGAGTTTTCTTCCCTCAGAAAATGTGTTATTCCTGGAAGTGGTTTCATTCCCGATCGGAAGGGAAGTCGGAAATGGGAGGTTTCCATGGGAAGGAAACTTCCCTCTCAGGAGAATCCCAGGCAGGGAACCGGGCAGCCCCAGGATCTTCCCTTTCAATTTCCCCAACAGAAATTCAATGTTTTCTGGCCAAATTGAAATTTTTTCATGAAAAATAACAATTCTGCAGAAACAGCCTGTCCCCAGGCTAACAGAACGTCAGGAACCATTAGGAAAGGGACAGAAAATAAGACAGAAAATATCTTAAAGCCTCTATATAAATCCATGGTGCACCCACACCTTGAATACTGCGTGCAGGTCTGGTCACCCCTTCTCCAAATGGGCAGAGTAGAACTGGGAAGGGTTAAAACCCTCTAACCCCAGCCACCTACAGACACATTTCCCGGATCTCAGTGCCCTGGTGTCACCGTCCGGCCAAGCCCCCTCTGACCCCACCTTTCCCTGATTTCAATGCACGGTCTGAGCTCTCTCCCTCCTCCACAGGGGTTCACACTGAGCAGGTTCACGTGGGCTGTGCGCTGAGCGGCCAGACCCCCGTGGACCCGAGGTTCCAGTACGCCTACGACGGGGGGGACTTCATGAGATTTGATGCCCAGACGGGGACGTGGGTCGCGGCCGTGCAGCCGGCTGTCCCCGTGAAGCAGCGCTGGGAGACGTTGGCCAAGACCTGGACTCGGTATGTCCAGTGGCTCTTGCAGTCCGAGTGCCTGGAGACCCTGCGGCGCCTGGTGCAGCAGGGGAGGGCGGTGCTGGAGCGGCAGGGTGAGTGAGCAGCAGGGATCTGTCATGGGTTGGGGCGACGGGGCACAGTGACTCCAATGGGACGTGGACATGTCCAGAGGGGCGCTGTGACCTAGTGCAGCACTTTTCAACCTCTCTGATACCAGGGACCGGCTTGCTGCCTTCCTGAACCGCCAGGGACCGCGTGAGAGAGCAAATGGAACAATGGGTCCTGGGTATTTCTCATTCAGCAATAACTGAATGGATGCAGTGATGGCAAATGCAAGTACAGAAAAAGCCCTTTACATTTTACATATTAATAGTCTGTGTCGGGGAAATCCAGGCAACGAGGCTGCCAGGGACCAGGCGTGGGCCACGGACTGATGTGACAAAGTGGGACTGTTCTTAATGTTTCCTCTGAATACTGTGTGGGGGCCTCAGTGTCCCCTCTGCAGTTCTTAAGTCTCCAGTGTGTATAAATGGCCGACACTCTGTATCCTGGCAACAAATGGTCAGGGCCCTTCCCCCGCTGTAAGGAAATAGCTAAAGGTGAACAAAGAGATCAGGTGACCTCCTGGCCCGGGAAAGAGACAAAGGCCAGAGAGGAGGGGCTGGAGGGGGTTTCAGTCTGGAGCTGGCTGGGGACGGGAAGTGCAGTGCAGACATGGGGGGTCTGTTTCGCTGGGCCCCAGAATGGACCTGGCCGAGGGGTCCCGTTCGCGGTACCTACAAGCTCTGTTTTAGACCCTGTTCCTGTCATCGAATAAACCTCTGTGTTACTGGCTGGCTGAGAGTCACGTCTGACTGCGCAGTGGGGGGGCAGGACCCTGTGGCCCCACCAGGACCCCGCCTGGGCGGACTCGCTGGGGGAAGCGCACGGAGGGGCAGAGGATGCTGAATGCTCCAAGGTCAGACCCAGGAGGTGAAGCCGTGGGAGCTTCTTGCCCTGCAGACAGGCTGCTCCGAGGGAGAGGAGGCTCCCCAGAGTCCTGCCTGGCTTTGTGGGGAGCAGCTCCAGAGCATCACCCGGGGACTCCGTGACAACCGGTCACTGAGAAACACTGGCCTATGGATAGTGCACTGGGCTGGGACTCAGGACACCTCAGTTCTAGTCCCAGCTCTGTCACTGGTCTGCAAGGTGACCTCGGGCCAGTCACTCCCACACTCCGTGCCTCAGTTTCCCCATCTGTGAAATGGGGATAATGACAATGACGTCCTTTGTAAAGCGCTTGAGAATAACCGATGACAAGTGCTGGATGAGAGCTGTGGGTTGTTATTAGTGCAGACGGGTTGTTAGATGATTCTGGCTGCCTGGGCGTCTCCGTTCTGCAGGGCCTTTCCTGTTAGCTTCCAGCTGACTCAGACTTCCCTTTTCGGGCTGAAACGTCCCAGCTCTGGGCTTAGGGTGACCAGATGTCCTGATTTTATAGGGACAGTCCCGATATTTGGGGCTTTTTCTTATATAGGATCCTATTACCCCCAATCCCCTGTCCTGACTTTTCACTCTTCCCTATCTGGGTTGGGAGTTGGGGTTTTTTTTTGGCATGTTTGGTGTGGAAAAGGCCCAGCCCCTTGTGAGTGTGAAGGAGGAGGGGGTGGGGGAGGGGGATGCATGTTGTCTCTATACAAAGAAAAATTTGTTTTGTGGTTTTTTGGCCAGCGCTGGCACCGCAGCTGCCGAGGGCAAAGACATAGGCAGGGACTCGGGGCCGCGTGACAAAGGGATTTAAGGGCCTGACGATGCAGACAGGGGCCAGCTGGGATTTCCGAATGGAGGCACCTGGCTCCCCATGAAATCACCGGGGTTAGGCACCGAGGGGCGTTTGGAAATCTGGCACTTAGCCCCTAAATCGCACACGTGTGTTTGGGTGGCCCAGTGACAGCCTGCCGTGACGTAGCCATGTTACAGCGCGGGATCACGCGCAGCGAAGGAGAGCCGGGCCCAGGCCTGTGCTGGCAACTACCCAGTTCAGCTACCACCAATGTGATCAGAGGATTTACACCACATTAATTAGCTCCATTTACAAATCAGTGTAAACAGGTGCAGATCAGGTCTCACACACACTTGAGTAATCCACACAATGTGGAGCCTTTGTCTTCTGTCTGTTACATGGTCCCAGCCCCTGGCATGTGGCTCACATGCGTGGTGTCTTCCTTCCAGTGCCTCCCGAGGTCTCGGTTTCCTGCAGAGACACCCCCGACAGCTCCATCATCCTCTCCTGCCGCGCCAGGGGCTTTTACCCACGTCCCATCCACGTCTCCTGGGTGCGGGACGGAGAAGACATCCTGGCGGAGATGGACTCCAGCGGGATCCTACCCAATGCTGACGGCACCTACTACACGCAGTCGTCCCTGGAGATCTCCCCGCAGCAGGACGGGCACCGCTACGCCTGCCGGGTGGAGCACAGCAGCCTGGGGGAGCCCACGCTGGTCTGGGGTAAGGGGGGGTGAATGGTAGGGTCTGTGGGTGGGGGCACAGCCCCATGGGAATTACAGAGATGGGGTGAGGCTGGGCTGTAGGAAGGTCAATATCCCTGCCCATCGTCAGTGTGAACTCGTCTAGCTCTGGGTATTCGTGTGACCCACAGAAATGGCCGATCCCTCAGAGATTCTGATTTTCTGGCTGTGGTGGCATCCAGTGACAGTGAGTTCCACAGGCTGACGTCGTTACGCGGGAAGGGCCTGGCTGCTCTGTGGCGTGTGTCTGGCAGTGCCTGGCAGAGCACCCGCCCTCTGGCCCCATCCCCGTCCCCCTCCCAGCTCAGCCTTTCCCCTCCCCTGGGGCCAGGTCTCTGCAGACGCCCTCGGGGAGACGTTCAAGGCAAAGGCCTGTGGCTGCCCCAGGAGGATGCCCCAGCGGCTGCTCCCCTCGGTGACCTGGGCCCTTCTCCATCCCACAGCCCCTGGGAAGAAGGGCCCCCTGCCCCCCGGGGTCCTGGCCGCCATCGTCCTGGCCGTGCTGGTTCTGGCTGGAGCCGTAGGGGCCGGCGTCGTCCTGTGGAGGAGAAAATCAGCAGGTGAGAGACGGTCCCCGCGGAGCCGGGATGTGGGGAGCTCTGGGGCGTGGGGCAGCCCAGCCAGCCCACGGGGGAATGGCTCCTAGCACTGCCCCCCAAGCAGAGGTGGGGCAGGGCCATGGGGCAGGGCTGATGACTGTAACCCGGCCCTGCTGGGGGCAGAGTGGGCTCTGTCATTGCTGTGGGGAGCACTGGGGTGGGGCTGGCCTGGGCTAGGTGTAGTTGGGGTCACAGGAAGCCCTGTGTCCGGAGGAGGGGGGTCGGGGTCTCTGCGGGGGAGGGGTTACCTTGCTCCCCTGCACTGACCCTCATTCTCTGCTTGTGTTTCAGACCCTTACGCTCTGGCAGCCAGTGAGTAAATCCTGGGAATGGGGCCCAGATGCCCCAGTGCATTATGGGTGCGTGGGGGGGTCCCTGTCAGGGGAGAAGGGAGCCCAGCAGTGACTGGAGATGGGCCCCGATCGCTGGTTACTCTGGGTCTGACAATTCCTCGGCCTGTGGGAATCTGCGAGGCCGTCCCCAGCCGTCGCCCTTCCCCGGCTCCCCGGGATTCTCTGACAGACGCACTGCCTGATCCCAAACCCAGGGAACCCCAAAGGGCCGGAACAGCATCCACAGGTCATCCCGAGAGCAGAGCTCAGCCAGCATCCCAGCATGCACTGGGGCCCCTTAGCCTGGCTCTGGGGCCGGGATGTAGGCCGGTACCTGGAGCTGCGTAGGGGTGTAACGCTCTCTCCATTGTCCCACTCTCAGTACTGGGGGTTTCTGTGCAGAGCGCAGTTTGGGGTCCATAGGTGACACTGCGGGGGGAGCCCAGAGCTGAATTCCCATCCCCCTACCCTAGCTGGGACCCCCACAGCTAAAACCACCTCTGAATGATTTTCTTCTCTCTCCACAGCATAGATCAGAGAAGATTCTGCCTCCAGCTCTTCATGGGGGCAGACACCTGGCGCGTGGGACGGGACCCCGGCGTCGGGGGAGCCCTGCCCAGCCGTTGACCCTGCTGTCTCCGTGATCTCTGTCCACTGACTCCCTTCTGCTCTGGGGGAGATTCTGGCGTTGCTGTCAGAGCAGTTTCCTCCTGTGGGTATTGGGTCTTAAGCTGTTGTATTGCAGGGTTTGCGTCTCTCCTGCAGCGTGTTCATTCCAAGTCACCGGTCACTGGGCCCTTCTCCGGCCAGGGCCAGGGGCAGCTCCAGGCCCCAGCATGCCAAGCGCATGCTTGAGGTGGCAAGCCACTGGGGGCGCTCTGCCGGTCGCCGTGAGGGCAGCAGGCAGGCTGCCTTCGGCGGCACGCCTGCGGACGGGCCGCTGGTCCCGCGGCTTCGGTGGACCTCCCGCAGGCGTGAATGCCTAGAGCTGGCCCTGGCCAGGGCTTCACCTCAGCTGCCCTCCCAAGGGTCTGACACAATCCTGCCTCCCGTCTCTGCCAGTGCCAGTCACGGGGCAGTTCCCCTTTTCCAGTCGCAGGAGCCAGCAGAGTCAGACGAGCAGGCCGAGGCTGGGGCAAGTGGGGGATTATGGGATCCCACTCCCCCTGTTGGAAAATCATAGTGCTAATGAAGCCTTTCCGTATTAGGCCTGAGTAAACCAAAGTTATGTTATGCTTGTCCAAACTGTGTTGGAAAGCTTACAGAACTCATTAGACTGAAGGCCGTGTATCTACCTAAGTCAGCTATTTCGCTTATCAGTTTTGTTTGGCTCCCCAAGTATATGTTGGCTCCCCAAGAGTGTGCAGCTGTGTTCCCATGTATGTCTTCAAGATATTTAGTACAAAGGGTCAACAGATGTACCTTGTTTCCCCTTCAGAATGACAAATGTATCCTCAACAGCTGTATGTCTCTTGTAGCCCCCACAAAATGATATATGTATCCTGCGTACCCAATTATCCCCTAACAGATACATGTACAGGTTCTACAGGTCAACCAAATGACGTAGACAAACGTAGGCTAAGTTGTTTGTTACTGATTATAAAAAGGCCCGTTCGGACTTGTGGGGTGTGTCTCTCTCTTTGGCACGAGCCGAGATGAGAGCACCCGCTCAGCTGACCGATCAATAAAGATAATGGTACTTGTCTCTCTGATCCTCCGTGCCTCCTTGGTGTAATTAGGTAAGCTCCGGGGGGAAAACGAGCCCTTTTGGCTAACAAATTGGTGACTCCGCCGGGACTTCTCTCCCTGTAGGAGGCGGCCGAGGACGGCTCAGGAGAGTGGCCACCTTGAGCTATTGGTTTGCTCGAGCTCCGAGTCGCCGCAATCGGCCGGGACGGCTACGCCCCCTCCATAGAGAACTCCAGCAGACACGGAGGCAAGACAGTACCAGAAGAGGGGAGTCCACCTGCCGGACGCGGCCACTCCGGGCGTGGTAAGTGCGTTTACCTCCTGGGTTTGAGGATTAACGCCCCCGAAGTGAGGGTTGGGACTTTGGGCCCCTAATGGTAAAAGACTGTGGGTAAAAGCTTTCTGGTTAAGGTACCTAGGTTCAGACACGGCTAATGAATAATTCCATTTACTCCACGAGTCCGTGGGCCGTGCTGAACAATTACTGGGACTTAGAGCAGCCCCAGGGCTGGCTTTTCTTTTTGGTAGAGGTACTTTTGTTCCTTGTTCTATTGGTATGCTGGAAGCCAAAACTGTGATAACCGGGTCTAGGAGTGTGTGAACCCATCTTCTCTCCCCCCCCCCTTCCTTTCCATGTGGGCTACTGACAGTCTGATCATCTCACTGGACGCAATCAGAGTAAGATGGTTCTAAAACCTGCAGGTATTTAGAGAATTGGAATCTTCACACGCATGAAGATCCATCTAAACAATGCCCATTAGAAGGTACCTTCAACTAGATAAGATCATATATCTCAGAGGAGCTTTTAATCACCAAAGAAAAGCCTCTGACACAGTGTGAGCAATTTATCTAGGAACGGGTTAATTTGAAATGCTGCTTGGCAGAGAGATAGAAAGTTGCTTTGTGTTCAAGGTCAAGAATCAGCACAGACTATACTAAGTATAAAAAAAAAACAAAAAAAAAAACAAAAAAAAAACTGCTTTCAGCCCCAGCTGGCTGTGGAAAATAGAGACAGAGGCAAACCAAAGGCAGTACAAGTTACAGAATTGAAATTGCATTTGCAAAGCTTAACTGTTTAGTAAGATCCAACAGTCAACCCCGGAGTTGGTGTGGCTTGGTGACACTGGAGAAGCCACAGGTAGCTGACCTGGACTAGAATCTCTAAAAAAGACGCCGCAGGAGAGTCCAGGGTGTAAAAGAACAGCCCTCCCAAGAGCGGAAGCATGTTGGAAATTCTGAACAAGCTGTATACAGGATAATCTCCCGTCCACCTATTCCCCCTTTTCTGAACGTTATATACAGACGTGGCCAGTCTGGACATGTGTGAGTATTAACGTGGCTTAAGGCTTGGGGCATTTATATTTTTTCTGAGTGATGTGGGAGCGTTCCCAACACTCTCCATTGTTGTTTTATTATTTGTAATGAAGCTTTAAAATTTGGTTATATGGTGTTTTCTCTATCCTCCCCCAATGTCCTGCAGTCCTGTCCTGTCTGATCACCTGACATGAGGGATAAATGGGTAACAGGAATTTGTCACAGTTTGGTGAGCAATTAAGAATGGGGGAGCCCTGCAGAATTTACACCATCTATCTGTTTTACCCTTGTTATTTTATGTTTGTTTTATTTGGTTCTGTTGGTGTTATATGTTGAGGATTGCATAATTAAAGGTGTGCCCACTCTCAGCTGCAGTAAGTCTGAGAACTGGAGAAGGGTTTAGCATTCCTCTCTCCACCCTGGTTGACCGGGAAGGGTGGCAGGTGGATCTACCCCCAGTCGTAGCAGGACTGGGCAATAGAGTAGTTGGAGAAAAGGGATGAGATGTGTACTTGATAACTAGAATTGAGCAATTAAGAGCATAGATCATGAACCAGGCAGCAACTCAAACCTGCGCCAGGGCAAGTTGCAGGCCTTGAGACAGGACTTCCAGTTAGAAAAGGAAGCCCTGGCTAAGCATGTGCCAGTCCTTCAGGGACTTGTTAAAAATTTAACCATTCGTGCTCAGCATATGCCGTAACAGCAGTGTGTTTGCTACAAGAGGCAATTAAATAGTTAAACGCCAGTTGGCCATGCGTTTTGCTCAGGTGGCGAGCCTCACATGGGAGGACTCGGGAAGTCTTGTGAATAAAATGTTTTAGGGAAAAGACCAGAAGGGTGGGGGCAGAAGCCCATGAAAGAAATGGTTCAGAAAAAAAAAAAAAAAAAGGATCGGGCCCAGGCAGGCAGGCAACAAACAGAGAGCTTGGAGAACAGGTTGGAAACTTTTGAGGGTGTAGTGGAAGGAAGAAGTAAGTGAGTGTAAGCATGGGGATTTCAAATACTCAATAGGATATTTGGAATGGTGATTTGAATTGGTAAGTGGCTGTTGAAAGACAAAGCAAGTGATCTGAAGGAGAGTGAAAAGTTAACTCTGTAGTTGCTGGAGGGAATAGTAGTTGAACTTTGTAAAAATGCTAAAGAGAAAAGTTCTTGGTGTTTTTTTTAAATATTTGTAAATAAATTCAAGTAAAGAAATTATTAAATTGCAATCATTTGGCTATGAACAATTTTGTTGAATTAGCTAAAGAATGTATACAGTGCTATGTAAATAAAAATTTATTAGGCTCTAAGGGCACTGTAAGTGGTGATGTTTTCTTTCAGTGTTTAAAAGCAGGAGTTAAAAGTAAAAAGCAAGCCAGAAAGCATCTGTATTAATGCAAATTATTTAACTGATAAGGTAAAAGCCACTGAAACCTGGGCTGCCTATAAAACACATATAAGAAAATATGGGGTAATTCCCCTGTTTTGCCTGAAATCGTATATTTTAAGCAATAATTGACTGCCCAGAAGGGGTGGACCTCTGTTTTTGTCTTTCAGATAATCAAAGAAAACTAATGCCAGCTGAACAGCATTCAACGTATCGTGATTTACTGGCATAGTAAAAAAAATTATGTTTTGTGTTTTATGTTCTGTCTTGTGGTGTTTGTCTTGTGGCCTGAATTGTTGTGTTTAATATTTTTATGGGATGGTCTGATTTGAAATCAAGCAGAAGGGTTGGATTGAAATGCAGATACTTGTTTTGTTCAACTTATAATATAAAGTGTTTGGATACATCAGAAAAATGTGATATACTAGAGTCTAATACATTTCCTTAAATAAGAAAAAGAAACGTCATTGGCTAGATCTTTTAATTGAAAATTGTTTTTAAAATTTGCACACTAACAGTCTTTGGAAGCAAGGACATGAAAAGTTAACCCACTCCCCATATTGTACATGGAATTCTTCTGGCTACCTCAAATTTCTAGCCAGAGGGCTGGGGATGGTGGGAAGCTATTGGACTAGAGGTTGTATTGAATGAACTCATCAAAGTGGGTGTGCTTGTCCTGGTTTGTTGTTCCAAAGCTCTGTAATACGGTTATTTTAGTAGAAGGGTATATGTGGCATACATTAAATAATAAGACTAATGTACTGTATAACAGCAATGTGTATGTGTTCATTGTTAACAAAAGGTGTATAAGTAAAAAGTAAAAGTTTCCTTTGTAGGTTAAAAAAAAGCCAAGAAGGGAAAAGGAAAAAGAACGAGTTAACTGAGAAAAACTTTAATTAGCAAGCTCAGTCCAAAAAAAAAACTTCGTTCAAGGACACTGTTCACAGTTAAAACTTGGCTAACAACCAGAAAAGGGGGGCTTGAATATGCCCAACCAGCTGTAAAATTTGCAAAGACACTAATGCAATGTGTTAGGTTCCTTTTTACACAGGTAAAGAAGCACTACCCGAAGGATCCTGTGCAACCTTGCCACTCGTTGGAACCAGGAGACTGGGTCTACATAAAGGTCCACCAACGAAAGACTGCTTTGGCTCCATGCTGGAAAGGCCCTTATTGAGTCCTGCTGACTACCAACACTGCTGTGAAGTGCCAAAGACTGACTGCCTGAACCCAGGATTCTCACTGCAAAAAGACCCCTCCACATCAGGAGAATTCTCCTACTGATGATTAGCCTATTTCTCCTTCTAGCTCCACTGTGCCTTCTGGACAGCAGGGAAAAAGGACAAGGTGACGTGCTTGTAACCTCTCCCTTGTCCACTGACATCTACTGTGCCTTTAAACTTTTCTAGAAGAAGCAAAATCATTACAGGATGATGTCCTGGTAATCTCCCCTGTAGAATGCTGAACTACGATTGCTTCGGGAAAGAAAATAGAACACTCACTCCACTGACATTGCCAAAGTCCAGGAATTCCTGACCAAAAAGGACATTGAGAACTGACCCTGGTGAAGAAATAAAGAATTATACACTGGCAGGAAGAAATCTGTGGGACCCATGTTTGGGAATGTGGTATTGATTGGATTTTGGGGTTTATTCTACAGGCTGCGCCCTGTGTTTTGGATAAATCCTTCAGTATGTATTGCCCTCCCTAATTGGATTTTAAATGACATTGCCTTTATCCAGTTTTCAGATCACTTTTACATACCCAGATTGCTCACAAGGGGCTGCCATTAGATTAGCACAACAAAAAGCCTGGGTTATTTCCTATAGAAGGAAAGGGAATTGACCAGATCCCTGTGGGCTGGGGCCAATAGTGAAGCAGCCATTTGACATATTTTTCAAAGCCGAGAACATGATAAGAAATTGGGCCAACTAAAAAAGGCCACTAGCCTTATTTTTGAAGCTCAGCTATCTTAAGTACAGGCTGGAGTTGGTGAGTTACATGTCATTTCCATCTTTAGTTCTATGACCCAGAAGTTACTGACAGAGATGGTAAGGCATTGCAGTGGAATCTAGTATGTTTCGAAATCCAGGATTTCCTGAATGACAAGCTGATGGCCATTTGGAATGCTCTTAAGCAACAAACTTGGCCCACTGCCCTTCCAGACACATCAGGAACCATCTGATCTGTGGTCATGGAAACATATTTGGACACTTTCTGGATGGAAGTGTGTACATTTACAGTGCTCCTTCCAAGCATATGGACCGGTTAGGGTGGGTGTGGCTCCCACATACCGAATCCTGCCGGATCCATGGGAAGGATGCATGTGGGACTTAATACCCCCTCATTAATGACCCCAGCTCCCTAGAGCTTAATTGCTTTTTTTTGGCCTCAAAGTGTGAGAAAACTCAGCCAAAAGGTTTGGTGAGTATTCTCAAAGGGGGGAGTTGTTGGAAAATCATAGTGCTAATGAAGCCTTTCCGTATTAGGCCTGAGTAAACCAAAGTTATGTTATGCTTGTCCAAACTGTGTTGGAAAGCTTACAGAACTCATTAGACTGAAGGCCGTGTATCTACCTAAGTCAGCTATTTCGCTTATCAGTTTTGTTTGGCTCCCCAAGTATATGTTGGCTCCCCAAGAGTGTGCAGCTGTGTTCCCATGTATGTCTTCAAGATATTTAGTACAAAGGGTCAACAGATGTACCTTGTTTCCCCTTCAGAATGACAAATGTATCCTCAACAGCTGTATGTCTCTTGTAGCCCCCACAAAATGATATATGTATCCTGCGTACCCAATTATCCCCTAACAGATACATGTACAGGTTCTACAGGTCAACCAAATGACGTAGACAAACGTAGGCTAAGTTGTTTGTTACTGATTATAAAAAGGCCCGTTCGGGCTCGGGCTTGTGGGGTGTGTCTCTCTCTTTGGCACGAGCCGAGATGAGAGCACCCGCTCAGCTGACCGATCAATAAAGATAATGGTACTCGTCTCTCTGATCCTCCGTGCCTCCTTGGTGTAATTAGGTAAGCTCCGGGGGGAAAACGAGCCCTTTTGGCTAACAGCCCCTGTGGGGCAGATGGGCCGGCCTGGCAAACTGACCCCCAGCTTGTGACTGGCAGGAGGACGCGTCTCTGTGCTCTGAGTTCAGCTCGGGGCTTTCGCCCGGATTATGTGGGTCAAACTCCCTCCCCCCGACCTGCTCAGAGCTGAGCCGCTGCGTCTCCCAATGTCAGAGCTGGTTCTGAGCCCGTGTCTGCAGCAGGAGCGGCTGACGGACGCGGACCTGTCCCCCTCTGGCGCGGCTGAGGGAATGGCCGACCGCGTCTCTCCTCTGGTTTCTGCTCCAACTCTGCATTTCTTCAGTGATTTAACTATTGCTGCTGGTCCAGGCTGGCGTTGTGCTGGTGCTGCCAAATCACAGGCCGAGGCGAGGGGCCCTGCCCACGGGGGTCACAATCGACTGTGGTTTCTATCTGCTCTGTCCTCCCTGGGCTTTGGCTGGTCAGTAAAAGAGCCGCGGTGCGGGAACGCTGTGCAAGTGTCTGTGTGTATCTGCCTCACAGCCGCCATGTGCCCATGCCTGGGGGGGATTCTAGGGGGGTGGGTTAAATGACTGGTGGGTGTTGGGGGGTCAGCCCTGGTTCTGGGGGCTCCTGGCCCTTCCCTTGGGTAGGGGAATCCCGGCTCACAGACCCCCAACCTGAGGCTCCCTTTGTTAATTTCATCCCATGGCTCCTGCAGAGCCCAAGAGGAAACAGCTGCCCCGTGTGACCTGGGTCCCGTCCGTGCCATGCTGGAGCAGACCCATTGGCCTGTCTCACCCGGTGTCCCTGGCCTCCCTGTGTCAGACCCATACACCCGTCTGGCCTGGTATCCCCTCCTGCTCCACACCAGCCACCTGAATTTACACCCCATAGACAGCAGGGTGGGGATAAAGCTGTTTGCACCTGGGACCAGTTCTCAGCAGGACAAGGATACCTCTGGCCCTGTTTGGGAACTGCCCTTTGGGGACATCAGGATTCCAGGGTTCTAGCCCCACTCCGGGGGATGTGGGGCTTAGTGGGTTAAAGCAGGGGGCTGTGGTGTTTCTCCAACCCCCCCCCCCCAACAACTTCAAAAAGGGGAACGACACAAACCCGAGGAAGCTAGTTAAACGGAAATGAAAAGGAACAGTCACAAGAGTGAAACGCCTGCAAACTGCATGGAATCCTTTAAAAATCATCGACATCGAAGGATTAACTAAATGTGTACCCCAATACGCCGGGAGTTCCCCAATTTAGCGGCTACCTGCAGATGGACCTGATTTAAATGTTCTTGCAGATTTTGCAGGTAGGTGTCCATTTTGATTCCCTCCCATTGAGTGCCACTCGTGTGCCAGATCAAGTGTTCCGGCAATCTCATATTTCTGCCCATCATAACCTCAAAGAGTGTTTTATCAGTGGATGCAGCAGGAGTTGCCCTTAATGCCATGAGAATTAGAGGCATGAGGGAATCCCAATTGCATTCATCAGCATCAACCAGTTTCCTCAACATCACCCGGAGGCCCCTGGCTCTGCCCCAGCCAGCGCCGGTCACTGGCGCGGACGGGAGCCCAGCCCGGAGGCCCCTGCAACCACTGCTCAGTCCAGACCACCTTGTCAGGCTTGCCGTGAGGGGAGCTGCCAGGGAGCTAAAGTGGGGCACAAACCTCTGGTAGTACCCGGCCATCCCAATGAAAGCCTGGGCCTGATTCTTAGTCTGGGGAGCGGCCAGTCCTGGATCGCCTCCACCTCGGCTGGCTCTGGCTTCAGGTGGCCACCCCCCACCTTGTGGCCCAGGTATGAAACCTCCGCCATCCCCACCTTGCACTTTTCTGCTTTTATGGTCAGTCCTGCACCCTGGAGGCGACCCAGCCCCCTCTTCACCTGGGACACATGGTCCTCCCAGGTCTGGCTAAAGACACCGATATCGTCAATATATGCCAGAGCAAAGTCCTCCATCCCTCTGAGCAACTGATCCCCCAGGCGCTGACAGGTGACCGGCACCTCCTTGAGGCCGAAAGGAGAACCAGGAACCCAAAGAGCTCTATAGGGATGATGAAGGCAGATTCCAACCTGGCATCTGGGTCCAAGGGCACCAGCCAGTAGCTCTTGGTGAGACCCACAGAAGGGAGGTAACAGCCCCCCCCCAACTTGTCTAGGATCTCATCGGTTCTAGGCATGGGGTAGGCATTGGACATGGTGATGGCTTTAAGCTTCCAATAGTCCCCACAGAATTGGATCAACCCGTCTTTCTGGGAACCAGCACCACTGGCAAGGCCCAGGAGCTGGCGGACGGCTGGATCACCCCTAAAGCCGCTGAAGACTCAGAGCGAGTGAAGGACCCGCTGCCAAAGTGCCGCCGAAGACTTGGAGCATTGCCCAGTGAGTAAACCCCACGTGTTTTTTACGTGGTTTTTTTTTTAAGTCATCCCTGCCGGGGCCCTGTCAAAACTGTTCAAATTGGGCCCCACACTTCCTAAAGCTGGCCCCGCACATCGGGGTGCAAAATTGTATCAGGGGCCAGGTAGGGAAGGCTGTGCCTCCCAAAACAGCTGTCCTCCCCATCCAACACCCCCCCACGTCCTGCCCCCATCAGAATCTGCAATCCATCAACCCCAGCCCTGCTCCTTGTCCCCTGACCACCGCCTCCCAAGACCCCCTCCCACCCTAACTACCCCCCCAGGTCCCCACCCCCTACCCAACTTGCCCCACTCCCTGTCCCCTGACCGCCCCCCAAAACTCACTGTTGAATAATAGCTGACTGCATCTCCAAATATAATACGTATGTAGCCAATAAGTCAGATTTAATAGTCTTTATTGGATTCTGATATTTATTGCAAAATTGAACTAAGTGCTTTGATGAAGCAGTTTTTACAAGCACTGGTATGAATTGGAGCTAGCAGTTACATTAATTTAATCTCTGTTCTGTGCATATGATGAAAAGCTTGGCAAGAATTGAGACAGTAGCCATGGCAAATGTTACAGAACACCATCGTGGGGTAAGGGATTATATAGCTACTGCCAGTGGCTGTAAACAAAAGAAATGATGTTTTAACAGTTAGCCAGTGAGAAACTATAGTATTTCCACTATTATACAGACAGGTTTAAAGTCACTGCCTTTCTTCCTGATGTGTTAACAGCAATTACATTGGTTAATAACATTCAGAGACAAGTTTTGTTTTTCCTAGTCACAAAGCGTAAAGGACAGATCCTCTTTAGCATGCTGGGTGATCTAGTCTTACCATTATCTCTCCAGCTATTTTTCTATGTAAAACAAGTTACAGATTTAACCCTGTCTGAAACAGAGAGACAGATTAACATGAATAGATAATATCGGCTTTAAAAACAGAACTACAGACTGGAGAAAATGAGGCAAAAATAGAAAGGGAATGTAGAGGAGAGGATTTTGCTAGGGGAACAGCGGCTATTATTTAGAACATACAGACAGGGAACTCACTGCCACCCTGGGATCCCATCCCTCTCCCCCCCCCCAGCCTCGTCACCCCCCAATTCCTCCCCCCACGAGCCTCGTCATCCCCCGATTCCCCTCCCCCCCAGCCCAGGCACTCTCTGATTCCTCCCCTCCCCGTCTTACCTTGGGCTCCGCAGGCTGCCAGCTGCAGTCTGATTCCCCTGCACAGGACACCTCGGCTCTGTGCAGCTAGAGCATCCTTTGCCCGAGCGCTACCTTCCCCCGGTTTGCTCCGCAGCCCCCGAGCCTCGTCACCCTCAATTCCTCTCCCCCCCGAGCCTCATCACCCCCGGATTCTTCCCTTCCCCCGATTCCTCCCCTCCGAGTCTCCTCTTACCTTGGGCTCCCGCAGAATGATTGAATCAGCTCCAGCAGGAGAGCTGCAGTTTGATTCAATCAGCCTGCGGGAGCCCAAGGTAAGAGGGGACTTGGAGGGGAGGAATCGGGGGAAGCAGGGGCGGCTCTAGCCATTTCGCCGCCCCAAGCACGGCGGCTCGCTGCAGGGGGAGCTCTGCCGGTCGGATGCTCCACCGAAGCTGTGGGACCAGCGGACCCTCTGCAGGCACGCCTGCGGGAGGTCCACCGGAGCCACCTGCCACCCTCCTGGCGACAGGCAGAGCGCCCCCCGCGGCATGCCGCCCCAAGGACATGCTTGGCGTGCTGGGGCCTGGAGCCGCCCCTGGGGGGAAGGGAGGAATCTGGGGGTGATGAGGCTTGGGGGGGGGGAGAGGAATTGGGGGTGATGAGGCTCGGGGGGCTGCGGGGCAAACCGAGGGAAGGTAGCACTCAGCCAAAGGATGCTCTAGTTGCACAGAGGGAGGTGTTTTGTCCCCCAGCAGCAGCCGCGGCCACTGGCTGTATGGTAACCCTAACAAACGGTTCTAAACCGGCTTCTAAATTTAGCAACCGGTTCCTGCGAACCGGTGCGAACAGTCTCCAGCTCACCACTGGCCGCTGGTGACACCGCAGCACTGCTCTGATCTCTGCCTGCTGGGCTGGGGTTAGCTGGTCAGAGAGGGGAGCTGATTCCAGCAAGGGGCCGGCTCCAGTCTCAGGGAAGAGACCCACCAGGGGATCGTCCCCCTTCTCCCACGGGACACACACAGCCAGGACCAGCCTCTCCCTGTCACAGTTCGGCTCCACAATGTTCACCTGGTCCCCTCGGTGGCTGTGAGCCCGGCTGGGCAGCTCCAGCACATTGTTCTCCTCATTCAGCTGCTGGATGTCCTGACAGGGCCTGTCCCAGACGCCCTCAGCACTGAGCTGAGCCCCCTCTCCTGGTCCCCGGTGCCTTAGGCGCTGGCAGGCGGCCGTATCAGCCCTTCTGCGTCTCTTGGGCCCTGGCTGGGTTCTCCCTGCCCAAGCCCATGAGCTCTCCCCATAGTTCATACTCCACCACCGATTTCCCATTGATCTTCCCATCCCACTCGTCCCTCATCCAGTCCAGGGGTCCCTCACTCTCCTCCCAGACAACACCTCAGAAGGGGGGACCCCTGTGAATTCCTGGAGCAGTAGAAGTTCTGCACCAGCCTTTGCCAGGTGCGCTGGGACCCTGACGTCTGGAGAGAGGGAGATCACAGGCCAGATACAACCACTGGCCGTGGTACATCTGGGGACACCAGCCACTCCCTGATCCCCCAAGATTCATTTTTCCCTCAGGGAGCCCTTTCCTGGTGTTGGATCCTTCTCTTACAGGGATCTTTCCCTGCAGTCCTCCCCAGGGTATCACAGCACCATGGCTGGCAAGGGCCCTCAGCTTCCCCAAGGAGGGATCCTTCTGCTGCTCAGTCTGGAATCCAGCTGCTGGCTTTGGGCCCCAGCCCTCGGTTTCCCCACCTCGGGACAAAGCCTTGGTTGGCGGTTCCCCACTCCCTGTTGGGCAGATCCCTAGTGCTGGGCTGAGCGGCCCTCCCTAGCTCCAGCCATGGGCAGGGTCCAGGGCACCGGCTGGCCAGTTCTCCAAACCATCCCCCACCAGCACCTCCACAAGTAGCTGATCATGCACCCCAACCTCCTGGGGTCCCCCCTTGGGGCCCCCATTTGAGATGTAGCCTCACAACCTGAACCAGGGAGGTCTGACCACCCCATTCAAGGTTAGGTTTGCACTGGGCACCACCTAGTCTGGGTCCACCACCTCGGCCGTGCCAGTGTCACCTCCGCACCCATGTCCCACTGCCCCGGACCCTTTGATAGGGATGATGTGGTGATTGCCCCCCGGGCTCTGCCCTGCGCCCCCTGCAGATTGAGTTGTCTCCTGGCCCCCCTGTCTGGAGGACTGAGCTTTGGGCTGTCTTGGTTAAGGGAACCCATTCTGGCCATGGCCACCCTCTGGCCAAACGGCTCTGTCTCCAGCTGCGCCCTTCCAGCTGCTTCCCCCTCCCTGGGCCGCGTGCACCTCTGGACAAGGCAACCTGGTTAGCAGCCGTCCCACCCTGCCGGTTCTGCCCACGCTCAGTCGGGGACTCAGCTCCCACCGGGCTCAGCGCTGCCCTGGCTGTCCCCGTGGGGGCAGGCAGCGAGCTCTGCTCTGGTCACAGCGTCAGAGCCAGCGTGTGCAGGGTGGGGAGCATCCCCCTCTCACTCAGCTCCAGGGGCAGGCAGGTAACCGGAGCGTCACAGCTCTTCCCTTGGGGGGGGGGGAAGTACCCCCTCCCTGCCGGACGGCCATTCACATGCTCCTGCCCCCTCCACCGTCCGATCTCTGGGTCCAGCTCTTGGGCTGTTCCTGGCTCAGGGTCTGGATCTTAGCGAGACACAGTCACTTCGCAAGTGTACAGCAAAGCTGATGTGCTGAAGAACCCCAGCTACCAGCCCCGCAGCCCGATCCCTCCTGTGTCTGCACAGGGAGCCTTCCCCCAAGTTACGGTGGGGTTGCCCCACACCGACACCCTGTGAATGCCTCCCCACTGACCACCACCTTTTGCTCCCACTGGGTTTGGAGTGGAAGCCCGTCTGTCACTCCTCCCCTGGCCACTCTGCCCCAGGCGCTGGTGGGGTGAATGCTCCCTCCGGTTCCCCAAGGGACAGACATGCAGCTCACTCTCTGAGCCTGTGTTACAGGCTGTCTTCCTTTGCCACGCTAGCCCTTCGAGGGTTCTCCGGGGCCAAGATTCCCTTTATCTTTGGGCATCGCACCCACTTACGCTCTGTCTGCCTGCAGCAATCACATCTCCCGTCTCTGAAGTCCCCCCTTCGGCTTCCCCTCCACCTCCGGGTTTACCTGGCCCCACTCCTGGGATGCCTCTGTGGGTTCCAGCTTCTTCGCTCTCTGCTCCAATTGCAATCCACTGCGGGAGGGAAGCCAAGTGGTCACAGACACACAGGCCAGTGCTCTCTCGGCTCTGTCCCGTCCCTGGGCATAACCCCCTTCAGTGCAGCAGCCCTCCGGGAGGGCTGCATTTGCTCTTTGGGGTTAGGCCTTTAGCCCTGCCACCGCCCGGGACCGCACCTCTGAGCTCTCAGCACACCTCTCTCTCCATGAGCTTCCCTGCTGCCTGGTAAACCAGGCCTAGTGGAGCCCCTGTTGCTACACTGACTGCCCCCCGCCAGCTACTCCCAGGTTCTTCGGGTGTCACGGAGTGTGGGGGAGTCCGGGCCCTGCACCCCCGGCTTCCTGCGACTCACCAGGACTCTCAGCCAGCCAGTAAAGCAGAAGGTTTATTAGCCGACAGGAACACAGTCCCAGACAGGTTTTGCAGGCACAGACAACAGGATCCTCCCCAATTAGGTCCATCTTGGGGTCCCAGGAGCCCCACAGCCCCCTTGGGGGGTCAGAGCCCCATCTGGGCTTCCCTCCATTCCCCAGCCGGCTCCTGAAACTCCCCTCCCTCCCCAGCCTTTGTCCAGCTTCCCGGGCAGAGGTGTCACCTGGCCTCTCCCCCCTTCCTGGGGTCTCAGGTTACCTGCTCAGGTCTCCTCCCTCTGGCCAGTCTCCATCCCCCAATGCTGATCGTCCTCCCAGGCCAACACCCCCCCCTCAGCACTCACAGCCCCAGTGATGAGCTGCCAAATTTTTAACAACGGGTTCCCTCCTCCCTCCAAAATTTTAACAACGGGTTCCCTCCTTCCCCCCCCCTCTGTGGGGGGGGGGGTCGTGCCCCATCCAACCCCTCATGTTCCTTGACACACACACCCCCCCGGGACCCCTGACCCATCCCCCCCTTCCCTGTCCCCTGACTGCCCCTTGCCGCCCCACCCAACCCCTCCTCTCATTCTCAATGGCCCCCCAGAACCCCTACCCCATACAACTACCCCTTCTCTCTGTCCCTGAGTGCCCCCACCACCTCATCCAACCCTGCTCTTTCCTGACTGCTCCCCCGGACCCTTGCCCCCATTCAATCCCCCTGTTCCCGGCCCTCTGACCCCCCCACCCCCAAACTCCCCTACCCTCTCTCCAACACCCCCTCCCTGCCCCCTTACCGTGCTGCCTGGACGTGGCTGGGCCGGGACAGGAGTCGCGCGGCCGGAGCCGGAGGATGCGGCGGGAGCCCGGCGGCCGGAGCCAGGTGGCTGGCCGGGTGGAGCCAGGGAGGGCTGCGGCCAGAGCTGGAGCCGGGCAGCCGGGGCCGCCGCCACGCCCAGACCCGCGCTGCCGGAGCCCAGCCCCCTGGCAAAACAGCAGGGGCGGCTGGAGCCACGGGGCCAGGCCGGGCTGGAGGTGGGGGGCCGTGTCCAGAGCCGAGCATCCCGGTAGGTGGGGGCACGGCAGGGCCGGGGGGGGTTGCGGCCGGAGCCGGGCGGCCCGGGAGGGGTTCGGGGGGGGGGGTCGGGGCCGCGGGGCCGTGCCGCAGCCGGTGAGGGTCGGGCAGGGACCTGGGGACGGGGCGGGGGGGGGCCGGGCAGGGTCGCGGCCGGGAACGCGGGGGGGGGGGCCGCGGCCAGGGAGGGTCGGGCAGGGACCCGGGGAGGGTGCGGACGGAGCCGGACGGCCGGGGAGGGGTTCGGGGGGAGTCGGGGACGCGGGGCCGGGGAGGGTCGCGGCCAGGGCCGGGGGGGGGGGACGCGGGGCCGTGCCGCAGCCGGTGAGGGTCGGGCGGGGACCCGGGGCCGGGGGGGCCGGGCAGGGTCGCGGCCGGGAACGCGGGGCTGGGACCGCGGGGGGGGGTACGCGGCCAGGGAGGGTCGGGCGGGGACCCGGGGACGGGGGAGGAGGCGGGTGGCCGGGCGGGGTTCGGGGGGGGGTCGGGGGCGCGGGGCCGTGCCGCAGCCGGTGAGGGTCGGGCGGGGACCCGGGGACGGGGCGGGGGGGGGCCGGGCAGGGTCGCGGCCGGGACCACGGGGGGGGGGCGCGGCCAGGGAGGGTCGGGCGGGGCCCCGGGGAGGGTGCGGCCAGAGCCGGACGGCCGGGGAGGGGTTCGGGGGGAGTCGGGGACGCGGGGCCGGGGAGGGTCGCGGCCGGGGCCGGGGGGCGGGGCACGCGGGGCCGTGCCGCAGCCGGTGAGGGTCGGGCGGGGACCCGGGGCGGGGGGGGCCGGGCAGGGTCGCGGCCGGGAACGCGGGGGGGGGTACGCGGGGGGGGTACGCGGCCAGGGAGGGTCGGGCGGGGACCCGGGGACGGGGGGCCCGGGTGGCCGGGCAGGGTCGTGGCTGGGGAGGCGGGGAGGGGCCGCGGCCAGGGACCGGCCGGGGCACACGCCCCTCCCCCCTAGTTTCCTACCTCAGCGTTGTCTTCCTGGGCCGGGGAAGCCTGCTTGCTTCTCAGCCCTCCCAGGCTTCCCGCGCGAACAGCTGATTCGCGGGAAGCGTGGGGGAGGAGAAGCAAGGAGGAGCTTCATGGCAGGAGGTGGAGGCAGAATTCGCAATGGTTCGCGCGAACCGTTTGCTAAAATTAGACGCCGGACAGAGAACTTTAGCATCCGGTTGTCTGTCCGGCGTCTAATTTTAGCAAACGGTTCGCGCGAACCGTTGCGAACCGTCTGCAGCTCACCCCTGCACAGCCCCCAGTAAGAACAGTCCCAGTTCATCACACAGGCCTAGTGGATCCCCTGTTGCTACACCGACTGCCCCCCTGCCAGCTACTCCCAGGTTCTTCGGGATTCCCAGAAGTCCCATGGGGATCTAGAACTGGCTCCCCTCACTGGTCATTGTCTACCAGCCAGGCAATCAGCAGCCCTGAGTGAGCTTCCCAACGCTTACCCCGCCTCTCCCTGCACAGATGTGCCAGGTCGCTCTTACGGAGCTGGTTCTAGGCCAGTTCCTCGCTGGTTCCGTTCAATCCCCTCGTTCTATCGGTGGCAGCCGCTCACCGCCAAGCGCCTGCGCCCGCAGCCAAACCGCTACAGGGGGCATCCGCCAACCATCCTCTGCGGCCACGTTGTCACGGACTCACAGCCCTGTGCTCTCGGCTCCCTACGGCCCCCGGGAGGAAACCCCTTCAGTGTGATGGCAGTTCTCAGGACCCTCAGGCCTGGCCAGTCTCAGCCCTGGCCAGCTGGGTCTGTCCCCGTCCCCATGGGCTCAGGCTGCTCCTTGTCTCCAGCCCAGTCACCCCCTCCTTCCAGCCGAGCCCCCTATATCCCCTCCCCCAACAGCCCCTCCTTCCTCCTTTGTCTTCGGTCCCAGACAAAAAAAAATCACCTGGGCCCTTGCTCTTCCATCTTTTGTTCACCCTCTGGCTGGAACTGGCTGGTCAGGTCACCAGGCCACTCTCTCCTCAGCCCATTGTCCTCCCACTGGCCAGAACCGGCTGGCTCCCAAGCTGGGCTGGGGTCACCAGTGGCTGGGTCCCCAGTCTCCAGGTTGGTGTCTGGGGTCCTGGCTGCTAGGCGAGGTCACACCTGGCCTCTCCCACCCTCTTATTGCACACGCAGCACACAGGGAAACTGAGACACACACAGTATTCGTGCAAAACACTAAGAAAATCCCCCCTTCATCACACTATGTACCTATAAAGGTAGGTATGACGTTATATGGAATCTGGGGTACACTTGAGTATATTATGAATATCGATATTATAAAATTGCAATGAGTTGTGCCAGATACGCCATGTAAGATATCTGCAAAAATGTTATAATTTGCCAGATAGGATAATCTCATTTATGTGTTTGTATCACCTTTGTATTATGAGTTACAGATATGTATGTATGTCTGTATTTCACACTTGGGCTCTGCTTCTGGGTGACACCCCCAGAGAATGTGGCATCAGCTCTGCCTAGCCTGCTTGATGGCCCATTAAGGACCATCAGCTACAACTGACCCATTGAGAGAAGGCAGATACGCCTTGTGACTCAGCAAGGCAGGGCCAGGCCTATGGACCGAACTCTGAGGCTTCCAGGCTGTGTGCTGGGCAGCTTGTGTTGCAGACAAAGGAAGCAGAGGCCACATGACAAGAGACTATAAAAGACAGCTGCATCTTCTCCATTTTGTCTTCAATCCTGCTTCTTGACTCTGGAGGGACTTTGCTGCAAACCGAAGCTCTGAACAAAGGACTGAATGACCCATCCCAGCGGGGGATGTTCCAGAGGGACTTTCAAGCCAGCAAACTCACCAACACTGCTAAGAACCTGATATAGATTCATAGATTCTAGGGTTGGAAGGAAACTCGAGAGGTCATCGAGTCCAGTTCCCCATTGCCCTCATGGCAGGACCAAATACTGTCTAGACCATCCCGGATAGACATTTATGTAACCTACTCTTAAATATCTCCAGAGATGGAGATTCCACAACCTCCCCAGGCAATTTATTCCAGTGTTTAACCACCCTGACAGTTAGAAACTTTTTCCTAATGTCCAACCTAAACCTCCCTTGCTGCAGTTTAAGCCCATTGCTTCTTGCTCTATCCTTAGAGGCTAAGGTGAACAAGTTTTCTCCCTCCTCCTGATGACACCCTTTTAGATACCTGAAAACTGCTCTCATGTCCCCTCTCCGTCTTCTCTTTTCCAAACTAAACAAACCCAGTTCTTTCAGCCTTCCTTCATAGGTCATGTTCTCTAGACCTTTCATCATTCTTGTTGCTCTTCTCTGGACCCTCTCCAATTTCTCCACATCTTTCCTGAAATGCGGTGCCCAGAACTGGACACAATACTCCAGCTGAGGCCTGACCAGCGCAGAGTAGAGTGGAAGAATGACTTCTCGTGTCTTGCTCACAACACACCTGTTGATGCATCCCATATATAGACTCTTAAGTCTCTGTATGTATCTGCTTTTTCATTTAAGAGTTCTTTTCTTTTCTAGTGTGGGATTTTGGGTAAGATCCAATCCCATACTGCCCTGGTGACGTGGCTGACCCTTTGGGGGTCAGAAGAACACTTTGTATATGTGAGCATACATAACTTCTCACTGTACCGGACCTAGGTGCTGATTGGGAGCCAGAGAACTGGAATGCAGTATAGGGGGCTGTGTGATTTCTTATTTTGCTTCTTGATAACCAGTGTGGAGGGCAGGGCCGGTGCAAGGATATTTTGCGCCCTAGGCGTAACTTCCACCTTGCACCCCCCCTCTGATGTCCAGCCCCCACCTTCCTATGGCCAAGTGCCCCCCAGGGGCCCAGATGTTCACAAAGTGCAGGGGGCACGGGGGGGTTGCAAAGAGGGGGGTCGTATGGGGGCTCTTCCAGGGAGTGAAGGTGGCAGAGAGGGGGGTGCATGGGATTGTTGCAGGGGGTGGAGGTGGCCAAGAGGTGGAGGGGGCGGGGGTGTAGTGGCAGGGATGAGATTGCACAGAGGGAAAAGGGGCTCGTTGCAGGGGGTGCAGTGGCAGGGAGGGAGTGGCACGAGGGAGAAGTGGGCAGGAGGGGTTGTTGCAAGGGGCTGGCAGGCGGGGGGAGGTGTCTGTGCCCGGGGTTGTTGCAGGGGGGTGACGGTGGCAGGGAGGGAGTGGCACAAGGGAGAAGTGGGCGTCGGGGTTGTTGCAAGGGGCTGGCAGGTGGGGGGAGGTGTCTGTGCCCGGGGTTGTTGCAGGGGGGTGACGGTGGCACTGAGGAGTTTGGACAGGGGAGGAATGGGCAGGAGGGAGATGGCGGGGGGGGGTGTCCCGAGGTTGATGCAGGGGTGAAGGTGACTGTGGCTGTCAGGGGTGGGGGCGATGCCGGCTGGAGGTTGCCCAGAGGCAGAAGTGGCAGGACAGGGTGGGTTGTTGGGGCGGGGGCTGCACAGGAGAGACGGTAGCTGGTCGGTGGGTGTTGGAGGGGGTGGTGCTGGCTGGGGGAGGGGTGCCTGGGTTGCTCCCACATACACCATTCCCCAGGCCAGGGACTGCACCCTGCCCACCCCCAGGCGCTCCGTGGCCCGTGCGGCTCCCCGCGGCCCGGCTAGGTGCCTTGCAGGCGGAGTAGACACCCAGCTTCTCCGCCCAAAGAGCAGAGCCGGGCTGCGCCGGGCTCCCCGCCGCCCCCGGGGCTCTCAGCGGTGGCACAGGCAGCCGGCCCCCACAGCGTGTGTAAGGGCAAATGGGGCCCAGTTCGCCTGGTGGTTGCACCGGCCCTGGTGGAGGGGGAGGGGATCAGAAGCAGTTTGTGACTGATTGGGGAGTGTAACTTCAGTGTTACCCACCAGTCTTGGGAGTGTCTGAGCTCCCTTTCGCAGCCCGCCCTGCCCTTGGCATGTCCAGTGCGGGCTGCCCCCAGCACCACGGCTCACACTGGCTTAGCCGGCAGGATCCCCAGAACCAGATCCTTTGGGTTTTGGATCAGAACCCCCCACTAGTCCAAATCTGAAATTTAAACCTGAGAGTGTTAAAGGTTAAAGTTAGTCACTATGAATGATCCAGAATCAAAATGGCGAGCCCTGCGAGCTCGCCAGCGTGAGAGAGAAATGGCAGCACTTCGGATGCACGAGACGCGAGCCTTGGCCCAGCTGAGGAGAGACCAGAGAGTCTCCCAGGAGGTGACTGGAACTGCTGCAAGCTGAGACCAGAGTTGCAGGACTCCAGAGCCGAGTAATGGAAGAACAACAGGAACTGCGCTACCCTGGAGCCCAGCTCCTCTCCACAGCAGTGGCGCCTGCCTGGGGCCAGCCAGGCCGTGACAGGTGTTTAGTGACTGGCTGGGTTTTAAAGCCCGGAATCAGTGTTGTCTGTTCCAATCCCGCTTCTGTCAAACGCGCATTTCGGCTTCACACAGATGCCCTTGGGACCCAGCCTCCCTCTTTCTGGCCGGCGGAAGAGCTGCGCAGAATGAGAAAGGGGGGGGGGGGGACTTTCTGCGTGATGTCCTGATGCACAGGGGAGGGGGCAGGGGACTGCTGGGGCGGGGGGGGGCGGGGTGTCCTTAATTCATGCAACAGAAATTGACACCCAGCCTCTGCCCCGGCGTGGGAATCCCCCCCAGGAGTCAACGAACCAGCAGCGCAGACGGGAAATTGGAAAAAAGGCAGCGGAAGAAGCGCCCCCCGGAACAGCCCAATTCCGCTTATGACCTTGGCGGGCCGCGAGAAGGGGTCGTGGCGGGCTCTGCGCTAAGCCGGTTTCACTTTCACTTTCGGGAAGCCGCCTCCTTTCCCAGAAGCGGATCGGAGCAGCCGGGGGCTTCCCAGGGCGGGCGGCGAACCCGGCGCCGGACCCGCCTCTCTCCGCCTCCGCCCCCCAGTTCGCGGCCCCTTGCCCGGGCCGGGAGTTGCGGGCGGAGCGGGGCCAGGAATTGCCCCCGGCGCCTGGGATCCGCTAGCCCCGGAGCAGCCGCATCCAGACCCCGGCCCCCACCGAGGAAAGCGGGGAGACCCCAAGCGGAGTGGAACTGGATCGGCAGGACAGGTTCTGCGGTCACTCCGGCGCGGCGCTGAGCGCAGTGACCCGAGCGGCCGCCAGAGGGCGCCCCCAGCGGGGACCGGCCCCGCAGCGGAGACTAGGAGAAGATTTAGACACTCACCGCTGAGAGCGGCGGGGACCGGCCGCAGCCTGGCCTAGGGGATTTAGACACTCGCTGCTGAGCGTGGCAGGGACCGGCCGCAGTCGGGCATAGGAGATTTAGACACTCGCTGCTAAGAGCAGCAGTGACCGGCCACATCCGGGCCTAGGAGATTTAGACACTCGCTGCTGAGCGCTGCAGGGCCCGGCCCGGGCATGAAGCCGGCCATGGCCTGGCTCTCCCTGCCCCTGGCGGTGCTGCTGGATTTCCTCACCCTGCGCCTGGCCCTGCGGCTCTGCCCCCTGCTGCAGCCCTGGGACCCCCTGGCCCTGGCCTGGGGGGTGGCGCTGGCGCGGGGGGCACTGCTGAGCCTGAGCGCCCAGGCTGCCCGCGGCAGGGGGCAGGGGCTGCCCGGGGGGGTGCGGGAGGCGCTGCTGCCCCTGGCCGCCCTGCTCAGCCTGCTGCTGCCCGGCTACGTGACCCTGCAGGCGCTGGCCCAGCCCCGGGCGCCCCCCTCGGAGCTGCTGCACGGCTGGGGGCGAGGGGACGTCTTCGGCCTGACCTACGGCGCGGCGGGGCTGGCGGCCGCGCTCTGGCACCAGCTGTTCCCCGCCGGCAGGGGGGAGCCGGGGCCCTCGGCCTCGCTGGGCCGGCTGCTGGCCTGCGTGAGGCCCGACCTGCTGCGCTTCGTGGCCATCGCGGGGTTCCTGGTGCTGTCCTCGCTCGGTGAGTCGGGGGACGGGGCCGTGGCAGCAAAGGGGCAGCAGCGTAGATATGGGGGAGCTGACGTCCTATAACTGTACTAGATGGCTGGGGCCGGATGGCCAGAGTGGGTGTATGCGGGGAATCGATAGACGGTGGGGACGGTGGGTGGATAGGCTAGGATTAAGGGCTGGAGATACAGACTGTGGTGGGAAGGCTAGAAGGACGGACAGAGGGGCGGACAGACGCATTAGGATCTGAGGATGGAGTCAGACAGAGGATCACAATGACACACCGGGACGATGGGCTCTAGGTCTGTGAGATACATGAGGGCACAGCTGCCACAAAGAGCCGTAAGGACGTAGCGCAGACCTGCACTCCTGTAACTGCCTTCTCGGGCTCCTGATCGTCAGCCCGGAGTGACACCACTTCTCTCTCTGCTGAGACGCTTTCCTGAGCTATAACACCCCATGGTGGGATCTGCTTGGACGGGACGTTTTGTTAAAGGTAGCTGTGTGATGTAGTGCTCACAGCAGAGAACAGGGAGCCAGGACTCCTGGGTTCTATCTTAGCTCTGGGAGGGGTGTGGGGTGTGGTAGGTTGGAGCTGGGAGCCAGGACTCCTGGGTTCTCTCCCCAGTTCTGGGAGGGGAGTGGGGTCTGGTGGGTTAGAGCTGGGGGGCTGGGAGCCAGGAGTCCTGGGTTATCTCCCCAGCTTGTGCTACTGACTCACTGTCTGACCTTGGGTAAGTCCCATCCCCTCTCTATGCCTCAGTTTCTTCCTACATACAACAGAAGTGACGGGAACGACCGACCCCCTGAGACGTAGAACTGAGGGTATGTCTACACTATGAAATTAGGTCAATAGAAGTTGATTTTTTAGAAATCGATTTGATACAGTCGATTGTGTGTCCCCACTAAGCGCATTAGATCGGCGGCGTGCGTCCACAGTAGCGAGGCTAGTGTCGACTTTCGGAGCGGTGCAGTGTGGGTAGCTAGCCCACAGGTCCCGCAGTCTCCACCGCCCATTGGAATTCTGGGTTAAGCTCTCAATGCCTGACGGGGTAAGAACATTGTCATGGGTGGTTGTGGGTACATGTCGTCAGGCCCCCCCACCTCTCTCTCGCCGTGAAAGCAACGGCAAACAATCGTTTCTCGCCTTTTTTCCTGGGTTACCCGTGCAGACGACATACCACGGCAAGCATGGAGCCCGCTCAGCTCACCGTCACCGTAGATCTCCTGGGTGCTACTGGCAGACACGGTACTGCAGTGCTACACAGCAGCATCCCCTTGCCTTGCCTTGCCTTGCGGACGGAAGACGGTGCAATACGACTGCTAACTGTCGTTGTCGTTCCGCGGGTGCTCCTAGCCGAGCTCGGTGAGGTCGGCTGGGGGTGCCTGGACAAAAATGGGAATGACTCCAGGTCATTCCCTTCTTTAAGTTTCGTCTAATGGAGATTCAGTCCTGCCTGGAATATCATGTGAGCTGGAGGCTTCTGCCTCAGGCTGCTCTCCCAGCCGGCAACACCGCGTGGTCGCTCCTACCCCAGCCTGCCCCTTGCTCCCATGGCTCATGAAGCCTGGACAGTAGTAAGGAGCAGTTCAACTATAGGCTGAACAAGTGCAGAATGGTGGTAGAATGTGCCTTTGGACGTTTAAAAGTGCGCTGGCGCAGTTTACTGACTCGGTTAGACCTCAGCAAAACCAATATTCCCGTTGTTATTACTGCTTGCTGTGTGCTCCACAATATCTGTGCGAGTAAGGGGGGAGATGTTTTTGGCGGGGTGGGAGGTTGAGGCAAATCGCCTGGCCGCTGATTACGCGCAGCCAGACACCAGGGTGGTTAGAAGAGCACAGCAGGACGCACTGCGCATCAGAGAAGCTTTGAAAACCAGTTTCATGACTGGCCAGGCTACGGTGTGAAAGTCCTGTTTGTTTCTCCTTGATGAAAACCCACCCCCTTGGTTCACTCTACTTCCCTGTAAGCCAACCGCCCTCCCCTCCCCGCTTTGATCTCCACTTGCAGAGGCAATAAAGTCAGTGTTGTTTCAGATTCATGGATTCTTTATTAATTCGACACAAATGAGGGGATAACTGCCACGGTAGCCCGGGAGGGGTGGGGGAGGAGGGAAGCACAGGGGTGGGGTAGTTATAGGAACACCCCCTAGAATGGCCTGCAGCTCATCACAGAAGCGGCATGTCTGGGGCTGTGACCCGAAGCGGCCATTTGCCTCTCTGGTTCTTTGGTAGGCTTGCCTGAGCTCCTTAAGTTTCACGTGGCACTGCTGCGGGTCCCTGTTATAGCCTCTGTCCTTCATGCCCTTGGAGATTTTTTCAAATGTTTTGACATTTCGTCTTTTGGAACGGAGTTTGGATAGCACGGATTCGTCTCCCCATACAGCGATCAGATCCCGTATCTCCCCTTCAGTCCATGCTGGAGCTCTTTTGTGATTCTGGGACTCCATGGTCACCTGTGCTGATGAGATCTGCATGGTCACCTCTGAGCTTGCCACGCTGGCCAAACAGAAAATGAAATTCAAATTTTCGCTGGGCTTTTCCTGTCCACCTGGCCAGTGCATCTGAGTTGAGAGCGCTGTCCAGAGTGGACACAATGGAGCACTCTGGGATAGCTCCTGGAGGCCAATACCATCGAATTGTGTCCACACTACCCCAAATTCAATCCAGCAGGGTCCATTTCAGTGTTGATCCCCTCATCGGGGAGGAATACAGAAATCGATTTTAAGAGCCCTTTAAGTCGACAAAAATGGCTTCGTCGTGTGGACGGGTGCAGGGTTAAATCGATCTAACGCTGCTAAATTCGACCTAAACTCGTAGTGTAGACCAGGGTTTTGAGACGATGATACAACTAGAGACCACTCAGTCCTCCTAGGAGTTCAGGGGACCGGACTAGATGACCTCTCGAGGTTCTTTCCAGTCCTAGGATTCTGTGATTCCTCACTTGGGGGTGTCACATGCCGTGCTGATAGGTGCAGAGTCCCTCCGGGGCTCAACCCCCCAAGGTATCAAGTTACTTCCCTAGGGTGATGCAAGGAGGGGGCCAAGTTCAGGGGCCTGTCGCGGTACCTATACATGGCAGGAGGGTCTTTAACTAAGAAAATGTTCTTAACGGAGGTGGGTGTGTGTGTGTGTATGGGGGGGGGACTCCATGGTGTCAGAGGCTGTACCTGGGACTCCCCTTGTCTGCCCTGGCCCCCTGGTCTCAGCCTGGGCCGTTCTGTTGCAGGGGACATGGCGTTCCCCTACTACTTGGGGCGCATGACCGACTGGATCATAAACGAGGACGACCCCTCAGTCTTCATCCAGGCCGTCTGGGACATGTTCCTCATCGCCGTCGGCAGGTAGGGGACGGGGTCTTCATCAGCTGGGGGTGGGGTGGAGCGATGGTGCCTGGACCAGGACTGAACTCACAGGAGAGGGAGAGAAGCCCTGCCCAGACCACGCCAGTCATGGCACGAGAGGTGTTAGCCAGGGGCAAGCCTGGTCATGTTCCCTAGTCCAAGCCCCCTGGGGCTGGGCTGACCCCGACAGTCTATTGTCCAGGGCAGGATTGTCCCTACAGTCGGTCAGCCTCTTGCCTGCGGCTTGGCCCAGTCTCGGACACTTGGCCACTTCAGCCAATGCAGAATGCAGCTACCCACCTCCTTTGGAGGAGCACAGTTGGCCTGTGTCCTGTAGACTGCACTGGCTTCCCCTTTGTGGCTGCAACCAATTCAAGGTGTTGATTTTGGCCCTAAATGGTTTGGGACCTGGCTACCTGGCGGACTCCTCTCTCCTCATGTTACCCACCAGTGGAGGTCAGCTGACCCTACACTAGGACATCGTGGTGGTAGGCCCTCAGCTCTGGACCTCCCTTCCCCTTCAGCAGACAGATCCCAAGTCTGTGAATGGCCTTCCTGGCACACTGGGATGCCAGTAGTGCGGGATTTCTGCAGGCTTTTATGTGAGGGGTGAAAGGGAGAATTTGAGTTTCATGTGGGGGAAACTGGAATCTCTTAACTGTCATCAAGCCAACTCGTCAGGCTTCTTATTTACCTTGTGTTAGTTTTGATATTGTGCCTATGGGGAAATTCACCCAGTATTTGGCTTATACAAAAATTAAGTAATCAAAACAGGGCTGAAATGGGATTTAAGTGGCGCATGGGCCTTCTGTAGCGTTTAATGTCACGCATAAAGAAGGTTTTGATTTGCACATTTTATGAGCTGAATAAAGGAATAATAATGGATTTTTGCTTCTAGGAATTCGTAAGGCCCCTGTATGACAGTGATCACATTTTAAAAATATATATTTTAACTGAGTTGCTTTTACATGCCTGTCACATTCACATGTTACAAGGTTGTAATGTGCTGTAGCCCAAGATCACATACTGAAATGTAAAGCTCCCACTCTTCAATTCTGATGGACAGAGAGACGACTCACTTTCTAAGCACAGAAGTAGAGCTGGGTGAAAAATGTTTAGGGTCCCCCCCCATCCCCGTGGAATGTTTTGTTTTTTGCTGAAATTCAAATACCAAAAAATAGTGGTAAAAAACTGAAATATTTCAATTTGGAAATGCTGCTGCAGTGCCTCATGGGAGTTGTAGTTCAGGTGCCTGATGCTTCCATTCTCCTCTATAGATCAGTTGAACTATATCTCCCATGATGCACCACAGTGTTCCTTCTTGGAGAGGGGAAATGATGCATCATGGGAGTCCCTGGCCACCTTTCATTGTGGGAGATGTAGGGCAGCCAGGAAGCCTGTTACACAGACAATGGGGACTCGAGACAACCAAACCACAACTCCCATGGGGCACCACGGCAGCATTTCCAAATCAAAATATTTCCGTTTTCAGGCATTTTTGCTTTTTTGATGAAGAATTGAAATAGTTTCACCTTGCGTCTTTAAAAGAAAAGTGTAAAGGTAGCTTTGACCCTTCTTAATGTTAGCTTGACAATATTCGGTTCTGTTTTAATGTTGTATTTCTTGTAGTTGGATTACAAGAAAAGTGTTTGAGTGCGACTGTAACCTTGTTATAAAAATGCTGAACTTGAAGCAATTCAGTATTGTGTTTCTGACACCCCTTTTGTATTATTGATACAAATGTAACCTTCCTCCAGGGAAAATTTCCTCCTGGCCCCCAGGACTCGGAGGTTGGCTCGTGCCCTGAGGCATGGGGGTTTGGATCCCTTATAAAATGTTTCATCCTCTGTAATGTAACTGGCTATTCCTGGTATCCATGTAAGTGTCCCATCCTCTCAGCCCCAGGGGGACCATGTGGCCTTGAGAATCAAAGTGCCCAGGAGAGTTGGGAGTGTATATGTGGCTCAGACCTCTAACAGATGGAGGGAAAACTCATACTGACGTGTCACCTCCTGGTCTCCCCCCACCTCCCCCAGTGCTGTGACCAAATTCATCTGTGACGCTGTCTATAAGGAGACCATGAACCGGATCCACATGCGTATCCAGAGCCAGGTGTTCAGCTCTGTCCTGCATCAAGACATCGCCTTCTTCCACGCCAACCGAACCGGTAACAATACTAACCCAGATCTCCTTCTGCACCCCCAGGGTCTCCCCCGTACTGCCCCCAGTCTCCCCACATCACCCTCGGATCCCCTTGTATCGCCCCTTTGTTTTGTGCACATCTTCCCACGTGTTCTCCTGACCCAATTTCACCTGCCCCCCCTCTGCCCTCTCCACTCCCTTAACATCACATTTCCCTCAACCTCCCCAGCTCAACCCCTCTCCGCTGGTACCCACAACTCACAGACCCCAGCCTTCCCCCAGCCTTCCCATGAATCACTCCTCTGTTGGATGGATTGGGGTGATGAATGGAGTGATTGAGGTTGTTTCCTGGGAGCTGTTGATGGAGAACTGGAGTTACTGATTGGGGTTATCGATAGGTTGGTTACACTGAGGTTGTTGGTTGGGGTTGCTAAGGGATTCACTGGAATTATTGGTCGGGTGTTATTGATGGATTAATTAGATTGAGGTTGTTGGTTGGAGTTAGTGGTGGATTGGATGGATTAAGGGCCTTGGTTGGGTTATTAATGGATTGATTGGGGTTACTAATGAGCTGATCTGGATTACTGATGGATGGATCCTCCCCATGGGATTGATCCTCCCCCTTCTCTTAGCACTGATGTGACCTCATCCTCACCTCTGTCCCCAGGGGACATCACCTCCCGAGTGACTGTGGACACTGACACTGTCAGCGAGGCGCTGAGCGAGAAGCTGAATGTGCTGATGTGGTGCGGGATGCAGGGAGTCTTTCTCTATGCCCTGATGGTGCAGGTGTCGCTGCGCCTGGTGCTTTTCACCACCATAGGGCTGCCCATCATCCTGCTGGTGCCCAAGCTCTCTGGGAAATTCCACCAGGTACCGCCCCTCCCCCCCACAGCCTGTCCCCAGCCCTCCACCCCGCAACCTGCCCCCAGCCCCCCACCCTGCTCAGCCCCCTGCCCCCCAACCTGCCCCCAGTGCCCCACCCCACAGCCTGCCCCCCGCCGTGCTCAGCCCCCCGCCTGCACCCCACGCTGCCCCTCATCCTGCTGGTGCCCAAGCTCTCCGGGAAATTCCACCAGGTACCGCCCCTCCCCCCACAGCCTGCCCCCAGCCCCCCACCCTGCAACCTGCCCCCAGCCCCCCAACCTGCCCCCAGCCTGCCACCCCGCAACCTGCCCCCAGCCCCCCACCCTGCTCAGCCCCCTGCCCCCCAACCTGCCCCCAGCCCCCCATCCTGCTCAGCCCCCCACCCTGCAACCTGCCCCCAGCTCCCTGCCCCGCTCAGCCCCCCGCCTGCACCCCGCACTGCCCCTCATCCTGCTGGTGCCCAAGCTCTCCAGGAAATCCCACCAGGTACCACTCCTCCGCCCCACAGCCTGGCCCCACCCTGCTCAGCCCCCGACCTGCACCTGGCACTGCCCGTCATCCTGCTGGTGTTCTGGCTCTTGGGGAAGTTCCACCAGGTACCACAACCCAGGCCCCATTCCCTGCCCCCCTGAGCCAGCCAGTCCCACCCTGGGGCCGGAGGGGAGCCGGCGCCCCCTAGAGGGGACAGGCCCCTGCCCCATTCCCTGCCCCCCTGAGCCAGCCAGTCCCTGCCCTGGGGCCAGGTCAGAGCCGGCGCCCCCCAGAGGGGATGTGCCCCATTCCCCACCCCAGAGAACTGTGCTGGCCACTTTCTAAGCACTGTGGCCAGATTTACCCTGTGTTAGCCGGGTCCCCGCGCCCCTCTCAGCACTGTGGGCCTGTGCCAGGCACGGAGCCCCCGGCCTCGCTGAGTGTGGGTATCCCGTGTATTGTCCCTTTAGCATTTCACCCCGAGTGCCTGATGTGACCTGGCTCCCGTCTCCCCCACCCCTCCCCCAAGAATCTAGCTAAGCGGGTGCAGGAGTCCCTGGCCAAGGCCAACGAGGTGGCGGTGGAGACCTTCCAGGCCATGGCCACGGTGCGCAGCTTCGCCAACGAGGAGGGGGCCGCCCGGCGCTACGGGCAGCGGCTGCAGGAGACCTACCGGCTCAACAAGCAGGAGGCAGCCGCCTACGCCGCCTCCATGTGGACCAACAGCGTAAGGGGGCCTTGGGGGCGGGCAGAGGGAGGGGCCTGGGATTCACAGGGGAGGAGCAGTGCGGAGCAGCACCATGGGGGCAGAGAGGCGTTGGGGGTGGGGGGTACGTCAGAGGGAGGCTGGATCCTGGGGGCAGCACTAGGGGGTTGGGGGATGGGGACCTGGCAGCAGGAAGTCAGAGAGATGCAGTATCCTGGGGAGGGGGCAGCTGTGGGGGGCAGAGAGGCTGGCATTAGGGGCCTGGGGGAGGGGAATGCAGAAGGCCCCTTTTGGGCTCCCCCCAGCCTGCCAGTGTCTGTCTGCTGTCCCCTCCCGGCTCATCCCCCCGTTTCTCAGCACTGGCTGAAGGTGAGCCAGGCCCCCCCCGCCCCAAGGCGGCCCCTAAGGGCAGGCAAGGGAGTGTGACCCAACGGCCAGCACCCCAGGACTAACCCATTAACCCCCTGTCCCCCCCAGCTGCCGGAGCTGGCCCTGAAGGTGGGGATCCTGTACTACGGGGGCCGGCTGGTCGCCGCGGGGGGCATCAGCACTGGAGACCTGGTCACCTTCGTCCTCTATGCGACAAATTTCAGCACGGCCCTGGAGGTGAGTGGGGGGCTGCAGCGACTGAACAGGTATTGGGGGCTGGGGGAGGAAGGTGATGCTCAGACACAGACTGACCCCTCCCTCTGTGTCCCCCAGCTCCTGCCCCTGACGCACCCCAGAGTGGGGAGCAGTCACAGCGGGACATGGGGTGCTGGTGAGGCCCAGGCCCTCCTGTCTCTACCCCCCAGGCTCTGCTCTGAGTGTGCCCCATGGTGGGTGGAGATGGGTTGGATGGGGGTGTGGGGAGGGGAGCATAGACACCCTCCATCTGACCCCCTTTTCCTCCCCACACCAGGCCTTGCTGTTGTTGTGTCCCAGTGCTGGGAGCTGGATGGGGCAGATGGAAGTGGGGAGAGGTCAGCTGGGAGTGGGGGGCACACACGCAGCCCTCACACACACACACACACACACACACACCCCTCAACATTTTTGTCAGTGATCTGGAAGTATCATAGACTATCAGGGTTGGAAGGGACCTCAGGAGGTTCTAGTCCAACCCCCTGCTCAGAGCAGGACCCAACCCAACTAAATCATCCCAGCCAGGGCTTTGTCAAGCCTGACCTTAAAAACCTCTAAGGAAGGAGATTCCACCACCTCCCTAGGGAACCCATTCCAGTGCTTCACCACCCTCCTAGTGAAATAGTGTTTCCTAATATCCAACCTAAACCTCCCCCTCTGCAACTTGAGACCATTACTCCTTCTTCTGTCATCTTCTACCACTGAGAACAGTCTAGATCCATCCTCTTTGGAACCCCCTTTCAGGTAGTTGAAAGCAGCTATCAAATCCCCCCTCATCCTTCTCTTCTGCAGGCTAAACAATCCCAGTTCCCTCAGCCTCTCCTCATAGTCATGTGCTCCAGCCCCCTGATCATTTTTGTTGCCCTCCGCTGGACTCTCTCCAATTTATCCACATCCTTCTTGTAGTGTGGGGCCCAAAACTGGACACAGTATCCAGATGAGGCCTCACCAGTGCTGAATAGAGGGGAATGATCACATCCCTCGATCTGCTGGCAATGCCCCTACTTATACAACCCAAAATGCCATTAGCCTTCTTGGCAACAAGGGCACACTGTCGCCTCATATCCAGCTTCTCGTCCACTGTAACCCCTAGGTCCTTTTCTACAGAACTGCTGCCCAGCCATTCGGTCCCTAGTCTGTAGCAGTGCATGGGATTCTTCCGTCCTCAGTGCAGGACTCTGCACTTGTCCTTGTTGAACCTCATCAGGTTTCTTTTGGCCCAATCCTCTAATTTGTCTAGGTCCCTCTGTATCCTATCCCTACCCTCCAGCATATCTACCTCTCCCCCCAGTTTAGTGTCATCTGCAAACTTGCTGAGGGTGCAGTCCACGCCATCCTCCAGATCATTAATGAAGATGTTGAACAAAACCGGCCCCAGGACCGACCCTTGGGGCACTCCACTTGAAACCGGCTGCCAACTAGACATGGAGCCGTTGATCACTACCCGTTGAGCCCGACGATCTAGCCAGCTTTCTATCCACCTTATAGTCCATTCATCCAGCCCATACTTCTTTAACTTGCTGGCAAGAATACTGTGGGAGACTGTATCAAAAGCTTTGCTAAAGTCAAGATATATCATGTCCACTGCTTTCCCCTCATCCACAGACCCAGTTATCTCCTCATAGAAGGCAATTAGGTTAGTCGGGCATGACTTGCCCTTGGTGAATCCATGCTGACTGTTCCTGATCACTTTCCTCTCCTCCAAGTGCTTCAGAATTGATTCCTTGAGGACCTGCTCCATGATTTTTCCAAGGATTGAGGTGAGGCTGACTGGCCTGTAGTTTCCCGGATTCTCCTTCCCTTTTTAAAAGATGGGCACTACTGTAGCCTTTTTCCAATCATTTGGGACCTCCCCAGATCGCCATGAGTTTTCAAAGATGATGCCCAATGGCTCTGCAATCACATCAGCCAAGTCCCTCAGCGCCCTTGGATGCGTTAGATCTGGACCCATGGACTTGTGCACGTCCAGCTTTTCTAAATAGTCCTTAACCTGTTCTTTCACCACTGACAGCTGCTCATATCCTCCCCATGCTGTGCTGCCCAGTGCAGCAGTGTGGGAGCTGACCTTGTCCGTGAAGACAGAGGCAAAAAATGCATTGAGTACTTCAGCTTTTTCCACATCCTCTGTCACTAGGCTGCCTCCCCCATTCAGTGAGGGGCCCACACTTTCCCTGACCTTCTTCTTGTTGCTAACATACCTGTAGAAACCCTCCTTGTTACCCTTCACATCCCTTGCTAGCTGCAACTCCAACTGTGCCTTGGCCTTCCTGATTACACCCTTGCATGCTTGAGCAATATTTTTATACTCCTCCCTAGTCAGCTGTCCAAGTTTCCACTTCTTGTAAGCTTCCTTTTTGTGTTTAAGCTCACTGAAGATTTCTCTGTTAAGCCAGGCTGGTCGCCTGCCATATTTGCTGTTCTTTCTGCACATCGGGATGGTTTGTTCCTGTGCCCTCAATAAGGCTTCTTTAAAATACACCAGCTCTCCTGGACTCCTTTCCCCCTCATATGAGCCTCCCCGGGGATCCTGCTGCCCAGTTCCCTGAGGGAGTCAAAGGCTGCTTTTCTGAAGTCCAGGATCCGTATTCTGCTGCTCTCCTTCCTTCCTTGTGTCAGGATCCTGAACTCAACCATCTCATGGTCCCTGCTGCCCAGGTTGCCACCCAGTTCTACTTCCCCTCCCAATTCTTCCCTGTCTGTGAGCAGCAGGTCAAGAGGAGCACGGCCCCTAGTCGGTTCCTCCAGCACTTCCACGAGGACGTTGTCCCCAACGCTCTCCAGAAACGTCCCGGATTGTCTGTGCACTGCTGTATTGCTCTCCCAGCCGATGTCAGGGGGATTGAAGTCCCCCATGAGAACCAGGACCTGTGATCTGGAAACTTCAGTTAATTGTCTGAAGAAAACCTCGTCCACCTCCTCCTCCTGGTCGGGTGGGCTATAGCAGACGCCCACCACGACATCAGCCTTGTTGCTCTCGCCTCTTAACTTAACCCAGAGACTCTCAGGTTTTTCTCCAGTTTCATACTGGAGCTCTGAGCAGTCATACTGCTCTCTGACATACAGTGCAACTCCTCCCCCACCTTTCCTGCCCTGCCTGTCCTTCCTGAACAGTTTATACCCATCCCTGACAGTGCTCCAGTCATGTGAGTTACCTCTGTCGTTCCAATCCCGGCTGATAACAGACACACCCAGACTGGGGAGTGGTGAGTACTGGTGAGGACAGGGCAGACGTACAGAGCAATATGGACTGCTTGGGAGACGAAGCCTGTTCAGAGGAAATGTGTGGGAGTGAAGGGAAGGTCGCCCGTCTGGGAACAAGGACTGCAGCCCACACCGGCAGGGTGGGGGACTGTCCGGGACAGCAGCGACTCTAAAGAGGATTCAGGGGCCATAGTGGGCAAGCAACGGACCACGAGCGCCCAGGGCCACACTGCGACCAAACGGGCTAATGTGACCCTGGGGTGCAAAATCGGGGGTAGCTGGTAGGAGCAGGGCAGGGATTTTCCCTGTGTAGGCAGCTCTGGTGAGACACTGGAATAACACCCACAGTTCTCATGGGCATGTCCTTTAACGAGGATGTTCCAAAGGACCTTTGGGGGCTGGCAGGTTGTAGGGTGCAGAGAAGAGCCACAAAAATGACTTGCGGGCTGGAGAAAACGCCGGGCAGCGAGCGAGCTGGGGCTTGCCTGGGTGTGGATGCTCAGGAGAGGTGCCAGGAGCTCACCAAAGAGGCGACGTGCACGTGTAGCAGTTAAAGCTCATTAGCCTCTCCTGGTTCACGTGAAGGGTGATTAGCCACAGAAACCAACTCCCGTGTGAAGCGGTGGATTCACCATCCCCTGATGGCGGGCGGCTGGGAATATTGTGGGGTGGGGGAGCTCACCCAGCCCTGATACCCCCCTGCCCCCATTCCCAGGGGCTGCTCTCCACCTACCCCAGCGTGCAGAAGGCCGTGGGCTCCTCAGAGAAGATCTTTGAGTACATGGAGCGGACGCCCCGGATCAGCCCCCCTGGGGCGCTGGCCCCCCCCAGCCTGCGCGGACACCTCCAGGTGCAGGACGTCTGGTTCTCCTACCCCGGCCGGGACGACACCCCCGTGCTCAAGGTACCCAGGGGAAGGACGTGGGAGCAGGTCGTGGGTGGGATTGGGTGAGACATGGGGGGATTCACAGCCCTGATGCCCAGAGAAGGGGGGGGTAATGCAGGATGGGGGGTGTGGTTTGGATGGATCAGAACCGAGAGTGGGAAGCTCAGAGAGAACCCCCAGACTCCGGGCGAGTGTGGGTGGGTGGCCCCGGTGGCCCTGGTTTAATCCCCACCTGCTCCCTCCCCAGGGGGTGTCTCTGGAGCTGCGCCCCGGGGAGGTGACGGCGCTGGTGGGCCCGTCGGGCGCGGGGAAGACGGCGCTGGTGGCCCTGCTGGAGCGTTTCTATGAGCCCCAGCGCGGGCGCCTGCTGCTGGACGGGCGGGACCTGCAGGAGTACGAGCACCATTACCTGCACAGCAAGGTACCCCCCTGCCGCCCCCCCACTGCTCCCTCCATCACTACCTGCACAGCAAGGTACCCCCCTGCCGCCCCCCCATTGCTCCCTCCATCGCTACCTGCACAGCAAGGTACCCCCCTGCCACCCCCCCACTGCTCCCCCCATCACTACCTGCACAGCAAGGTACCCCCCTGCCACCCCCCCACTGCTCCCATCGCTACCTGCACAGCAAGGTACCCCCCAGCCACCCCACCCTGCTCCCCCCATCGCTTCGTGCACAGCAAGGTACCCCCCTGCCGCCCCCCATTGCTCCCCCCATCGCTACCTGCACAGCAAGGTACCCCCCTGCCACCCCCCCACTTCTCCCATCGCTACCTGCACAGCAAGGTACCCCCCTGCCGCCCCCCCACTGCTCCCTCCATCGCTACCTGCACAGATAGGTACCCCCCTGCCGCCCCCATTGCTCCCTCCATCGCTACCTGCACAGCAAGGTACCCCCCTGCCACCCCCCCACTGCTCCCCCCATCGCTACCTGCACTGCAAGGTACCCCCCTGCCACCCCCCCACTGCTCCCCCCATCGCTACCTGCACAGCAAGGTACCCCCCTGCCGCCCCCCCCACTGCTCCCCCCATCACTACCTGCACAGCAAGGTACCCCCCTGCTGCCCCCCATTGCTCCCTCCATCACTACCTGCACAGCAAGGTACCCCCCTGCCACACCCCCCCGCTTCCCCCATCGCTACCTGCACAGCAAGGTACCCCCCTGCCACCCCCCCACTGCTCCCTCCATCGCTACCTGCACAGCAAGGTACCCCCCTGCCGCCCCCCCCATTGCTCCCTCCATCGCTACCTGCACTGCAAGGTACCCCCCTGCCACCCCCCCACTGCTCTCCCCATCGCTACCTGCACAGCAAGGTACCCCCCTGCCACCCCCCCGCTCCTCCCATCGCTACCTGCACAGCAAGGTACCCCCCTGCCACCTCCCCACTGCTCCCCCGACATCCCCTTCCCCCATCGCTACCTGCACAGCAAGGTACCCCCCTGCCGCCCCCCCACTGCTCCCCCCATCGCTACCTGCACAGCAAGGTACCCCCCTGCCGCCCCCCCATTGCTCCCTCCATCGCTACCTGCACAGCAAGGTACCCCCCCTGCCACCCCCCCACCTTCCCCGGCATCCCCTCCCCCCATCCCCCATCACTACCTGCACCGCAAGGTACCCTCTGAGCCCCACACTGTTCCCCCCATCGCTACCATCGTCCATCCCCAGCTTCTGGCAAACAGAGGCCAGGGACACCATCCCTGCCCAGCCTGGCTAATAGCCATGGATAGACCTGTCCTCCAGGAACTTATCAGTTCTTTTTTGAACCCAGCACATCTTCACTGAACATTAGCAAACATTTCCCTATAGGCTACACCCCTCCCCCACAGCGATACTTGCACAGCAAGGTGAGGGACAGGCATGGACATGACCCACCCACCCCCAGCATCACTCTCCATCCCCCAATAGCCCCATCCCCCTTTCCCCCCCTCCACCCCCCAGCACGGATACCTACTGGGGGCTGAGAGCGTCTGCCCGTTGCAGGGGAACAGACGTCACCAACAGCCCCTGTGGGCGTGGTGAGTGTGACAGGTTCAGTCACAAAGACCCCCTTGGGACTCTCATGTGATGTGCTGAAACCACCTCTGACCCTGTTTTCCCTATCGGCTTGGGACTCCGGAACCCTGCCTCATTGAGCCAGACGCGCTGGCCTGCTGCAACACACACCCAGGATCTGAACCATGTCCCCAAGCTGCAGGCTTGAACTGAAAACCACTCAGCAGGTTACCTGTCTCCAGCTCCCAATGGGATCCAAACCCCAAAATCAGTCCATTTTACTCTGTATAAAGTTTATACAGAGTAAACTCATACATTGTCCGCCCTCTATAACACTGATAGAGATAGGCACAGCGGATTGCCCCACCAGGTATTAATCACTTACTCTGGGTTCAATAATAAACAAAAGTGATTTTAGTAAGAATAAAAAGTCGGATTTAAGTGGCTCCTAGTAATAACAGACAGAACAAAGTAAGTCACCAAGTAAAATAAAGCAAAAACATGCCCGTCTAAGCCCAATACATTAAGAAACTAAATGCAGGTAAATCTCACCCTCAGAGATGTGCCAATAAGCTTCTTTCACAGACTAGCCTCCTTCCTAGTCTGGGCCCGTCCTTTCCCCGGTACGGTCCTTAGCTCCATCTCAGGTGGTAACTCGGGGATTTCTCATGACTGGCAGCCCCCCTTTGTCCTGCTCCACCCCCTTTTATAGCCTTGGCACCCGGCGGGAATCCTTTGTCCCTCTCTGGGTCCCCACCCCTCCCTCTCCATGGAAAAGCGCCAGGTTTAAGATGGATTCCGGTATCATGTGACATGGTCACATGTCCTGTGAGACCTCATTCTTCATTACCCACAGGAAGGCTTGCAGGTAAATAAACCATCTGCAGCCAATGTCCTGGTTACTGGGAGCCATCAAGATTCCAAAACCACCATTACTGGCCCACACGTTGCATAGTTACAATCGGCCTCAGAGGTATAGTTCATATTCCTGGTTTCAGATACAAGAGTGGTACATTCGTACAAACAGGATGAGCACACGCTGTAGATTATAAGATTTGTAATGATTCCTTACGAGAGACCTATTGTATGAAGCATATTCCAGTTACACATTCACAAACATATTTTCATAAAGCATGTGGAGTGCAACATCACAGTGAGTCTGGCCGTTTTCAGCCTCCCGCTCTCCATCCAGGGTCCCTCACTCCCCACCCCACCCTGCTGTCCCCTCCCGGTCCCACTCCATCTCCCCTCGCCCCCAGGTGGCGCTGGTGAGCCAGGGGCCGGTGCTGTTCGCCCGCTCGCTGCACGAGAACATCGCCTACGGGCTGGGGGGGCGCAGCCGCCAGGAGGTGACGGGGGCTGCCCAGCGCGCCAACGCCCACGGCTTCATCGCCCGGCTCAGCCACGGCTACGACACAGGTACCAGTGCCCCCCTGGGACCCCTCTACCCGGCACCCCGGGACCCCAACACCTCTGGGACCCCAACACCCCAGTTCCCCCTTGGGATGCCCTGCCCCTCTGGGACTCCTCTACCCCTCCCCCCAACACCTCCCTGGGAACCCTATACCCCTCCCCCCAGGCTCCCAACTGCCCTCCCCCCAGGCTCCCCCTGTTGAGCCTGGCGCTATCCCCAAGGCCCTGCCCCAGCGGCTAAGACAGGTATCAGCTCTGATCCCACCCTGCCCTGGGACTCCCCCTCCATCTGGGACCCCCCCCCCGTGCCCCTGAGACCACAAGACACCCCCTGATCCCTCCCCCTGGGACCCTCCCCCTGCGACTTCATAACACCCCTGTCCTGGGGACTCCATGATTCCCTTCCCCACCCCTCTGGGACCCTGCTCTCCTGTGTCGGGGGTGGCAGAGAACCCGCGTTCCTGCTGCATAGTGCACTGACCTCAGCTCTCTGCCTCCAGACGTTGGTGAGATGGGGGGGCAGATCTCGGGGGGGCAGAGGCAGCGGGTGGCCATCGCCCGAGCCCTGCTCCGAGACCCCCGAGTGCTGATCCTGGATGACGCCACCAGTGCCCTGGACACGGAGAGTCAGCTGCGGGTGAGTGATACGTCCCCACCCCCGGTGTCTCCCTCCCCTCTTCATCTCAGCTCAGAACTATCCATGCAGCTGTTTGAGAAGCCAGTGCTAGGCTGGATTCCTGTTTCCACTTGGACACTCTCCTAACTGCCCAGACCCAGCCGATCCCCCTGACATTTCACGGCCAAATCTCAGCCCAGGGTGGAATTTCTCTGCAAAGTTTGGGGTGACCCGGACGAGGCATCTGGGAGATACAGGGATCCAACAACGACCTGTTTCCACTTGGGGAAAGTTTCCCTCCCTGGATTTAATCTGTCGGGTGTGACAGTAACTGATGCACTGGGCTGGATTATGGAGGTTCTCTAACGGGGCACCGCACACACCCTGCCCTGTACCACCCAGCCCACCTCGGCCAGCTCCCATACATGGGATGGTTCGTAACCCGGGCGTCTGCCGTTGCAGGTGGAGAAGGAGATTTACGAGGGCGCCCGGGCCGGGCGCTCGGTGCTGCTCATCGCCCATCGCCTGAGCGCCGTGGAGCGAGCCGACCGCATCCTGGTGCTGGAGGACGGGGAGATCCGGGAGCAGGGCACCCACCGGGAGCTGCTGGCGCGCCGGGGCAGCTACTGGCGCCTGGCGCAGAAACAGCTCAATGGGGACGAGGGGGGCGGCTCCAGGGATAGCGTGGAGGTTGGGGGGCTCTGACGCTGCCATGGAGCATCCCTGGGGTGGGAGTAGTTCGGGGTGCCCTGGTGTGTGACGCCTCCTCTGCGGGGTGGGGGGGTTCTCAGACCCCCTGCCCCTGGCATGTGGCTGCTCCGTCCCCCAGGGGGAGTTTAAACTCTGCTGAGTTAGTTCCTGATTTAGCTGATGGCTCTGAGTAGGGGACGCAGAGCTGGTGCTGAGCATGGGTTACAGGAGACCAGGCCTCAGCTGGGACCCCACCTCTCTGCAGCCTCCTGCTCCTGAGTACAAGGTCACTCGCATCCTGCTAGACCAGGGGTGGGACACACACACACACACACACCCCTGCTGTGATAGGTGTGCAAGGGCCAGAGACATCCTTGCAAAGAGCAAAGGGGGACCCCGCCCCGCATTGAGGGGGTTGTGGTGGGGGAAGGGAGACCCGGAGGGGGGAAATCAAATTGTTTCTATTATTTGTTGCTTGTAATAAAATCTGTCTTTTATGCATATTTTCTGGGGGTTCTTTCCACCGCTTGGCTAAGTCCTACTCCCCCTATCCGAGTGCTGGGACCCCCTATCTGGGTGCTAGGAACCCCCCAAAACTGCCCAGTTCCTGCCTCCCAGTGAGGCTCCAGGACCCCCTCCCCCGCTCTGAGCACCAACCCCCCCCCCCCCGCAGTTCCTTCCCTCTAGCCAGGCACCGAACCCCCAGGCCCTGCCCCGCTGGGCACCACGGGACGGAGCATGAACCGTCCCCCTTCCACACTCTGTCATGTCACCCATCATTTGGGGTCTCCCCAGGAGCCCCATCTCCCTGAATGCTGGGGCTGCAGCTGCCTGGTCCCTGTACCCCCCGGTAGGATGGGGTGGGGTAGGGAGAGATTCCTGGTGGGGGGGGATGAGATTGATTTCCATGACCCGAGGGATGGGGTCTCTGTTTTAGGGGAGGAGAATTCAATATAGCCTCAGCTGTGCCCTTGTCCTGTTTGATGTTGTACTCAATGCCTGAGGCAGGTCAGGGGGCCTGGGGATGGGTGGACGGGGTGGCTGGATAATCTCTGCCGTGCCCCTATTCCCGTGGAGACCCCTCTCCCCGGTTCCCGACCCCAGGGCGGCGCTGTGGGGGAGTCACCTCTGGGCTGGAGGGATTTCCACCTCTCCAACCCCCTCCCTGTGTGAGGAGCCCCCTGGCCTGTTCCCAGCCCCACAGTCACCTGGGAGGCCCCAGCCACCTTCACACCCCATGGCTCAGAGCTGGGGAAAGTCCCCCGGAGGCCTGTTTGCCCCGAGCCCAGACCCCGTGCCCCTGCCCTGCAGCCCTCGGCCCTGAACCCAGAGTGGGGCTGAGTCCCATGGCACCGGGGGGGGGAGGGGGGGGGAATCCCAGCTGGTTGGGTCTGTGCTGGGAGCTGAGCTGCAGGGGATGGGGATGGGGAATGGGGCTGGGTGCACCAGGCTCTGAGAAAGTAAGGCTGGGAGCTGGAGCCTGGGGCTGGGCTGAGCTGGGGGGGTGGGTCTGGGTGCAGGGGCCAGATGGGACTGGGGGCCAGGACAGGTGCAGGGTCCAGGCGCTGCTGTATCTGGTACCTGGGGGTGGGGGGGTGTCTGGGTGCAGGGAGCTGAGCCGGGGATGGGGATGGGGCCGGGGCTGGGCCGGGCGCTGCTGTATCTCGGGTCTCCGGCCCCGGAGCAGCCCAGAGGCGGCGGTCGGTGCAGCCCGGGCTCCCCCTGGCGGCCGCAGCAGCAGCGGGCGGGGCCCGGCCCGGGAATCCCCCGAAAGCGAAACCGGGCGGGCTCGGCGGGGTCCGGGCGCTGCCGCCCGGCGAGAAGGAGCCGGAGCCGGAGCTGGAGCTGCAGGTGCAGGTGCCGGGCAGGGGACGGGGAGCAGCCGGGGGTGGCGGAGGCTGGTGCATTGGCCTGGGGGCACTGGGAGGGGGCAGACGCTTGGGGCAGTGGGGGGACACTGGGGGGCAGGGTAGGGCCGGAAGCAGCGGCGGGGTCTGGGGGTTGATTTTGGGGGGCCGTTTATTGGGTTTCATTCCAAGTTCCCCTGGATTCCCTGCCCAGGCGGCGCGTCCCCACCCAGCGCCCCCAGTTTGTTACTGGTGCAGGCGGGGACGGGCCCCAGCCTGACTGGTGTGTGCTGGGCTGGGGGGGGGCGGGACCAGGGTTGGAGATCAGGGGGCAGGTTGGGCTGGGGGCAGGGGTGACGGCTGGGTGTCACTCAGCATTTGGGGGGTGCAGGTTAGGGGCTGGAGTGTGGGGAGCCCTGGGGTGGATCCGGGTGTGGGATTGAGGTGGATCAGGGGCAGTGGTTTCCGCAGGAATTGAAATTAGGGGGGTTGTTCGAATTTACGGGGGAGGGGGGGTCAGGACCGATGAGATATATAAAAGAGAGATGAATAAAGTAAATGTTTTGTTTAGAATAACGCAAATTTAACATAAGGATAATGCAAGTTACACCAAAACACATAACAGGTCTAGATTTCTAAAAAAAAAAAAAAATACATTTATAAAAAAAATGTATTTAATTGAAATTGACTTTTGAAAAGTAAGCCATCATGGGATAAGAGGGAAGGTCCTCTCATGGATCAGTAACTGGTTAAAAGAGGAAACAAAGGGTAGGAATAAATTATCAGTTTTCAGACTGGAGAGAGGTAAATAGTGGTGTCCCCCAGGGATCTGTACTGGGCCCAGCCCCATTCAACATATTCATAAATGATCTGGGAAAAGGGGTAAACAGTGAGGTGGCAAAATTTGCAGATGATACAAAACTATTCAAGATAGGTAAGTCCCAGGCAGACTGTGAAGAGCTACAAAGGGATCTCACAAAACTGGGTGACTGGGCAACAAAAATGGCAGATGAAATTCAATGTTGATAAATGCAAAGTAATGTACATTGGAAAACAATCTCAACTATACATACAAAATGATGGGGTCTGAATTAGCTGTTAACACTCAAGAAAGATCTTGCAGTCATTGTGGATAGTTCTCTGAAAACTTCCACTCGATGTGCAGCGGCAACCAGTGATTCCCAACATTCTGTTTGCTTTTTTAAAAAGAACAGGAGCACTTGTGGCACCTTAGAGACTAACAAATTTATTTGAGCATAAGCTTTGGGGGCTCCAGCCCACTTCATCAGATGTAGCCCAGGAAAGCTTATGCTCAAATAAATTTGTTAGTCACTAAGATGCTACAAGTCCTCCTGTTCTTTTTGCGGATACAGACTAACACGGCTGCTACTCTGAAACCTTTGCTTTTTAAAGAAAGGGATAGATAATAAGACAGAAAATATCATATTGCCTCTATATAAATCCATGGCACATGTACACCTTGAATACTGTGTGCAGATCTGGTCACCCCATCCCCAAAAAGATATACCGGAAATGGAAAAGGTACAGAGATGGGCAACTAAAATGATGAGGGGTATGAAACAAGAGGAGAACTTAAAATGACTGGGAATTTTCAGCTTAGAAAAGAGACTACTAAGGGGGGATATGATAGAGGTCTATAAAATCTTGACTGATGTGAAGAAAGTGAATAAGGAAATGTTATTTAATCGTTCACATAACACAAGAGCTAGCAGTCACCCAATGAAATTAATAGGCAGCAGGTTTAAAACAAACAAAAGAAAGTATTTTTTCACACAACTCAGCCAACCCGTGGAACTCTTTGCCAGGGGATGGTGTGAAGACCAAAACTATAACAGGATTAAAAAAAGAACTAGATAGATTCCTGGAGAACAGGTCCATCAGTGGCTGTTAGCCAGGATGGGGAGGGTGCAACACCATGCTCCGAGTGTCCCTAGCCTGTTTGCCAGAAGCTGGGAATGGGCAACAGGGGATGGATCACTTGATGATTCCCTGTTCTGTTCATTCCCTCTGGGGCACCTGGCCTTGACCACTGTTGTAAGACAGGGTACGGGGCTATATGGACCATGGATCTGACCCAGTATGACCATTCTTATGTAAAAATTAATTATAATAAAAATGTTTAGCACAGAAACTCCCCAACATAATGACCTCCCAAGATAGCAACAATGTGAGATAACAACCTTGGCAAATACTGCATTTTAAAAATCTTGGCCTACTAGGAAACATATTTATATAAGTTTCCATTCCCAGTCACAAATCGAGCATCCTGGAGCAAAGTCACTAAATATAGTCCAACAAACAAATGTTTATTTAACCTGCCCCTCACTTTTCCCTCCACTGCACTCCACTCACCGGTGTTGTCCTTGGTCAGTGGAGACTCAGAGTTCAGAGGTGCTTTCACGTGAGTTCACCTCCCATGTGGGGGACAAGAAGGCACCTTGCTCGTTCCTCCAGCTGCTCACTGTTCGCTCTGGCCACGGCTGTTCGTTGTGCCACCGGTCACTCCATCGCTCTGTTGCCAATGGCCCTGCACCGTCACCTTCAGCTGCCACCTGCCCCTGTGAGCTCTGTGAGTTGGTCTCTTGAGGTTCCACCAGCTCTCAGTGATTTCAGCTGAGCTCTCAGTGGAGGGACCTCACTGCTAGTGCAGTCTGGGCTGTCTCTTCCACGGGAACACTGTCCCCACAGCAGGACTAAGCACTTAGACCTGATTGTCAGTGATTTTAGCTGCAGTGGTCACTTAACAGAACAAAAGACTCTCTATGGAGCCTAATCAGCTCTGTCTTTAAACAGCGGAGAGGGGCAGGTCCCCACCCTCTCTCTTGGTGCCCTCAGTCAGCACAGGCTAAGTACAGTTCTACTGCCCTTTACTCATACAATAAGAACAACATTTCATCCCCCCACCCCCCGCCGCCCCGCATTCAAGTGGTTTGTAACCCAACCCCAGCCAAAATCTATCACTTGGGGGGCTACACAGCTCTGTGTGCTGGATCCCTGGGTAGATTAGGTGTGAATGTAACTACAATCTGGCCCTGAAGCCTTTCGCCCCAGCTCATCACTGGCTGTCAGGGAGAGCTCATTTAGACTTTGCTTACAAATCATAATTGGAAATGATTAGGTTGGCCAACATCACCGAAATGAATGCACTGGCATTGTCATAAAAAACAACAGCTGTATAAGGAAGCTAGTCTATGTTCATACTTTTCAAATCTATTCTACTTTCAGATGCACGTATTTTATCATACACTGTATATGCTTTTAAAGTGTGTATTAATGTTTCAATTTCAATTCAAATTTCCAAACAGTCACTAAATTGGCATGTTTCAGAGCAGCAGCCGTGTTAGTCTGTATCCGCAAAAAGAACAGGAGAACTTGTGGCAACTTAGAGACTAACAAATGTATTTGAGCATAAGCTTTCGTGGGCCCACTTCATCGGATGCATAGAATGGAACATACAGTGAGGAGATGTAGACACATACAGAGAGCATGAAAAGGTGGGAGTTGCCCAACCAACTCTAAGAGGCTAATATCTAAGATGAGCTATTGTCAGCAGGAGAAAAAAAACTTCTGTAGCGATAATCAGGATGGCCCATCAGACAGTTTGACAGGAAGCTGTGAGGATACTTAACATGGAGAAATAGATTCAATGTGTGTAATGGCTCAGCCATTCTCGGTCTCTATTCAAGCCTAAATTGATTGTATCTAGTTTGCATATTAATTCAAGTTCAGCAGTTTCTCGTTGGAGTCTGTTTTTGAAGCTTTTCTGTTGCAAAATTGCCACCTTTAAGTCTGTTCCTGAATGGCCAGGGAGGTTGAAGTGTTTGCCAACTGGTTTCTGAATGTTATGATTCCTGATGTCAGATTTGTGTCCATTAATTCTTTTGCATAGAGACTGTCCGGTTTGGCCAATGTACATGGGAGAGGGGCATTGCTGGCACCTGATGGCATAGATCACATTGGTAGATGTGCAGGTGAACGAGCCCCTGATGGCATAGCTAATGTGATTGGGTCCTATTATGGTGTTACTTGAATAGATATGTGGACAGAGTTGGCATCGGGCTTTGTTGCAAGGTTCCTGGGTTAGTGTTTTTGTTGTGTGGTGTGTGGTTGCGGCGGGAGTATGTGCTTCAGGTCGGGGGGCTGTCTGTAAGCGAGGACAGGTCTGTCTCCCAAGGTCTGTGAGAGTGAGGGATCGTCCTTCAGGATAGGTTGTAGATCTTTGATGATGTGCTGGAGAGTTTTTAGCAGGGGGCTGAAGGTGATGGCTAGTGGCGTTCTGTTATTTTCTTTGTTGGGCCTGCCCTGTAGTAGGTGACTTCTGGGTACCCTTCTGGCTCTGTCAATCTGTTTTTTCACTTCACCAGGTGGGTGTTGGAGTTGTAAGAACGCTTGATAGAGATCTTGTAGGTGTTTGTCTCTGTCTGAGGGGTTGGAGCAAATGCAGTTGTATCTTAGAGCTTGGCTGTAGACAATGGATCGTGTGGTGTGTTCTGGATGGAAGCTGGAGGTGTGTAGGTAAGTATAACGGTCAGTGGGTTTCCGGTATAGGGTGGTATTTATGTGACCATCGCTTATTAGCACTGTAGTGTCCAGGAAGTGGATCTCTTGTGTGGATTGGTCTAGGCTGAGATTGATGGTGGGATGGAAATTGTTAAAATCATGGTGGAATTCCTCAAGGGCTTCTTTTCCATGGGTCCAGATGCTGAAGATGTCATCAATGTAGCGCAAGTAGAGTAGGGGCGTTAGGGGCTGAGAGCTAAGGAAGCGTTGTTCTAAATCAGCCATAAAGATGTTGGCCTCCTGTGGGGCCATGCGGGTACCCAGAGCAGTGCTGCTGACCTGAAGGTCTATATTGTCCCCAAATGTGAAATAGTTGTGGGTGAGGACAAAGTCGCAAAGTTCAGCCCCCAGGTTTGGCATGTAACTAGTTCACAAAACTGTGGGGGGTGTTGGGGAAATCCAGGGGGGGTGTAGGGAAATCACTGATCGGGGGGGTGGATCGGGATGCAGAGAGTAGGGCAGATAAGGATGGGGATGAATTGGGGGCAAACTGGAAATTGAGGGGCTGAGGGACATGGGGGGTCAGTTAGTGCACGAACCCCTCGATTAACAGCTCCCCTCTGCTCTCTCTCCACAGGCCCTGCCGCTGCCATGCCGCTGCCCCTCACCCTGCATCTGGGCGGCCCCCTGCTGCTCTGCGACCTGGCCCTGCTGGGCTGGGGCGCCCCCTCGCTGCCCCCCCTGGGGCTGCCGGCCCCCTGGCTGGAGGCTGCTGTGCGTTTCCTGGGGCTCTGGGGGGTCTGGGGGCTGCTGGCCCCGGATCGGCCCTGCCTGCCCCCCCCCAGGGCCCTGGCTGCCCTGTGCCTGCTGCCCCCCCTGTACCTCACCCTGCGGAGCTGCCTGCCCCTGCCCGACGTGCCCCCCGCCCTGCTGGCCGGCGCCCCCTGGGCCTGGCTGCTGCTGAGCTATGGGGCAGTGGGGCTGGCCCAGCTCACCTGGGGGGCCCTGGGGCAGGGGGACAGGGCTGGGGAGCCCGGCGCTGAGGACACGAAGCAGGAGTCCAGGGCCACCCTGCGCCGGCTGGTGGGACTGTCCCGGCCCGACGTGCCCTTCCTGTCCGGGGCCTTCGTCTTCCTCACCCTGGCTGTGATCGGTGAGTGGGGCGGGGCGGGGGGGGAAGGCTGCCGGGAGGTGCTAATCGCAGGTACCAGGCTCAGAGGAGTTACTGACAGAACAACTCCAGAGCTTGGTCAGAGAGTCAGAGACCCGGTTCGGTTCCGTGCTGTGCCCAGGCTGCTCTGACAGGTCACGCAGGCCTCGGCCCACAAGAGATGCCGGGATTGCAACACCTACCCTGAAATCCCAGGAGCACTGATCGACACAGCCGGAGTCCAGCACCAGGCTCCCTGTCCAGCAGACGGGGGGTGGGGGTGGATGCACAAAGGGCGGGGGGAGCCGCCTAAGCTAGCGAACGGGAGATGCTGACGAGAGGCTCGTGTGCTAAGCCCCCCCACCCCTCCCTTCGGAGACAGCTGCCTAAGTCCAGGGCTCAGGGAGGTGCCAGGCACTGCCTGTGACCCACCCGTGGGAGCCCCTCACCTGGTGATGCAGGCGCTGTGTCTTGCGAGAAAGTGCTGGAGGAGGTGCCCAGCGGATAGCGACCTTGACTGGGGCGTGGCCCCGTCCCCATGATGAGGAAAAGGGATTTGAATAGGGTGGGGGCCCTAACCGCTGGGCGACACAGTCATTCCCACCCTCTCTCTGGCCCAAGGGCTCTTGTCAGTGTCTGTCCACCGTGGCACAACTTCACCGGGAGAGACTGAGGCAGACCAATATCCCACAGCTCAGGGCCCTCTCGCGAGAGGTGGGAAACCCCTCTTCAGATCCCTTCTCGGGGACTTGAGCCAGGGTCTCTCAGCATCCCAGGGGTTGGGCTAAAAGCCGTAAGGGAGCTGCCACCTTCTCTGGGATTCGGAATGGGGCTGAAGCCAGCGGGATGCCTCTGAGCACACCTCCGGCCTGGCCCCTGTAGGCAAAGGAAACCTGTCCCGGGTGCACCAGTCGCCCTGGGGAGCAGGCGGGGGGAGGTGATTTTCACCCCACTCTTGCTCCTCCTCATACCCCCTCCAGCCGTTTACTGTTGGCAACTCAGTGTCCAAACGTCATCAGCTTTGGGAAACGTGACCGAGCGGCAGAACGGGGAAACGAGTGTCATGCTGCTGCCCCGTCACTCTTCCAGTGCTTGAGACGCTTAGAAAACCTGCAGAGCAGCCCCAGGCAAAATGGGGGGAAAACCACATACAATCAAATGTTTCTGAAAGATTTAAAAAACCCATAGAACCCTCCAAAGCAGAACCAAGCTTTTGTTTCCCCCTCGCCTAGGGTGACGGATGTCCCGATTTTATAGGGACAGTCCTGATTTTTGGAGCTTTTCCTTATACAGGCTCCTATTACCCCCCACCCCTGCTCCGATTTTTCACACTTGCTGCCTGGTCGCCCCACCCTCGTTTCTGCCCCCCTCCATTTTCGGAGCCAGCTCTTGTTTCTGCTTTTGCTGTGAAGAGCTAGTTGTGTCTCAGGCTGTGCGAGTGGGACTGGGGCTTTCCCGAAGCAGCCAGCCCACCAGGCTGTAAAGTCACAGACACAAAGCAAGTGCTCTGTGGGGCAGTGTCCAAGGTGCCTGCCAGCTCCACAGACCCCCGGCAGCCGGGTGCAGCTCTGCATGTGCCCCCTGCCTTAGTTTCCCCAGCGGGGTCATCAGTAAGGTGACCAAGGCTTTATGCATTGAATAGCCCCCTGCCCCTTTAATGCAACAGCCCCAAGGCAGCTCCTCGCCCAGCCCTTAGCGTGGGGCAGACTCCATGTGAGTGTCTCAGCCCCATGGCCAGACCCTTCACCCCCAGGGCACGGCCACCCTCCATTGCCTCCCTGCAGCCAGGCCCTTGCTGCCAACTGCAGCACCTCTCCCAGCAGCACAGCACAGAGCTCCGGGCTGCTTGGGAGACACCCCCAGCTCCCTGCCCTGGGCTCTCCTGCTCTGTTCCCTGGGCCTGTTCTCAGGGCCAGGGCTCGTTAAGCAATGAGGCTGCCAAACAGCAGCTAGTTAGTTAATTACTCCCAGCTGGCTGAGATTGGCTCCTTCTCCTTAAAGAAGCCATTGGGCCCTGACTCCCCTTAAAGGGGGCCACCCGCCCCCCCAGCCATGACCAGTGTGTTCTCTGAGCCTGCCGGCAGGAGCAGAATTTGCAGAGGGCTCAGCATGTGGGAAGAGAAATGGTGGGTTTGACAGTCCCCTGCTGGGACAGAAAATACTGACTGAGGGTCAAGAGAAACACAAGTCCACAGATTGGTAGGGCAGGAAGGGTTAGGGGGGCTTTGCTTTGGGGGATAGCCCCCTGCTTGTCCCAGGGCTGGCTCACCCCTGTGTCTCTGTGGCAGGTGAGATGTTCATCCCCTACTACACGGGACGTGTCATCGACATCTTGAGCAGCAGCTACGGCCACGCCTTCACCACCGCCATCGGCCTCATGTGCCTGACCTCCTTTGGCAGGTGAGATCCCACTTCCCCCACCAGCACTGCTGCCCCACAAGACTCCAACCCTGCCCTGGGGAAGAGCCTTTTCTTGCCTCTTCAGCTGGTACCCCCATTGTGACGGGGTCCCCGGGGTGCAGCCTGGACTGTGGAGCGGGGAGGGCACACACCAGCCGTTATAAACTGAGCTGAGAGTTCCCCAAGTACTTCAACCAAAACGCTCTGGTTTAGGTGTGTGGAAGTAGAATATCAAACAGGTTTATTAACTGCCAAGAGAGAGATTTGAAGTGATTATAAGTAGCAGGCACAGAGATCAGAGTTGGTTACCTAAGAAACAAACATAAATTCACAGTCTAAATTCTAACTTAAATAGACTAAGTGAGATTTGAATGAAGTACAAGATGGTACAAGCAGATTACAGTGCCTCAATACACTGACTAGACCCCATTCCAGACTGGGAACAGTCTTCCCCAGTCAAAGTCTTTGTCTTCCAGCTGTGCTTCCAGATGTTGCGATGGGGGAGGAGAAAGGCCAAGTGGGGATGTCACTGGCCCTCTTTTATACTTTCTTCCAGCTGCTAGAAAGGTCCTTGCTGTGACGTGTGTTACTCCACCCCCGTGGCGTAAATGTGCCTTCTCTGAGGAGCCTCTGAGATAGCGGATTGGGTGTTAATGAGCCATTAATCGCCCGTCGGGCTAGTGATGGCTACTGCATTGATGTACCTGAAAGGCTGGTTGTGGGTGTTCCCAACCTCACAAGATATTTCAGTGACACACACAGCAATACTTCATAACTTCCCACACAATGAGAGCACATACACTCCAGCAAGGTATTCAAGGGACGCTCTGGGGTGGGGTGGGGTTTCTGAAAGGCAAGGTTGGAGCCAGCCCTGCCCAGTTTAGCCAGCGCAAGCTTTGTATGGGGATGCACAGCTGATTCCAGAAGTAGGATTAATCTCTCTGTGTCTTTCCTGTTTTGTTCTGTCTTGGTCTCCCCTTCTCCTCCCAGCTCCCTGGCCGCCAGCTGCCGCGAGGGGATCTTCATGTTCACGCTCTCCCGGCTCAACATCCGCATCCGCCAGCTCCTCTTCTCCTCCCTGGTGCGCCAGGACCTGGCCTTCTTCCAGCAGGTCAAACCAGGTGGTTCCTGGCCCCGACATCTCTTCCCCACAGTCTCTCTATCCATAAGGGCGGCCCCTCGGGGGCCTTGGGTCCGGTGGAGTCACAGCCTAAGCTCTCTTCCAGTGGAGTTCACCGTGATGAGCTGATGAGCAGCCCTGTCTACACCAGGGTTTTTAAATGTGGTCGCCCTGATGCTGCTCTGGCTTATCCCAGAGGGCAGACAGGGGCCAGAATATGGGGTTTGAAGCCACCTTCACCAGCCAGCTCCCATCCCCCTTGCTGGGCTCAGGTAACTGGGAATCAGGCCCATCCAGTTTGTCCCAGGCGTCCCGTCTCCTGCCTTGGGAGGTCAAGCTACACTGTGGAATTTGCACCCACTCTGCACAATATCGGACAGAGGCTTCTTTGTGCCATAAACCCCTCCCACAGAGACATCCCCAGCCCAGCACCAGGCCCTTCCTCTGGCACGGATCCGTGTCTCACCACATCCTGTCCCTCCCCCTGCCCCCCAGGGGAGCTGACCTCGCGCCTCTCCAGGGACACCACCATGATGAGCCGCTCGGTGCCGGCCAACGCCAACATCTTCCTGTGCAGCCTGGTGAAGGCGCTGGGGCTGTACGGCTTCATGCTGGGGCTGTCCTGGCGCCTGACGCTGCTCACGCTGCTCGAGACCCCCCTCACCATGGCCGCCCAGAGCCTCTACGACGCCCGACGCCAGGTACGGGGCAGGGGAGATTCCCTCCACGCTAGGGACCCTACATGTGAGCTACCTGGGGCAGCAGGGACTGTCCCATCTCTGACCCCTCTCTCCCCAGGCCGTGCTGAGGGCGATCCAGGACTCCATGGCGCGCTCCGGCGAGGTCGTGCGCGAGTCGGTCTCGTCCATCGAGACCGTGCGGAGCTTCGCCACCGAGGAGGAGGAGTCGCGGCGCTACAGGGCGGCGCTGGCCGAGACCCACCGGCTGAAGAACCGCCGCGACCTGGAAAGAGATCTCTACCTGCTCTTCTGCCAGGTGAACAGGGGCGGGGGGACCCAGGCATCCGGGGACAGTTCGTGGTTGGATGGGTTAGCCAGCATGTAGGGAACTAGGTGTCCAGGGGATGCACCATTAGAACCACACTGTACATCTGGGCACCCTGTCCCAACACCATGTGTAATACTCTCTTTCCCCCAGCTGCTGCATCTGGCCGTGCAGGCGCTGATGCTGTACTGCGGGTACCAGCAGATCCGCGCCGGGCTCCTGACCAAGGGCAGCCTGGTCTCCTTCGTCCTCTACCAGTGGGATGTAGGGGGCTGCATTAAGGTAAGGGGCTGGATCCCAATGGGCCCATATGGCCTGATCTCCCTACACAGTTACTGCAGGAAGCAGACCCAATAGGCTGGGAGGAAGGAGGGTTTGCTGACACACCAGCCTTTTACTCCAGAGCTCCAGGTTCCAATTTCCCATGGGATCACCTGTGCACTGAGTTTTCTGGGACTCAGCCTGCCACTGTCCTCATGCAGGTGTTTGTCTGACATGCTGATGGGAGCTGGGTTCAAATCCCTCCTGGGCTGGCTTGGGGATCCTGTAGACCCAAAGCAGTCCCTGGGCAAGGAGGGAGTGTGTTGCAATTATAATTATTGATGGAGAGTATTATCACAATGCTAATTTAACCATCAATTCCTTTATTAAATCCAGAGACCGAATGGCACTTATACAATTGCTCTAAACATGCCTGAAAAGCAGGGCTATTGATTAATCGCAGCTAACTCATGCAATTAATTAAAACAATTTAATCGCAATTAATCGCAATTTTAATTGCACTATTAAACAATCCAATACCAATTGAAATGTATTGAATATTTTTGGATGTTTTCAGTTACACAGAATACAAAGTGTACAGTGATCACTTTATATTATTTTTATTACAAATATTTGCACTGTAAAAATGCTAAACAAAAGAAATAGTATTTTTCAGTTCACCTCATACAATTACTGTAGTTTAATCTCTTTATCATGAAAGTGTAACTTACAAATGTCGTTTTTTGTTACATAACTGCACTAAAAAACAAAACGTTGTCAAACTTTAGAGCCTACAAGTCCACTCAGTCCTACTTCTTGTTCAGTCAGTTGCTCAGACAAACAAGATAATTCTGCCCTCTTCTTATTTACAATGTCACCTGAAAGTGAGAACAGGCGTTCGCATGGCACTTTTGTAGCCAGCATTGCAGGGTATTTACATGCCAGATATGCTAAATATTTGTACGCCCCTTCATGCTTCAGCCACCATTCCAGAGGACATGCTTCCCTGCTGATGACACTCGTTAAAAAAATAATGCGCTAATTAAATTTGTGACTGAACTCCTTGGGGGGGAGAATTTTATTTCTCCTGCTCTGTTTTACCCGCATTCTGCCCTATATTTCATGTTATAGCAGTCTCGGATGATGACCCAGCACATGTTGTTCTTTTTAAGAACACTTTCACTGCAGATTTAACAAAAACACAAAGAAGGTACCAATGTGAGATTTCTAAAGATAGCTACAGCACTTGACCCAAGGTTTAAGAATCTGAAGTGCCTTCCAAAATCTGAGGGACAAGGTGTGGAGACTTTTCCCTTTCAAAAGTCTTAAAAGTGCAACAGTCTGATTTGGAAACTACAGATCCTGAACCACCGAAAAAGAAAATCAACCTTCTGCAGGTGGCATCTGACTCAGATAATGAAAATGAACATGCATTGGTCCACTCTGCTTTGGATTGCTATTGAGCAGAACCCATCATCAGCATGGATGAACGTCATCTGCAGAAGGTTGATTTTCTTTTTTGGTGGTTCAGGTTCTGTAGTTTCCAAATCGGAGTGTTGCACTTTTCATGTGCTGGGTCATCATCCAAGACTGCTATAACATGAAATATATGCACTCCCTATCCGTGGCCCCACAAAGTCGCGGGACCTCCTGGTCAATCTCCTCCTCGCCCTGGCTAAAATGGCCATCTACGTGACCAGGGAGAGGAGGTTGGACAATGGAGACTCCTGTGACTGTGGGGCTTGGTTCCGATCCCCTGTCCATTCATGACAGCGTCCTCTGGCTCCCTTGACGCCTTCGAGGAGCAGTGGGCGCTGTCCGGGGTTCTCTGCTCGGTATCCCCGTCGGGCTCCCTCCTTTTGACCGCACTCCTGTCCCTGTTCTTTTATTAGTTGTCCCCCGAAATCAGCTGGGTTTTTGAGGTCCAGTAGATCCTCCCCTTAGGTTGCGGGGGGATCCCTTAGCAGTGGGCGAGCTTCCCCCCGCCCAGTTCCCGGAAACCGAATAGGTACACTATCAAATGCGTCCCGGAAACCCGATAGGTACACTATCAAATATGGGGTTTTCCAGTGGGGCTCCGCAGGGATGAGTACTGGGCCTGGCACTACTCAGCATTTTAATCAGTCATCTGGAAGTAAATATAAAATCACTGCTGCTAACATTTGTGGCTGACCCCTAGATCGGGGAGTGGTGAATAATGCTGAGGATGGGGCAGTCATGCAGAGTGATCTAGACTGTGGACGTAATCTGCACCTGTTCAGACAGAATGTGTTTTAATACAGCCATGTGCAAAGTCAGAGAGCTAAGATCAAGGAATGCAGGGCATAACCACAGACTGGGGGCCAGGATCCTGGAAAGCAGGGACTCTACAGGCATTAGGGTCACAGTGGACAGGTAAGGGCAGGTCTACACTAAAAGCGCGCTTAGTGAAGACGCTGCCTACAGCAGCGAGGGGGCGTCTGCCATCAGGTGCTCCACCTTCCCGAGAGGCAGTAGCTGTGTTGGTGGGAGAAGCGCCAATATGGAGGTGGTGGTGGCAGGGGTGGAGCTGAGGAGTTTGAAGTGTGGGAGGGGGCTCTGGGCTGGGGCAGGGAGTTGGGGTGCAGGGGGTGAGGGCTCTGGGGTGGGGCCAGGGATGAGGGGGTTAGGGTGCAGGAGCAGGCTCCGAGCTAGGGCAGGGGTTTGGGGTGCAGGGGGTGTGGGCTCTGGGATGGGGCCAGGGATGAGGAGTGTGCAGGAGGGGGATCAGGTCTGGGGCAGAGGGTTGGGGTGTGGGGGGCTGAGGGCTCCAGCTAGTGGTGTGGCCTCTGGGGTGGGGCCGGGAATGAGGGGTTTGGGGCACAGGCTTCCCCGGGGCTGCGGCAGGGAGAGAGGACTCCCCCCAGCCCTCTCTTTCTACAGCAGCCCGGGGCCGAGGGAGAGGCTGCAGCAGCCAGGGGCTCAGCTGGGGCTAGGCTGGCGGGGAGGTGCCTCTCCCACCTGCACGGCCCTTGATAGCCTGCTGCACGGTCACGCAGCCACACAGCTTAGAGGGACCTTGGAACACGAGCGCCCGGTGCGATGCTGCGGCAAAGGGCTAATGTGGCTCTGGAGTGTACAAAGAGGGGAGGAATGAGTAGGGGAAGGGTGACTTTCCCTTTCTGTACGGCACTGGAGAAGCCAACGCTGGAACACTGTGGTCACATCCTGTACAAAGGGTGTGGGGAAAGTTGGAGAGGATGCAGAAAAGAGCCACACACAGGATGTGAGGGTGGAGAAAGTGTCAGACAGTGAGAAGGACAGAGCTCAATCTATGTATCAGCAAGAAGGTTGAGAGGTGACTTGATTATTGTGCGTGAGGGAGCTTCATCAGGAGAAAATACCAGGTACTAACGGGCTCTGTAATCTAGCGGAGAAATGCAGAACAGGAACCAGTGGCTGGAAGCTGCAGCCAGACAAATTTCAATCAGAAATAAAACACACATTTTTCCCAGTGACAGTAACTAACCATTGGAACAAACTTCCCGGGGAAGTGATGGATTCTCCGTTATTTGGTGTTCTCCAGACTGGAAGCCTTTCTGAAAGACGCCTGAGTTACGAGATAACAGGGTACGGCTCACCGGCCTTTTAAACAGGAGATCAGACTGGATGAGCTGATGGCAGTTCTGGCCTTCACGTCTTTACAATGGGAGATGGAAGGTGCTGTATCTAGCTAGTAGATTTCTCCGTTGTTCCTCTTCTCTTCCCACCCCTGCCCTCCCCAGACCCTGGCGTGCACCTACGGGGACCTGCTGAGCAACGTGGGGGCGGCGGAGAAGGTGTTCGAGTACCTGGACCGGGAGCCGGCCGTGCGCACCGACGGGACGCGGGCGCCGGAGTCGCTGCAGGGACACGTCTCCTTCCGCGACGTCTCCTTCTCCTACCCCTCCCGCCCGGACCGCCAGGTCCTACAGGTACCTGCAGCGGGGCGGCTACACCCCACCCCCAGCTCACAGCCCCAGGCCCTTCCCCCGGGGGGGGGGATTCCCTGGCTCACAGCCCCCGGGGAGGGGATCCCCCAGCTCACAGCCCCAGGCCTTTCCCCCGGGCGGGGGGGGGTTCCCTGGCTCACAGCCCCGGTGAGGGGATCCCCCAGCTCACAGCCCCAGGCCCTTCCCCCGGGGGGGGATTCCCTGGCTCACAGCCCCCGGGGAGGGGATCCCCCAGCTCACAGCCCCAGGCCCTTCCCCTGCGGAGAGGATCCCCCTGGCTCCCAGCCCCTGTGATCCCCCCACGTGACAGGCACTTTGACACTCTCCCCGCTGTCCCAGGCCGTGTCCTTCGAGCTGCGCCCCGGTGAGGGGATCCCCCAGCTCACAGCCCCAGGCCTTTCCCCCGGGGGGGGGGCGGATTCCCTGGCTCACAGCCCCCGGGGAGGGGATCCCCCAGCTCACAGCCCCAGGCCTTTCCCCGGGGGGGGGATTCCCTGGCTCACAGCCCCCGGGGAGAGGATCCCCCTGGCTCCCAGCCCCTGTGATCCCCCCGCGCGACAGGCACTTTGATACTCTCCCCGCTGTCCCAGGCCGTGTCCTTCGAGCTGTGCCCCGGGGAGGTGACGGCGCTGGTGGGGCTGAACGGCAGCGGGAAGAGCACGTGTGTGGGGCTGCTGGAGCGGTTCTACGAGCCCCAGGCCGGGGAGATCCTGCTGGACGGGGCCCCCCTCCGGGAGTACGAGCACCGGTACCTGCACCGCCAGGTGAGGGCAGTGGGGGCAGGGGCTGGGCTGCTGCTCACTGGGTGTGACGAGCTGGGCAGGTCTCAGCCCCTAACGCCGCCCCCTCTCGCCGGCAGGTGGCCCTGGTGGGGCAGGAGCCCGTCCTCTTCTCCGGCTCCATCCGGGAGAACATCGCCTACGGGCTGGGGGGCTGCGGGGAGGAGCAGGTCACTAGGGCGGCCAGAGCGGCCCAGGCCTCCGGCTTCATCGCGGAGCTGGACAGGGGCTTTGAGACAGGTGAGTCACCACTGCCCGCGCTGCAAGGGCTTCTGGGAAAGGTCCTCTGCTGTAACCACTAGGCTCCCCTCCCCTCCCAGAGCTGGGATAGAACCCAGGAGTCCTGGCTCCAAGCCCCCCCCCTGCTCTAACCACCAGCCCCCACTCCCCTCCCAGAGCTGGGGAGAGAACCCAGGAATCCTGGCTCCCAGCCCCGCCGCCCCGCTCTAACCACCAGCCCCCACTGCCCTCCCGGAGCCGGGAGAGAACCCAAGAGTCCTGACCCCTCCCTCCCTCTCTCTCTGACCCCCTGCAGATGTGGGGGAGAAGGGCGGGCAGCTCTCGGCAGGGCAGAAGCAGCGGATCGCCATCGCCCGGGCGCTGATCCGCCAGCCGGCCGTGCTGATCCTGGACGAAGCCACCAGCGCACTGGACGCGGAGAGCGAATGCGCGGTGAGTGGTGGGTGCGGTGGGATCCGAACTCCGAGCCCGGCTGGACTGAGTGTCTCTGGTCTGCGTTGTGTGCGGACGGATCCTAACGCGGCTCTGCTCCTCCCCCCAGATCCGCCAGTCGGTGCTGAGCCGGGGGCCCCGGACGGTGCTGGTGATCGCCCACCGCATGCAGACGGTGGAGAACGCCGACCGGATCGTGGTGCTGGAGGGCGGGGCCGTGGCCGAGGAGGGGACGCACGCCGAGCTGATGGGGCGTGAGGGGCCCTACTACAGACTGGTGCAGAGAGACCTGGCCGAGTAACACCCCCCCGCGCCCCGCCCCGGGGAATAGCCCAGCACCAGCCTGACGGCCCGTCCCCTCCTCCCCCCGGCCCAGGGTGACATGGACCATCCTGACAGCGGCTGATTAGTGTGTGATGTCGGGTCACTGGTTTATCGCCTGCGTTGGGGTGTCGGTTCTGCGCAGAGAGTCCCCGGGGGGCAGGCGTGTTCGACTGGCTGAGTGCCGGAAGAGTGTTTTGTAAGATACATTAAAGAGGCGACACATCCGACCGGCGTCTGTGACGGGCTCTGGCTGGAAACGCCGTCGCTGGTCTCCTGGCCCAGCCCCCGGCTGCAGCGTTCGCTCGCTGGAACCGTCCGTGGCTGTGACGCCCCACGGAACCAGTCGTGTTTAACGAAGCTCGTGGGCTCCCGGTCAGGCTGGTGCTCGGTGACCCGCCCCGAGAGCTGGGAATTGCGGGTCAGCGCACGGCTGCGGAGAGCCAGCAGGAGGCGCTCCAGGCTCCGAGCACGTGGGTCTGTCAGCACCGGGGCCGGGGTCACTCCGGTTTCTACCCTAGGCTGGCGGAGCAGAGCTGACCCTGGGGAGGGGCCGCAGGCCGGCAGGGGGTCACTGGGTCACAGACACTGAAATGTCAGACAGGCCTGGGGGCCGGGGGTGAGACAGGCTGTTAACGATGGCGGCTGTGGGAACATTGACCGTCTCTGAGCTAAATAAAACTTGACAAGGCGAATGGAATCTCTCAGCTCCCCTGGGCCATGGTCAACACCATGATCTCCAGAGGGGGAAACTGAGGCCTTATCTGCAGTACAGAATTTTGTTGACTAAACAGCGGAGGTGTACACGCTCCACTGCTCCTCCCGCCGATTTACCTCTCCTGCTACGCCAACCAAATAAAACCACCTCGACGCGAGGCAGCGAGCTTTTTGCGGCAACATTATATTGACAAAGTGTCAGTGTAGACACTGCGCTTGGTTATGTCACTGTAAATGGGCTCCAGGAGGTGTCCCACAATGCCCACCCTGACCGCTCTGGTCAGCAGTTCAAACTCTGCTGCCCTGCACCCAGGTACACGGGCATCCGCCCTCCCCCTTTTAAAGGGCCGGGAATTTTTGAAATTCCGCTCCGTTTGCTCAGTGTGGACAGCTCACATTGCATCCTCCCCGCTGACGATGGCAGCTCCACACAGCAAGTGCTCTCCTGCTTGGAGCACACCTGAGTCACTGGATCTGCCGAGTCTGTAGGGGGAGGAGGCTGTGCAGACCCAGCTCTGCTCCAGCTGTAGGAACTTTGATACCTATGAGAAGATTTCTCGTGGCCTGTTGGATAAGGGCCACGGACGGGACGTGCAGCAGGGCCGTGCGAAGATCAAGCAGCTGAGGCAGGCGTACCAGAAGGCAAGGGAGGCAAACCGTCACTCCTTTGCGGCAAAGAGCTAGATGCCATCCTCAGCGGCAACCCCACCTCCACCACCGAGAGCCCTGGGGACGCTTCGGGGGGCTGGAGAGAGCAGCCAGCAGACTCACCCCCGAGGAGGAAGTGGAGATGGAGGATGAGGTGGGACAGGTGATGGTTGTCTGGTAGCTTGGCGAGCCGGGACCTCTTCTGCACCCCGGGGGGCTCAGGCCAGTCCCAGCGCTCTGTCTCTGGCGCACGTGATGCCGGAGAGGGGAGCTCTGGTGAGTGCTTGTTTTGATTTGCTGCTGCCCAGCTACATGAGCCAGAGCTGCCCTTTGTTTCATTGTGTGCTAGAAGTGGGTTAAGGGATAGAAACGTACAGAACTCACCGTGTTTGCGTCTGCTTCCCATTCTCCTATCCAGCTACACAGCGGGGACCCTGTGGGAAAGTGTCTTAATGCTGTCGCTGTGCCTCAGTGGCTCATAGCTAAGGATGTCAAAGTCAGGACATAGAGCAGATGCAGCCCAGAGGGGGGGGGGTATTCTCCCATAAGAGATACTAAGCCAGTAACAAAAGTAAACTCTCTCACCTCACTGGTTAACAAGAAGTCAGGAACGCAGTTTCCTTAGGCATTGCAGCACTCATTTCAGCACCCGGACACCAGACTTCAGAATGAGTGGTGATTTAAAACCAATGTCATCAAACAAAAGGCCGTTCTAATCCCAAGGGATCAGCCACACAGCCAGGTCAATATATAACTCAGACCTTACCCAATAATCATGTTGTTGTCAGTCCTTTTCTGTATCTTTTCCAATTCCAATATATCTTAAGAGCATAGGAACGGCCAGACTGGGTCAGACCAAAGGTCCATCCAGCCCAGTATCCTGTCTCCTGACAGTGGCCAATGCCAGGTGCCCCAGAGGGAATGAACAGAGCAGGGAATCATCAAGTAATCCATCCCCTGTCGCTCATTCCCAGCTTCTGTAAAACAGAGGCTATGGACACCATCCCTGCCCAGCCTGGCTAATAGCATCCTCTGGCAAGGAGTTCCACAGGTTGACTGTGCATAGTATTTCTTTTTTTGCCTGGTTTCTGGGCCTTTCAGTCGCTCTCACTTGAAGTTTTCAAACTTTTCTTCACAAACCCCAGGGCTAGGAACCTGCTTGTTAAAATCAAAGGGGAGAGTCTCCTTCTCACAGAACCCCAGGACTCCGGGAGCTGGGGCTTTCAGAACAGACCCCAAACAGTGCGAGACTGGAGGTTTGCTAAGAGATCTGCCCCAGTTCAACCAGCAGTGAATGCCGGGCAGGGCTCTGGCCTGGGCCAGGCAGGGCTCAGATTAGATTGTGAGAATTGACGGCTGGTCTCCCACGTGCAGGAGGTTGTGGGGGTGGGGACTGACCCCCGAGGTGCTGGAGTCTGTCCCCCCCCAGCACCCGCTAGCAGAGCCTCCCTGGGGTGCTGCCAGGTGAATGGCTCTTCGCCTGCAGCTCTGGGGAGAAACCTCCCAGACCCGGTTCTGCTGGGATACTGCCAGCAAGATCCCGCCCCACATTCTGATTGGCCGGCTGGGCTTGTGATTGGCAACACTTGGGAAAGTGAAAGTGACAAGGGGGGCTGCTGTCACGGAGTCCCCGTCAATCCCCCTTCGTTTTACTGCTCCCCAGTCACTTACTGCAGGAAGCGCCGTCCACGGGGTGCAGTAGATCCCACCGCTCCCACCAGTTGTCATGGAGTCCCCAGGCGATGCTCTGGAACTGCTCCCCACAAAGCCAGTCAGGACTCTGGGGAAACTATGTTGACTTTTGCCCAACAATTTGTTCTTCTAAGTGTCTGACAATTTTATTCTTTCCTATTGTTTTGGCTAATTTGCCTGGTACCGACGTTAGACTTACCGGTCTGTAATTGCCGGGATCACCTCTAGAGCCCTTTTTAAATATTGGCGTTACATTAGCTAACTTCCAGTCATTGGGTACCGAAGCCGATTTAAAGGACAGGTTACAAACCTTAGTTAATAGTTCCGCAACTTCACATTTGAGTTCTTTCAGAACTCTTGGGTGAATGCCATCTGGTCCCGGTGACTTGTTAATGTTGAGTTTATCAATTAATTCCAAAACCTCCTCTAGTGACACTTCAATCCATTTAGTTTCTCTGCAATTACTTTATCGTCTTTAAGCGCTCCTTTTGTACCTCGATCATCCAGGGGCCCCACTGGTTGTTTAGCAGGCTTCATGTTTCTGATGTACTTAAAACACATTTTGTTATTACCTTTGGAGTTTTTGGCTAGCCGTTCTTCAAACTCCTCTTTGGCTTTTCTTATTACACTCTTGCACTTAAGTTGGCAGTGTTTGTGCTAATTTCTATTTGCCTCACTAGGATTTGACTTCCACTTTTTAAAGGAAGTCTTTTTATCTCTCACTGCTTCTGTTACATGGTTGTTAAGCCACGGTGGCTCTTTTTTAGTTCTTTTACTGTGTTTCTTAATTTGGGGTATACATTGAAGTTGGGCCTCTATTATGGTGTCTTTAAAAAACGCCCATGCAGCTTGCAGGGATTTCACTTTAGTCACTGTACCTTTTAACTTTTGTTTAACTAACCCTCTCATTTTTGTATAGTTCCCCCTTTTGAAATTAAAGGCCACAGTGTTGGGCAGTTGAGGTGTTCTTCCCACCACAGGGATGTTGAATGCTATTGTATTATGGTCACTATTTCCAAGCGGTCCTGCTATAGTTACCTCTTGGACCAGCTCCTGCGCTCCACTCAGGATTAAATCTAGAGTTGCCTCTCCCCTTGTGGGTTCCCGTACCAGCTGCTCCAGGAAGCAGTCATTTAAAGTATCGAGAAATTTTATCTCTGCATTTCGTCCTGAAGTGAAATGTTCCCAGTCAATATGGGGATAATTGAAATCCCCCACTATTATTGGGTTCTTAATTTTGATAGCCTCTCTAATTTCCCTTAGCATTTCATCATCACTATTACTGTCCTGGTCAGGTGGTCGATAATAGATCCCTACTGTTATATTTTTACTAGAGCATGAAATTTCTATCCATAGAGACTCTATGGAACATGTGGATTCACTTAAGATTTTTACTTCATTTGTCTCTACATTTTCTTTCACATATAGCGCCACCCCTCCCCCTGCACGACCTGTTCTGTCCTTCCGATATATTTTTTACCCCGGAATGATTGTGTCCCATTGATTGCTCTCAGTCCACCAGGTTTCTGTGATGCCTATTATATCAATATCCTCCTTTATCACAAGGCACTCTAGTTCACCCAGCTTATTATTTAGACTTCTGGCATTTGTGTACAAGCACTTTAAAAACTTGTCCCTGTTTATTAGCCTGCCCTTTTCTGATGTGCCAGATTCTTTTTTATGTGACTGTTTATCATCTGATCCGGCCCTTACATTATACTTCTCATTCCTCTGCTCCTGACTATAACCTGGAGATTCTCTATCCTCAGACTCTCCCCTAAGAGAAGTCTGTGTCCGATCCACATGCTCCTCTGCAGCAGTCAGCTTTCCCCCATCTCCTAGTTTAAAAACTGCTCTACAACCTTTTTAATGCTTAGTGCCAGCAGTCTGGTTCCACTTTGGTTTAGGTGGAGCCCATCTCTCCTGTATAGGCTCCTCCCATCCCAGAAGTTTCTCCAGTTCCTAATGAATGTGAACCCCTCCTCCCTACACCATCGTCTCATCCACGCACTGAGACTCTGAAGCTCTGCCTGCTTACCTGGCCCTGCGCGTGGAACTGGGAGCATTTCTGAGAATACCACCATAGAGGTCCTGGATTTCAGTCTCTTCCCTAGCAGTCTAAATTTGGCCTCCAGGACGTCTCTCCTACGCTTCCGTATGTCATTGGTACCTACATGTACCACGACCACCGGCTCCTCCCCAGCACTACTCATAAGTCTGTCTACACAACGTGCTGTCAAGGCTGATTCCCCACTCTGGCACATCGAGTGCAGAAGGTGGGGGCCCGCAGGGACTCTAAAAATTAATACTGGCCACTCCAGGCTGTTATTAAACTCCCACAGTTACAGCTTCTCTCTGACCTTGGATGGGTGGATGCTGCCACCACCCAAGTGCAAAACCCCTTTGAGAACCCAGGAAGGTGCATTTGGGAATTCCTCCCTGTGGGGTACCCTCAAGCCCCTTCATCCCCCCTCCAGGGAAGAGCTGAGAAAGAAAAACAAAGGAAATCAGCTGTTGCCACCAGCTAATTAAACAACGTGTGCACAAACCTCTTAGGACACAAAAATCCAATCCTGTTCTTAAAAAAGGTAAATTTTATTAAAGCAAAAAGAAAGCAAATACATCTGGAAATTCAGGCTATTGCTAGATTTAAAAAAAAAACACTTAGAAGGATTAAGCATCAAGAATAACGTTCTTAAGGTCCAGCTTAAAAGTTACAAGCAAAACAGAGGTTAGGACAGAGGAGTCCACAAGCCATAAAGAAATAAAGAGGATAAACCTAATCGCGTCTTCCTAGACATTTTCTGATCTACTTACATATCTGGGGTTTCCAATGAACAGTTTCTAGGTATGATAGCGATAAAGATTTCATACCTGGCCCTGTGACGTTATGAGTGTAATATTCATTGACAGGTGACGGGGCCAGAAAGAGTTAATTACCTCCCAGACTGACCTGACCCAGGGCCAAACTTTAGAGCCTGGTTAGGAAGATCTGGAAATGAATTGACTTGTGAAATACAGCCGGCATTGTTAGAGGTAGAAGGGGAGGTGTTTGCTCAGGGCTTGTGATGTCAGCAAACAAGTCTAGTCTATTGCTAGAGCTTTGATTCAAAGATCGAATAAGGAATATTAACATTTACTTGACACCATGCAAGGCACTGCATTTAGCCGTATGGAGTGGAAATCCATCAACCTCATGAAGCATATATAAACCTGCCCCTGGAAATTTCCACCACTTGCATCCGAAGAAGTGGGTATTCACCCACGAAAGCTCATGCTGCAAAACGTTTGTTAGTCTATAAGGTGCCACAGGACTCTTTGTAACATTTAGGAAGACCCTTGAGTGAAATAGTGTTATTGTCTCTGTGTCTCTTTGAAGGCTGTGGTAACCTGTATCTGAACTGTTTAAGGGATAAATTCCCCAGTGCTAATTGCCAGGATGTTTGGGAGAAGGAGAGTTGAGCCGATTGTTTTCTCAGGCCGAAAGGCTGCTGGAAATGTATAAAAACCCTGGGACACGATCCTGCTTCATCTCAGATCTGCTTTGGGTTTCAAGAGGGAGAAACTTTAAGCCACAAGTATTGAGATCCCCAGTCATTGACTGGAGCCACCCTGAATATAGACATTGGACTGTAACCTCTGGACTGTTTCTAAAAGAACTTTTGGCAACTACAAGCTCATCTCTACTGTGTATCTGAACCTCAAGAATTGAATTCAAGTCTGTCTGTTTATTGATCTTTTAACCAACACTCTCTCTCTTTTCTTTTTTAAATAAATTTTAGCTTAGTTAATAAGAATTGGCTGTAGCGTGTATTTTGGGTAAGATCTAAGTTATAATTGGACCTGGGTGTGTGGCTGATCCTTTGGGGATGGAAGAATCTTTTCTTTTATATGATGAGATTTTCAGAATTTATCATCATATGTTTGACGTGCGTCTGGACGGAGGCCTGAGGCTGGGCACTTCTAAGTAACCAGTGAGATATTATAGAAGCTGTTTTGTGCTGGCTTGGGAAATCTCAGCATTGGAAGATCCACCAGTGTTTGGGGTTTGTTTGCCCCGTTCTGTTTGCAGTTCACCCTGATTGAGTGACCTCAGCCGGCTCCTACAGGCAACATCGTCACAGGCCCCAATCATAGAAGCATAGTTGCTCCCTATCTACCTCTCCCCAAGAACAACCACAGACAGACAATGGGGAAGTTTTTTCCCAATTTTAAAAAGTTCTAGACTTCCCATTGGCTTTTTCTCCCAGGTGCCCACTCCCTTCCTCTCTGCAATTTTAACCCTTCACAGGTAAAGCAAGTAGAGAACAGCTACTAAGAGGGACTTTATAGCTAACTGGTTGGCTGGGTGTCCATAAAAGGAAGCTACCCCCCCACACACACATTTTATTTATCACATGTGCTCTATGCTTCATTCACCCTCACTAGTCACGGAGGGGTAATATCCAGCAACGTGGGGCGTTGAAGATCTGACATCTACAAGTGAGTCACCACTAGTTGGCCTGCAAAGCCGTCGACCTTCACACACGTGAGCTGACAAGGCCTCCAACTAATCACAGCCCAGACGGCTGAATGGACCCCCGAGAGTCATGCTGAAACACCCAGCAAAAGCGTCCGCCTCTCTGGGTGTTTTCTAGTTCTCATTAGTGGGTGCTGTCAAAGTTAGACTCAGGACTCACAGTTTGTCAGACCACTCTGTTTTATTAGCACAGCGCCGCCCTGCCCCCCCATCCCAGCGTCGCGTCGCCCAAGTCCCCTCCCCTCCCCGAGTGGCACGGCGCCCCGCCCAATTCCCCCCCCCTGAGCGGCGCATCGCGCCGCCCAATTCCCCGCCCCCCCCGAGCGGCGCGTAGCACCGCCCAAGTCCCTGCCCTCCCGAGCGGCGCAGTGCGCCGCCCAAACCAAAAATAACAAAACCAAACCCGGATCGCCCCCCCTCCCAAGGTGCCACCCCAAGCACATGCTTGGTAGGCTGGTGCCTGGAGCCGGCCCTGGCCATGCATATCTTATTTCCTTACTAACTATTACCCATCTTCTGTTAATGTTTCGCCATTAGCACCATTGTTTATGCCTAATGTTTCTTTTCCTGGCACCTGTATTTCAACGTTTCTTATTTCTGCTTACAGGTACATACAGCATTTCTTTAATCCATTCTTATTTTTACAATAAAATTCATTCTACTTTCACAGTCCCTCCTTTTGGTCAAGCTCACGCCATGACCAAAATTTTACTGGGTTCCACATATTAACCGTTCTTTATTTCTTTGTTCATCAGCAATATTTAAAATGATCATATTAGCACTCTGTTTTGGGGCAGTCACCTGAGTGGCATGCCTTACACAATTTTGGGTACAACAGGAGACTAACTGAAAACATACAAAAATTATTAGGATTCCAAACAGGATAGTCAGGGCTCCCTGAAACAACCAGTTTCCTATGCCAGAGAAATTGAACAGGTTACTTAGCCACTTCCGTAAAGAACTCGGCTCTTCATGGGGAAGATATGCGATTTGTTCTAAGTGGCTAGCGTGATCTATTACCTCATTGGTATCGTCAGGTATAAACACACAACATTGTTTTCCAATGAGAGCACAGGTCCCTCCTTTGGCCGCCAGCACTATGTACAATGCCTGACGGTTTTGGAGGGCCACTTGTTGGATCGCCCCTGTTTCTTTGGCCAGGGCTCTTAAACTTTTTTTAGTTTTATTTGCCATTATTTTAACTACTTCTTTTAACCTCAGGAGCCTTTTTGCCTGGTGTATTACTCCCCCGAGTGGGTTAAAGGAACTGCCAATAGTCTCTTCCCAGGTGTCATTACTGTTCCATATTGTGTTAAACGGACGAGGTCCTCCAGTGAGGTCTGAGGAATTGAGTGGCACAGCCAGGACAGGAACACCAGTTTGAGAGTGGGCTGGGATGTGGCTGCAGACCCAGCATTTAGAAATATTAAGGATCTGAGCTATCCACACTTGCTGCTGGATAAAAGAATTGTCATTGTGGGCTCCCCAGACCTTAAGACACCAACAGCCGAGGAACAGGCGCCACCAGAGGCGCATGTTGGAGGCAGGGCCCTTCTGGTTCTGACAACCTCAACTGAGGGAACTGTAGTCACAGTTTTATGTCCACCAGGCAGCAGGCGCTAGGCTCACTACTGCTTTTTCTTGGGCCTTGCTTTAGGTAGTCGTCTGCTTCTGGCAACCCTTACGAGAACGTAGATTGTAAGGTATTGCAGGCTGTTTCTCTACGTCATCTTCTGGAGTCAAAATTGACTCTGTGTGGTCCTAGGTGATTGGTTTGCTGGGGGTGGTGCATTCTTACACGGCAAAGCATGTATCTGGCTATAACAATGGCCTTCACATCTTTTCCTGATGCATTCATTCCTCATTCACACAAACAGATTGAGAATACAAACAGTAGTATTTTATATCCAGCAAACAGGCATTGCAAATTAAACCTTGCTAAGTTTTACAATTAATAACCAAGACAATTTACACTGAGACCCAGGCCTTCAATGTTTCTCTAATTTACTTAACATAGACACAATAGAGAATCCTGTCTCTTACTAACTAAATCTTAAAACAAAGAGTTAAGAGAGGGCCCAACTTCTAATGCATATGGGAAAACAGAATCTTATAGTCCCAAAGGGTTATTTCTTTCTGCTATTCAAAAAGGGTGGCTAGCAGGATGAAATCAAATTATACATTAATTCTCATAGTACATTATAAAGTCCAGCTCCTACATATCCCCCATTTGACACTAAGATTATTAATCGCCAGTGTCACTTCTTATTTAGTCCACATAATAGAAAATACTGGGAGGTGTACATTTGTCTACTGGTGGGTTGCTAACACTTTTATTTTTTTAAAACACTTCTTTCCAAGAATTAACACACACATTGCCTGTTATACAGTACTTTGGTCTAATTATTAATTTTATCCCACATACAGGATCCTAGTGAGATGTCTTTACTACAGGGCTTTGGAGCAACAGGCAGGATAAGCATAAGTTTACTTGGTACAACCTCTAGTGTCCAATAGTTTCCCTCCCTCCCCAGCCCACTGGCTTGAGGTCTGAGGTAGACAGAAGGATTCCAGGTGCAATCTGTGGAGTGGGCTAACTTTCCATATCTTTGCTTCCAGAGCCTGTTGGTGTGCAATTTTAACAACAATTTTTTCACTTAACAAATTTTGTCTTACCGTACTGGAGACATACTGCATCCAGTTATATTGATAGGTATTAAACAATTATCTTTTTCTTTGATTTAACAGATGCATTAGAACCTTAATATTTTCTGATATTACCCAAAACATCTTATGTTCTAAATATCTGCATTTCAGTACATTCCATAGCTATCGCAGGATGTTTTTTTCTTTCACTTGTTCTGTAGCTGTGTGACGGAGCGATTCTGGCGGGACCCAACTGAGGTGCCAAATCAGGACCAATTGCTCAAACTGGGCAGTCACAGCCCTAGGCTGGGGTTTTTCCACCTCTAAGGCAAACCAAACCAGCCAGACAAAAGGGACTTTGGTCTCACCCCACTGGCTAACCACAAGTCACACAAGCAATTTCCTTAGACACTCCAGTCTCCCAGCATCACCACCAGTGCACTCGTCCTGGGGATGAATGGTTATGAAAACCAACACCCCAATAAAAGAAAAGGTTCTCTCGATCCCAAAGAACCAAGCCCCAGACCCAGGCCAATATACACATCAGATCTTACCCACAAATCACGCTGTTGCCAATCCTTTAGAATCTAAAATCTAAAGGTTTATTTACAAAGGGAAAAAGGTAGAGATGAGAGGTAGAATTGGTTAAATGGAATCAATTACATACAGTAATGGCAAAGTTCTTAGTTCAGGCTTGCAGCAGTGCTGGAGTAAACTGCAGGTTCAATTTAAGTCTCTGGAATACATCCCCCACTGGGATGGGTCAGTCAGTCCCTTGAGTAGAGCTTCAGTTTGTAGCAAAGTCCCTCCAGAGGTCAGAAGCAGGATTGAAGACAAGATGGAGATGATGCATCAGCCTTATATAGACTTTTCCAGGTGTAAGAATCTCTTTGTCTTCACTGTGGAAAATTACAGCAAAATGGAGCCTGGAGTCACATGAGCCAGTCCCTGCATACTTTGCTGAGTCACAAGGCGTGTCTGCCTTCTCTCCATGGGTCAATTGTGTAGCTGATGGCCCTTAATGGGCCATCAAGCCAGCTAGGCTGGGCTAACATCCGCTTGTCTGGGGGCTTGGCTACACTTACAAATTTGCAGCGCTGCAGCAGGGTGTGAAAACACACCCTCTGCAGCGCTGCAAATTGCGGCGCTACAAAGCGCCAGTGTAGTCAAAGCCCCAGCGCTGGGAGCCGCGCTCCCAGCGCTGTCCGTTATTCCCCACAGGGAGGCGGAGTACGGACAGCGCTGGGAGAGTTTTCTCCCAGCGTTGGCGCTTTGACTACACTTAGCGCTTCAAAGCGCTGCCGCGGCAGCGCTTTGAAATGCAAGTGTAGCCAAAGCCTGGGATACTTCCCAGAGGCAGAGCATAATACAAAATACAGACAGTACAGAGCGAATACTTATAACTTCAACTACAAAATGATACACAGACATACAGACAGCATAATCATAACCAGCAACCCAGAACCTGGTCTTAGACACCTTATATGACCCCCTTTACTTAGGATTTGGTGCCACTACAGGACCTTGGTTGCCACCCATGTTCTATATGGTTCCCATTTATATCAATAACGTCACAAGCTGGTATTAGCTTTTTATGATTTTCTGAAAGACAAAAATAACATTTTTCTACCCCTTTTGGGGTGGCATTGATTATTGCTTAAAGAGTCCGTTCTTTTACAAATACCCTTGCTGATTGCCGGCAAAACAGAGGAATTACCCCCATATTTTCCTGTGTTTTTTGTTCTATAGGCAGGCCAGGTTTTAATGGGTTCTACTTTTTAAGAGTTATGGGGAAAGTATTCCACTGTTTAGTTATTAAATTCATGAGGTGGTGTACCTATAGGGTATGGCTACACTTGCGAGTTGCAGCGCTGGTGGAGGCTTTCCAGTGCTGCAATTAGTAAGTGTCCACACCTGCAGGGCACATCCAGCGCTGCAACTCCCTGGCTGCAGCGCTGGCCGTACACCTGGCTCAGCATAGGGAATAAAGATTGCAGCGCTGGTGCTGCAGCGCTGGTCATCAAGTGTGGCCACACACCAGCACTGTTATTGGCCTCCAGGGTATTAGCAGATATCCCAGAATGCTTTTAACTAAATTACTCTTTGTTTTGTTGTGAACTCGGAGCTCCGTAGCTCCGTTGATCCCGGAGCTGCTTATCTACAGACACAGCTCCTGTTTGCTGTGATCAATCTGTGAACAATCAAATGAGATAATGAGGCAGGCAGGGAGTGAGTGTTTGCTTGACAGAAACGGGGCAGAGGGGAGAGAGGGAGTCCGTTGGCTGCAGGCTGTTTGCAGTTAAGAGTTAAGACTAAGGGATCGGGAACATGTTCTGATTTTTCAAGGCAGGAAGGTAACACACAGTGTTGGCTCCAAAAATCCCCCCTCTCTCTCTCCCCCCGCTCCCTGTCACACTAGACCCCACTCCACCCCACCCCCCTCTTTTGAAAAGCACGTTGCTGCCACTTGAACGCTGGGATAGCTGCCCATAATGCATCACTCCCAACAGCGCTGCAAATGTGGCCACACACCAGCGCTGGCCCTGCACAGCTGGACGACCAGCGCTGCAGATTTGTAAGTGTAGCCATACCCAAAGTTTTTCTTTTTATGGCAGACCAAGTTTGTAATGTTTTTCCTGCTGTGTTAAGCTTTAAGTTTATTTACAGGTAATAGCTGAGAAGCATTATTACCATATTACCTTAAAGGATTTTTCCAAAAATCATACACACTATACGTTGTTACAGGGGTACTTACTAACATTCAATTTATTTTAATGTTTAATATTAACAATAATATTTAGCATCAAATTTCTTAAAGGGATCTTGTTATACCATGTCTTTTATTTAGGCAATTTCTTTTGTGCTGGCAGTTGTCACCTTTCTTTATCAGTTAGGTAATTTGCATCAACACAGGCTTGGCTTTTGGATTCAAAGCCATCAGCAGAGCTCAGAGACGCTGTCTTAACACACAGGGATCTGAAAAAGAAAACACAGTCTATTGCTGCTCTTTTTGGAGCCCTAATAGGATTTTAATTCAGTAGCATATTTCATTTGTATTTCTTTGACCCCTTTTTACAATATACACTGCACATGTCCTAGGGAAAAAGCGCATTCCTTCTATACTACAACTTTTTTTTTAAACATTAGCCATATTAATTTTTACATACGATGTAACTGTTTCTTTTGTTTTTACAGAGTTTTCATGTACCCTTATTAAAGTGACAGTCTGATTACACAGAGCCATTTTAAGGCTCAGTGTTGTTTAACATTGCTTCTTTTTGTTTTGTGCACCTCACCTCTGCTGTTGCTTCAGAGGGGCACTGTTAAATTTTTTTTTCTTTCACTACAGCTTTTATCTGCTATTTTTACAAAAAAACTACCAAACAAACAAAAAGACTCCAGAATCTCTCCCTATTCTCCTGATTTTGACTGCCCTATTGCAGCCATGACTTGGTTTTTATTTAAAAACATTTTAAATTTTATAAAGAATCAAGTTACCCCTTAAGGGTTAAATGCTAAATCCCAAAGCCAAACAACACTAATTACCTGTGTCTTGCAAAAAGGTTTATCAGTTTTGAAACTTTGAATTAAAGAGTCAAATGAATTTTTAGTGGCATTAAAAACAATAAGAAAACCAATTTATCTTACACCTACAAAACAGGAGTTTTACAAACCAGATGTGCTGGTTTAGATTCTTAGAACTTTACATATTTTCACAGACAAATAGATACATACACATTTTCTTTTCCTTAACATTCCTTTACACTGCTTTGTTTTTACATAGCTGTATATATATTTGGATTATTTACAGGCACTCTTTTGGAAAAGGGCCCATTTTCCCTTCAGAATGGTTGCAAAGAAACCAAGAATTCTCTCTTTTTGACATGGTCCTTTTTAACATTTTCACAAAGTTTAACTGCGTAATTCTCTCCAGCCTCTGTAGAGTTAACTTTTCACTCTCTTTCCTTAAATCACTTGCTTATTTCCCCAAATAATACCTTTATCACCTCAGATTTCACCATTTTAAGTATTGTTCCAGGGGTTCATGCCTGCACTTACTGCTTTTCTTACTTCTTACACTATGCCCTCAGGGATTCCAACCTGTTTTTCAGTTTCTTTATCTGTTGCTTGCCTGCTTTTCTGGGCCCAATCCTGCTTTTTTCCCAATGAACCGTTTGTGAGTGATATTGTGGTCACTTCACAATTTTGAAAGAAATGTTTAAGGAAAGGGACCAGGAAGGGTGGGGGCTAGTTGAGGAGCCCACCCTCTTTGCTGAATTGGTAGTGGAACACTAAAGAATCAGTTTTTGAGGCAGACAACAAAGGGGAACAGAACAAGGGGCTTTTTGTCCTTTTTACAACGAGATGGGAGTATTAAGGGGGTTGGATCGATCCGGGGTGGGTTTTTTGAGAACGGGGTAAAGGGGAGCGCTCGGTCTGGTGGTGGGAGAGGAGGCTTTTAATAAAGCTTTTAACTTATTATTTGAATATTTGAGAGAGGTGAGTTTTTGATTTTGTCCAGCTACGATTTGCCTCTTCCCACCACTGAATGAAACAATTAACCTCTTCTTTAGCCAATTTAGTTTTAGGTTGGCCGAGTTTGTCCTTTAAGACGTCCACTTGGTCTTGTTCCAAGATTTTAACAGTGGCCACTGAGTTTTGGGATCCCCCTGAGTTAGCCTAGACCATTTTTCCAGAAATTTACAGGAGTCCGGACCCTTTTTACAGGAGTCTGGACCCATCCTAAAATACATAAAATGAGCCGGCGTTCGTTTAGGGAACTGTCCCGACTTAGACGTCTGGTTACCCATACAGGAGGACTTCACACACCAATCGCACAAGAAGGAAATTCGGGTTTGTGAGAGCAATGCCCAGTGCAACACACAAAAGGAGCCCACAGGCTACTGCCTCAATTGCCCTTGCTTTTACATCCAGGGTTTTACCCAAAGTGCGGTGTGGCTGCGATTGTGCAGATTCCACTCACTCAGACTGTGGGGACAGGAACCCCTTGGTTGGCCGATCCCCGGATGGAGACGGCACCCAGACTCAAACACTCCACAGGAAGACGGATAGACACAGAGACAGAACAGTCCTCAGTCCGGACAAAACACAGAAATAATTACCTGACCAGATTCCTGATGTCAGATCCCGGGATCCCTACCAGAACAGCGTGGGAACCAACAGGTTCAATGGCGTAGACTTCACTGTGGTCGTGCACCTTTCTGTTCTGGTGGAGGACCGCTCGGGCCAAATGCCCAGGTGCCAGCTGCCACGGTCATCCTACAAAAACAGTCAGGAATCACACAGCCCCAGTGAAGACGGTTGCCATCTTGGTGGAACCTCCAAATTGTCAAAGTTAGACTCAGGACTCACAGTTTGTCAGACCACTCTGTTTTATTAGCACAGCGCTCTGCTAATAACACCCAGATAAAGTGAGCACCATGCAGACACAAACTATCTTATTTATACAGATAAAAGGGTGAGAACTTAACAAGATAACAAAGGAAGCGGAATCAGATAAAGGCAGCAAAGAGTCCTGTGGCACCTTATAGACTAACAGACGTTTTGCAGCATGAGCTTTCGTGGGTGAATCCCCACTTCGTCGGATGCAAGTAGTGGAAATTTCCAGGGGCAGGTAAATATAAGCAAGCAAGAAGCAAGCTAGAGATAACGAGGTTAGATCAATCAGGGAGGAGGAGGCCCTGTTCTAGCAGTTGAGGTGTGAAAACCAAGAAAGGAGAAACTGGTTCTGTAATTGGCAAGCCATTCAGAATCAGATAAGTTTACCTGGGCTAGGCATGCATATCTTATTTCCTTACTAACTATTACCCATCTTCTGTTAATGTTTCGCCATTAGCACCATTGTTTATGCCTAATGTTTCTTTTCCTGGCACCTGTATTTCAACGTTTCTTATCTCTGCTTAAAGGTACATACAACATTTCTTTAATCCATTCTTATTTTTACAATAATTCATTCTACTTTCACAGTGCAGACGCCTCTGGCTTAGCGTTCTGGCCTCTGTGTGTGTGAGAGAGACCCACAGAATCTCTAGGAGCACAGCACCTATAGAATAGCTGCCCAGATCCAGTAGCTTAGCTGGGGGTGGGGGAAGTAGGGGGAGCGGTCGCTTCCCCTGAGCACATTCCCCAAAAGTGTCACCTTTTTAACTCACTCACAAAAAAATGTGCCACCTGCTGTGGCGCAGTCTTCGCCAGCGGGCCCTTCACTCGCTCCACGGGACTTCGGCAGCGGGTCCTTCAGTGCTGCCGAAGACACTCGGAGCTAGTGAAGGACCCGCTGCCGAAGACCCGGCGCGTCACCCCGTCAGTGAAAGCGCCACCGAACGCAGGGCTGAGGAGGAAGGGGCTGGAGGGAGTGTTACTGTCCCTTTAAGGGAGCCCCACCTCCCCACCCACGTCCAGTCCCCGAACCAATAGGAGCGGCCTGGAGGGGAAGGTGGGAGAATGTGAACCCCTCCCAGCACCGCCAGCCGCGCCTTATTAGATTAATAGACTCATAGACTTACAGTCAGAAGGGACCATTGTGATCGTCTAGTCTGACCCCTGCACAACGCCGGCCACAGCCCCTCCCCCACCCACTCCTGGAACAACCCCCTGACCTCTGGCTGAGCCACTGAACTCCCCAAATCGTGGTTTCCCTGGGGGCAGGGCCTCACGCATGCACACAGCCCGCCGTCCGGCCAGGGCCGTGGGGGCCAAGTGCTTTGCCTCGGCAGCGGCTGTGAAGCCCAGGCGGGGGGAAGCCCAGGGACCTGCCTGCCCTGCGGGGACAGCGGCGGGAGCAGAGCCGGAGCCAGCCAGCCCTGTGCACAGCCTGCAGGGAGCAGCGGCGGGAGGGCCCAGGGGTCCGGCCCAGGGGCGCCCCGGTGGGGTGTGAGCACCGGGAGGGAGGGTCCGGCCGGGGGTGCATGTGCCGCTGGTGCGGGGGGATGATGCGGAGCGAGTGACGGTCCCACTGCCGAGGTGCCGCCGCAGACCCGGGTGAGTACAAGCGCCGCAGCAGGTGGCACCTTTTTTTCTGATCGCTCCCCCCCTGTTCCCTCCACCTGGCTACGCCACTGCTCAGACACCGACACCAGCCCTAGGTCACGCAGCCTCGCTACTGGAAAGATCACACGGGCAGGGATGTCAGGGGTAAGCACCTGCACATTTAACCCTGCGAAGTCCTGCTGTTTTCACTATGTTCGTAGTCTGGCGTTAGCATAACCGGGCGTATTGGAATGTGACTCTGTGTGGGGGGGGAAGAGATCGGCTGTTACCAAATCAGCCATAATCCGGGCAGGCGCCTTAATGGCACTGACAGCTCTGCTGCCGATGTTCACATCCCAGGGAGCGATCGGACCCTCCCTCTGTCAGCTCTTGGGCTGGAACCGAAAAGTCCGGCTTGGCCTTGGGGATGTGCTGTGCCTGCGGTGCTGCTAGCGACCCAGATCCGCCGCCTTCCCGGTGCTACGTAGCCCCTTAGCGGGGGCTGTTAATGCAGGTGGGATGGTTTAGTGAACCTGCCTGAGCACAGTAACTTACTGGACGATTTCATGTTCTTCCATTTGTACATATTTTGTCTGATGCTTTTGCTGGGCTATTGAGCTAATAAAACACAGACCCTGGAACGTGGGCAGCTCGGCTGTTTGCTCCCCAGACGTCAGGGCTCCGGAGGAGACTCTGAGCCCCCCCCCCCCCCCGAGGGCTGGTCCCTAGAACTGCCCCCGCATCCCCCAGTGACGGGCACCAGACCTGGCAGCTGCCGCCTGTCGAGGGAAAGTTGACCTGTGCGATGATCATTTATTTCCCTCAGCAGCATGGATCCAGAGCGTTGGGGGCCCGGGGTGGTGGATACCAGCCGGTCAAGCCAAAGGCCGACCAGCCCCCCCGAATCAGTCTGTGCCCCTCACACCTCCAGTCCCTCGGTTAGTCACTGGCTTGAGCCCTGAGCTAGGGGATTTATATCTGTTATATCTTTGAATCCTGGTGTACAGCTAGTTGTTCTTCTTCGAGTGATTGCTCCAATGCATTCCAGTTAGGTGTGCGTGCCGCGCGTGCACGGTATTCGGAACTTTTTTACCCTAGCAACCCCGGCGGGCCGGCTGGGCGCCCCCTGGAGTGGCGCCGCTATGGCGCTGAATATATATCCCAGCCGGCCCGTCCGCTCCTCAGTTCCTTCTTCCCGCCCGTGACGGTTAGCTGGAACTGTGGAGTGCTCTGTTAGTCCTCCACACCCCTAGCAGTTTTCTCCGGTTTTCTTGTACATAGTTAGTTAGTTTAGTTCATAGTTAGTTAGTTTAGAATAGCATAAGGAATTAGGGGGGGTCCTCCTCCCTTTTTCCCCCGCCCGGTGGGGCTCATGCCCCAGACACCGGGTTTCAAGCCGTGCTCGGCTTGTCAACGGTTGATGCCCGTTGGGGACGCTCACGATTCCTGCCTCCGCTGCCTGGGGGAATCGCATCGTACGGACAAGTGTCCCATTTGTGCTGCCTTTAAACCCCGGACCAGGAAAGAGCGAGACTCCAGGCTCAAACAGATCCTGATGTCCACCGGCACCACTCCCCGCGGCACCGAAATCAGGCTCGGTGCGCAGCGCATCGGCGGCACCATCCCGGACCTCGGAGGCGTCCCGGCCACCGAAGCCGGCACCGGTATCACGGCGCCGCTCCCCGTCCCCGGCGCGCAAAAAGAAGGCGCCAACGGCGGCGAAAGCCCCGACTCCGGGACCGATTGCCCAGCCACTGACAACTCCTGTGGCTCCGGCGGTGGTGGTGCACGCTCAGTGCATAGAACCGGCAGCTCCGGCGCCAGAAGAGCCGTTGAGCCCGGCCACCCCCTGCTCCCCGGCACCGCCCGAGGTAGAGCTGGAACTCCCGACCACGCCAGAGACATACTCAAAGGCGCGGGAGCTTATTGCATTGACAGAGGCTCCGAGCCTCCGGCCCCCGGCACCGCCGGTGCGGGCCGTGCCTTCGGCTGGGAAGCCAGCCATGATGCAGCGCCCAGGCACCGACGATCACCGCGCAAGGGTCTTCAGTCAGTCCCGCTCGCGCAGCAGATCACCGTCTCGGCGACCTCGCTCCCGGCGCCGATCAACACCTCGGCACCGCTCCCCATCTCGGCACCGATCTCGTTCGCGGTACCGCTCGGCGTCGAGGCACCGCTCCCGAAGCCCGGATCGCCGGTACCGCCGAAGGTCGGCCTCTAGAGACAGATCGCGGCACCGCGGTGACCGCAGTCCTTCTCGGCACCGTGACCGCAGTCCTTCTCGGCACCGTGACCGTACTCCCTCTCGGCACCGTGACCGCAGCCGCTCCAGGCGACGGGACGGCAGCTACTCCAGGCGCCACGACCGCAGTGCTTCCCGATACAGAAGCCGCAGCAGGTCGCCGTCCAGGCACCGATGCGACCGTTGGTCCCGGTCATGCTCCCGGTACCGGGACAACAGGCATGGGCCGACGGTACCGCCAGCGGACGCGCACCGGCCAGCCACGGGACACTCGATTAGTGCGTCAGCCCCCCAGTGGTCACGCCAAGCATCGGTCGTTTCCCAGGGTGGAAGCGGAGCGGGCCTCAGAGCGGATACCCCAGGTCCAGCCTATGGCCCACAGCAGTGGGGTTTCTGGGTCCCTTGGGCACAGCACGAGGCACAGGGGCCCCCCTTGCCCACTCGACCTCCGGGTTCTGAGCGCCGCGCGCCAGAGGCGACTGTTAGTAGGGCCCCGCCATCGCCTGCAACAGGAGCTTCGCAGCCACTCCCGTCGGTGCAGCCAGCCGTAGAGGTCCCTGCTCCATTGGTGGACGAACCGCCACCAGAACCTACGGGCCAGGGCCTGTCGTCGTCCTCATCTCCGGACGAGGCGGTCGCAGGCTCGTCAACAGCGGACCCGCCACCCATAGACTTGAAAGCGCACCAGGACCTGCTTCGTAGGGTCGCGCAATCCATTGACCTCCCGATTGCAGAGGTGGTTGAAAACGACGACCCCGTTACGAACGTCATCGGGTCAGAGGCTCCAGTCCGGGTGGCGCTCCCCTTTATTCGAACGATTCAGCGTAATGCCAATACCATCTGGCAAACGCCGGCATCTATACCTCCCACGGCCCGGGGAGTGGAGCGCAAATACTCGGTTCCCCCTACAGGATACGAGTATTTGTATACTCATCCGACTCCGGACTCCCTCGTCGTCCAGTCGGTAAACGATCGAGAGCGCAACGGTCAACCGGCGGCGACCCCCAAGTCCAAAGACGCGAGACGTATGGACCTCTTAGGCCGTAAGATCTACTCGGCTGGAGGCCTGCAGCTACGCATAGCCAATCAATCGGCGTTGCTGGCCCGATACACCTATGAGATGCTGCTCTCGCTCTCCAAGTTTACAGATCTTGTCCCGGCGTCCTCGCGTCAGGAGTTCACCGCCCTCCTCGAGGACGGGAAAAAGTCCGCGCGCTCCTCCATCCAGGCGGCGCTCGATTCAGCAGACTCAGGAGCCCGCACTCTTGCCTCTGGCGTCACTATGCGGAGGATTTCCTGGCTCCAATCCTCCACCTTGGCCCCGGAGGTACAGTACTCTCTGCAGGACTTGCCGTTTGAAACGCACGGGCTTTTCTCAGAAAAGACGGACGCCCGTATACAGACCCTTAAGGACGGTCGCGTGGCCATCCGGACTCTGGGGATGCACACGCCGGCGACACAACGGCAACCTTTCCGTAGACAGCCATCCCGGCCGTTCACCCAGGCCAGATCCCGACCATATAACAGCCGCAGGAACAACCTTACGCGCCGCCGACCATCAGGCAATAGGCGCAATCAGTCTCAGTCGTCCGCTAAGGCCCCCCAAGGGCCTAAGCAGGCGTTTTGATGGGACGCCCGGGGACGGCTCTTCAGTCTCTCCATCGGATCCTACCCCTTTGTTTTCGAACCGCCTCTCCTATTTCCTCCCGGCATGGGCCAGTTTAACATCGGAAGCTGGGTCCTGAGTACGGTCCAGTCAGGGTACCGCCTCCGGTTTATTTCGCCCCCTCCTTCCCACCCGCCCTCCCGGTCCCTCTTCAGGGACCCCGCTCACGAGCAGGTCCTTCAGCAAGAGATCGAGACTCTCCTGAGCTTGGGTGCCATAGAGGAGGTGCCTCCCGACCGGCGGGGCAAGGGTTTCTATTCCCGTTATTTCCTCATCCCCAAAGCCAAAGGAGGCCTCCGCCCGATCCTGGACCTCCGGAAGCTCAACCGGTACCTGATAAAACTCAAATTCCGCATGGTATCCCTGGGGACTATTATTCCCTCCCTGGATCCGGGAGACTGGTTTGCCGCCCTCGACATGCGAGACGCGTATTTCCATGTCGCAATCTACCCCCCGCATCGTCGCTACCTCCGTTTCATGGTGAACGACAGACACTACCAGTTCGCGGTGCTGCCCTTCGGCCTCTCCACCGCCCCGAGAGTGTTCACCAAGTGTATGGCGGTGGTTGCCGCGGCCCTCCGTCGTCGTCGGGTGCACGTGTATCCGTACCTCGACGATTGGTTGATACGCGGTCCATCGCGTCAGCTGGTAGCAGACCAAGTGACCGATATCCTGTCGCTGTTTCGGGAGCTCGGTCTGCTCGTCAACTTCGAAAAGTCCGCCCTAACTCCAGCTCAAAGGGTGGAGTTTATCGGAGCGGTCCTGGATTCCCAGTTGGCCAGGGCCTCTCTTCCGCTCACTCGGTACCAGACTCTGGCGGCTTGCATCACGGAGCTCCAAGCCTTTCCCACGACGACAGCCCGGTCCTGTCTTCGCCTCCTACGCCACATGGCGTCGTGCACTTTTGTGACAACTTATGCCAGGTTGCACCTTCGCCCGTTCCAGACGTGGCTGGCCTCTGTGTACCGTCCACATCGCGACCCCATGGACTCGATCGTCACAGTCCCGAGGGCCACTCTCGACACCCTCAATTGGTGGCTAATCCCTCAGGTAGTCTGTGCAGGGGTGCCATTCCGCCCGCCGTGTCCCTCCATTACCTTGACCACAGATGCCTCGGACATGGGTTGGGGAGCGCACCTAGGCGATGTTCACACGCAAGGCACCTGGTCCCCTCCGGAGCTCTCCCTACACATCAATGTACGGGAGCTCCGGGCGATTCGGTTGGCGTGTCAGGCCTTCGAGGCCCATCTCCGCGGCCGCTGTGTCACCGTGCTGACGGACAACACGTCCGCGATGTTCTATGTCAACAAGCAGGGCGGAGCACGCTCCTCCCTGCTTTGCACGGCAGCGCTTCGCCTGTGGGACTTTTGCATAGCCCGCTCCATTCACCTACAAGCGTCGTTTCTTCCGGGCACTCAGAACACACTAGCCGACCGCCTCAGCAGATCCTTCCTCGCACACGAGTGGTCCCTTCGCCCAGACGTGGTGCATACGATCTTCCGAAGGTGGGGATTTCCCCAACTAGACCTCTTTGCGTCGGAGATCAACAGGAAGTGCACCCGGTTCTGCTCCTTCCAGGGACGCTCCCGCGGGTCCCTGTCGGACGCGTTCCTGTGCTCATGGAAGGATCACCTCCTTTACGCCTTCCCTCCGTTCCCACTCGTTCATCGGGTGCTCCTAAAGCTTCGGAGGGACAAGGGCCGTCTCATCCTGATCGCTCCGGCCTGGCCGAGGCAACATTGGTTCACCCTGCTGCTCGAGCTGTCCGTCCGGGAACCCATTCCTCTCCCGTTGTGGCCGGACCTTATCACACAAGACTTCGGCCGGCTCCGCCACCCGGACCTCCGCTCCCTGCATCTTACAGCCTGGTACCTGACTGGTTGACTTGCGCCGAACAATCCTGCTCGCGGGCTGTTCAGCGGGTTCTAACGGAGAGCAGGAAACCGTCCACGCGGTCCACCTATCTAGCAAAATGGAAACGCTTCGCTATTTGGTGCGACCAGAAAGGCCACAACCCCTTTCTCGTCCCTATTCCGATTATCCTGGACTACCTGTGGTCTCTCAAGGAGCAAGGCCTCGCGGTCTCCTCCTTAAGGGTTCACCTGGCAGCTTTATCGGCGTTTCGTCCGCCGGTTGAGGGACGCTCCATATTTTCCAACCATATGGTCTCCCGTTTCCTTAGGGGATTGGACCGCATGTTTCCACCCGTCCGACGCCCGACGCCGGTTTGGGACTTGAACCTGGTGTTGGCCAAGCTCATGGGTCCACCGTTTGAGCCTCTGGCATCTTGCTCCTTGCTCCATCTCTCGTGGAAGACAGCCTTCCTTGTCGCGGTAACATCGGCGCGACGGGTCTCCGAGCTCAGTGCCTTGACGGTCGGTCCCCCTTATACTGTCTTCCACACGGACAAAGTCCAGCTCCGACCGCATCCAGCCTTTCTCCCGAAGGTCGTGTCGGCCTTCCATATAAACCAGGACATCTTCCTCCCGGTGTTCTACCCGAGACCGCACGCCTCATCTCGGGAGCAGCGGCTTCACTCCCTGGACGTCCGCAGGGCCCTCGCCTTCTATATCGAGCGCACGAAGCCTTTCCGGCGTTCGCCCCAGCTCTTCGTTGCAATTGCGGAGCGTATGAGGGGTGAACCGGTCTCCTCACAGAGGATTTCCTCGTGGGTGACGGCTTGTATTCGGGCGTGTTACGATCTCGCTCGAGTACCACCGCCTCGACTGACGGCCCACTCTACCAGAGCTCAAGCCTCTTCGGCTGCCTTCCTGGCCCATATTCCGCTCCAGGAGATATGCAGAGCAGCCACCTGGTCCTCCGTCCACACCGTCGCGGCACACTATGCGTTGGTGCAACAATCAAGAGACGATGCAGCCTTCGGCTCCGCGGTACTGCACTCTGCCACGTCTCACTCCGACCCCACCGCCTAGGTAAGGCTTGGGAATCACCTAACTGGAATGCATTGGAGCAATCACTCGAAGAAGAAAAGACGGTTACTCACCTGTAGTAACTGGTGTTCTTCGAGATGTGTTGCTCCTATCCATTCCAGACCCGCCCTCCTTCCCCACTGTCGGAGTAGCCGGCAAGAAGGAACTGAGGAGCGGACGGGCCGGCTGGGATATATATTCAGCGCCATAGCGGCGCCACTCCAGGGGGCGCCCAGCCGGCCCGCCGGGGTTGCTAGGGTAAAAAAGTTCCGAATACCGTGCACGCGCGGCGCGCACACCTAACTGGAATGGATTGGAGCAACACATCTCGAAGAACACCAGTTACTACAGGTGAGTAACCGTCTTTTCTGAGTGTGCCTGTGGCCTTCCAGTGGTTAGGGTGCTAGCCTGGGAGACCTGGTGCTGCCACACACTTCCTGGGTGACCCTAGTCTCTCTGGGCCTCAGTTTCCCCATCAGGATAAGAGCATTTCCCTGTTGCCAAGGGGGCACGAGGATAAAAGGATTGTGAGGTGCTCAGATGTTGCAGCATTAGATAGAAATGTTCTGTCTGGTTTGGTATCCTTCTTAGCTCTTGCCTTTTATATCATGTGGCAGGGAGTTCCACAGGATAACCCATTATAATGTATCATTTTTTAGAATCCTACAATAGACTTTAATGGCAAAGTAGAATTGTTGCAGAACTCTGGGCACCACGTTTTATGGCTGCAGAGTTCTCTAGACAGGAAAGCCTGGTGTTCTTCTGGAAGGATAGGTGCCAAGGTGCCAGGCTAGATGCGCCCATTGGTCTGATCTGGATCCTGGGCTGGACGGGCCCATGGGGGGTCTGTCCAGTGTTGCTAACAAAGCCACCCCCAGCCTGGGCACAAGGGGCCTCCTCTGCCCGGCGTTACAGCACCCACTCACCTCAACACAGATGGTGATCAGATCTCCAGCCAATCAGTGACCTCCGCTCTTCCAGCTGCCACAGCCGCTGCCCCTGATTGGAGGATTCCCCGTGACCGAGTGGGACTGACTGAGGCTGTCTGGCTGGGGCTGCAGCATGAGGAAATCAGGACTTTGTCCCACAGCGTGTCTGGCGCGGGGACTCTCCCTGCACCGGGGGGTCTATGGCCTTTGGCAGAGCGCCGGGTCAGCGCCCATGGATGCTGTCTGCTCCCGGCGTCGTCCTGACGCAGGGAGGCAGGTGGCTGCTGGTTGGTGACTGAGCCCTGTGCAGGGGGCACACGGGACGCTGGCCGGTCAGGTGCCAGGATTAGCTGTGCACACAGCACACGTCACGCCCTGCAGGGAGCCGCCCCTGGCACACGGCTGCTACCTGCTCCGGTCAGGCCTCGGTCCTGGCACTGCCTGGGCGTGCAGGGAGCAGAGTGCACAGGCTGTTTGCAGGGGCTGCCGGCTGGCTCGCCCGCTGCTTCCCCGTGGCCAGGGGGTGAGACCCCTCCCCAGGGCAGGAACCATGGGCCTGGCTGTCGCCCTGGGGGTCTGTTGGTGCCTCCTGGGGGCAGCAGCTGCTGGGGGTGAGTACGGGAGGGGCTGGGGCCCGGGGACCCAGGGCCCACCTGCACCGTGTCCCCTGGTTCGGGCAATGGAGGGATGGTTTGTGCCCCCCCAGATCCTATGGGGGCTGCTCCAGCCTCGCCCCTCGGAGGGTCCGAAACCTCCTTCTCCTTCCCAGCCGGGAGTTGCTCCTGGCCCCTTTGGGCCCCTGCCCCGTGGTACCCGGTGCCCTGCCCCAGAGCGGGCCCAGCCCCCCGGGCTCCGCCAGGCCCTGCAGCCCCCGCCCCCCTCAGCCCTTCGCACCCCCGGGCCCAGGCCAGGCTGGGGGAGCCCCACGGGCCGCAGCCACGGGATGTTTGTGTGCGGTAACCTGCACAGCCCGGTCTGCCCGGATACCGATGACGAGCAGCCGCGGGCTGCGTCCTGATTGGACGGGCCCGGGCAGCTGCGACACTTCGGAACGTGAAAGTGAAAGTGCCGGGACAGCGCCCGTGCGAGTTAGTGCCAGGGGCACAGCGGGCGGGGGGGGGGGGTGACCCCCCGTCCGGATATTCGGGGCTTTGTCTCACAGAGGCGCCTATTGCCCCCCCCCCCGCCCGGCCCCATGGCCTGGGGGCTGCTCCTGGCGCTCTGCGGGGCGCTCCTGGCTCCAGCCGCGGCGGGCGGTGAGTAGGGGGGATTGGGGGGGCTGGGGGACCCCAGCTGGGGGTGTCACCGGAACGGGCCGGGCAGCCCCCTCTGGCACGCGTGGGGGGGCAAACTGGGGGGTGCGGCCTTCCGGGGGCGTGAGAGGTTCTCGGGGGGTCGGGGGGGCTGAACAAACTGGGATCCCGGGGTTCCCACACCGCCGGGAACACCAGCGCCCCAGCCAGCTGCTCTCCGGCCGCCCAGCTCTGAAGGCAGCGCCCCCGCCAGCAGCAGCAGCGCCCATAGAGGGGTTAATGCTGATAACCAGTAACGGGGGGGGGGGGAGGGGGGACGGGACACATTCCATGAATGATGGACGGGGGCAGGTGACTGGAGCAGTTTACACCCACGGCTTGAAGGGCTGTAACCAGGGCGGGGCGAGGGGGGGCAGCCACCGCCCAGGGCACAAAGCTGCAGGGGTGGAAGTGTGACAAAAACCCGGGTGGGGTCACAAAGATGCTTGCTGGCCCCGGGCACTACCACGGCTGGTTACCAGCTGGGTGTGGCGCTGGCGGGGGGCACCCCATGGGGCGGCCGTACAGCAGCACAGAGGGGCCGTGAGCTCCTTGGGTTGTTCTGCGTTTGTACAGCACCCGCGTAGCCGGGTCCTGGCCCACGATGGAGGCTCCTAGGCGCTGCCCTAGTCCAGATAGTGAATGTCCCTTCTGGCCTTGAAATCTACGACGCTCCCCAGCCCCTGGGCTCCGTCTCCTCCATGGGCCTGAGCCGCGTCCCCCCATCCTGCTTTGGGGGCTCTGCCAGAAATCCCCACACGCCAGCCCAAGAACCGCCAGACGCAGGGAGAGGAGCCGGCCCGCACTACGGGAGCAGAGGGGGACCAGCACAGTGATCCTCACAGGCAGTGGTGTCGTGGGAAATACAGCAGTGGGGTCACCTAACCGCAGCCAAACTCCATGTCACCAATGAGAAGGGGGTGAGCTCCAGTTACCCCTGGTACCCCGGCTCTGGCACCACTGTGCAGTAACTGGGCTGGGGGGCAGGGGGGCACCGGGCTCAGGTAAGGTGCAAACAAAAGAAGCAACTTATGTTTCGAGGAGCAAAGGGGAGTCCTGCCCTCTCCTGCAGCCTGTCTGCACCAGCCATCTCACCCCCCCAGGCCATGCTGCGTGGCAGACACCCTCAGGCAAACTCTGGGGGCTGCTTTCCCTGCAGGGTGGGGGGCTTGTTGTCCCTGCCTGTGGCACAGAAAGGCGAGGGGGCCCTGAGAAGCTCACATCCTGGCAGGACTGGCCTGTTTAGTTCCTAGGAAGGGGTGTGTGAACCCCACCAGCCATGGCATGTAACTGTTGATGGTGGGGGGCACAATTTAAAGGTTCTGGTGCTATGCAGTGGGGTTCAGGGCCGGACACATAAACCCTGGCAGAAATCTGGGGGGCACATGACCCTGTGTGGTCCCCCCCACTCATCACCTCTGCACCCCCACATGCACCCCACACGCGCCAGGTCCTTTGTTTTCAGATTTTATTTTGTTTAAATTTTCCTGGGAATTTGTCATGGCTAATCACAGAAGTTGTAAAAAGTGGGTGAAAACCAGGACTAGATATTAACTGTCCCATTTTCTGGGGCAATCTCAGGGTTAATACTGGGGGACGGGAGGACAGCAAAGAGGGGAAAGTCTGAGTATTGAAAGTGAAAGCAGGGGTGTGTGTGTGTGTGTGTTCCTCTCCATTGCCTTACCTTAACAGGCACTGAGACTACTTTATTATTCACACGAACACATCGACTGGCTGTCACGGGTTGGATTTTCTTACCACAATCAGTATTTCCCTGTGCCTCAGTGAGCCAAAATTGGGGTGAAAAATGAGTAAACACCAATTAACGGCTTCTGTCAAACCCGGGAATTTGTCAGTAAAAAGTCAGTTAGAACTGAAAACGAAGTGCCTTACACCCCCCACATGCATACACCCCCGGCACACATGTGTATACACACGCAGACCACCCCCCCCCCCCACATGCTCACCAAACACTCCAGAAATGCACACACGCCACAGACACCCCAGATTCCACTGTAAGCACTTTGCACATCCACCCCTCCCAGCCTGAGGGCATTTCCCCGGGGGGCCAGTTGTTTGGGGGGAGCTGCCCCCCCCACCAATGTCTGCCCCTTCCACCAAACAAGCCGCCGGCTTTCAGAGGCGCAGGCTGAGAGATCGTCCTTCCTGAGTCCCCCACGGCTCCGTGCAGTGTGAGTCACTGACAGATCCCAGCTTGTCCCTCGCCCAGGATGGGGCTGAGGGCAGGGGGACGTGGCTGGGGGTGGGAGGTTTCACGGAGTGTGGGGGGGTCAAGGCCCTGCACCCCCCACTTCCTGCGACTCACCGCGACTCTCAGGCAGCCAGGGACACAGAAGGTTTATTAGCCGACAGGACACAGTCCCCAGCAGAGCTTTCAGGTACAGACAACAGGACCCCTCAGCCGGGTCCATCTTGGGGGGTGGGGAGCCCAGACCCCAGTGCTGGGCCTCCCCCCATCTCCCCAGCCAGCTCCAAACTGACTCACCCTCCAGCCCCGCCTCCGGCCTTTGTCCCTTTCCCGGGCCAGGAGGCACCTGATCTCTGTCCCCAACCCCTTCCGTTGGCCCCTGGCCGGGGAGGGGCCCAGGCCAGCAGTGGCCAGGAGACAGAGTGTCGGTCAGTCCCTGTGCAGGCACCATCACACCTGCCCTCCAGGGCTCCACAACAATCCCACCCCCTGATCCCACCCCCTAGAGACTTACGAACTGCACAGGGGAAACTGAGGCACCCACACCGTATTCAGAGAAAACCTTAAGAACATTCCCACTTTGTCACTGCCGGGCCCCACTGGGTGACCCTGGTGTCCCCTGGGCAAAGGAAGAGGTCAGTGGTTAACTCAACCTCGCTCCTGTTGCTTTAGGGCACCACAGCCTGGGCGTGCTAGTCACAGCCGTCACCCATGAAGACGGGGCCCATCACTACTTCATGATCTCCAAGCTGGATGACGTTCAAGTCGCGTACTACAGCAGTGACACGCGAGAGGTCAGACCCACCCAGACGTGGGCAGAGCAGGCCGTGGGCGCTGAGTATCTCCAGGAAAAGACCCAGGAGTTCTGGGGGTATGAGGAGGGCACTAAAGTTGAGACCAGGAGGTGGATGCAGCTGCACAACCAGACGGGCGGTGAGTGTCTAGAGTTATCGTTATTAATGGACACGCGAGAGCAGCCTGCTCAGAATCACTCCCCCTGGGGATCAGGGCCTCGCTGTGCCAGGTGCTGCCCAAACCTGCGCTGGCTGGAAAATGGAGTTTTCTTCCCTCAGAAAATGTGTTATTCCTGGAAGTGGTTTCATTCCCGATCAGAAGGGAAGTCGGAAATGGGAGGTTTCTTGAGAAGGAAACTTTTCAGAAATTCCCTCTCAGGAGAATCCCAGGCAGGGAGCCAGGCAGCCCCAGGATCTTCCCTTTCAATTTCCCCAACAGAAAATCAGTGTTTTCTGGCCAAATTGAATTTTTCTCATGAAAAATAACAATTGTGCAGAAACAGCCCTTCCGAAGGCTAAGAGAACGTCAGGAACCATTAGGAAAGGGACAGAAAATACGAGAGAGAACATCATATTGCCGCTATTTAAATCCATAGTGTGCCCACACCTTGAATACTGCGTGCAGGTCTGGTCGCCCCATCACAAAAGGGCAGAGTGGAACTGGAGAAGGTTCAGAGAAAAGGGTAACAAAGATGATCACGGGTATGGAACGGCTGCCATATGAGGAGAGACAAAAAAAATGAGGGCTGTTGAGCTGAGAAAAGAGACGACTAAGGGGGGATATGACAGAGTCTATAACAGGGGTGGCCAGCCTGTGGCTCCGGAGCCACATGCGGCTCTTCAGAAGTTAATATGCGGCTCCTTGTATAGGCACCGACTCTGGGGCTGGAGCTACAGGTGCCAACTTTCCAGTGTGTCGGGGGTGCTCCCTGCTCAACCCCTGGCTCTGCCACCGGCCCTGCCCCCACTCCACCCCCTCCCCCGAGCCTGCCGTGCTCTCGCTCCTCCCCCTACCCCCCCCCCCCCAGAGCCTTCTGCACACCATGATACAGCTGATGGGGAGGTGCGGGGAGGCGCTGATCCGCGAGGCTGCCGGTGGGTGGGAGGCGCTGGGAGCAGGGTGGGGGAGCGGATGGGGGGCTGCTGATGTGTTACTGTGGCTCTTTGGAAATGTCCATTGGTAAATTCTGGGTCCTTCTCAGGCTCAGGTTGGCCACCCTGGTCTATAAAATGATGACTGGGGTGGAGAAAGTGAAGAGAAGAGTTCTTTACACTTTCCCACAATAAAAAAAAACCAGGGGTCACCTGATGAAATGAATAGGCAGCAGGTCTGTTCCTCTGGTTTGTAAATACTTTTTCATGCTACGCACAGTCACCCTGTGGAACTCGGCAGGGGATGTTGTGAAGACCAAAAGTATAACTGGGTTAAAAAAAGAACTAGATAAGTTCCTGGAGGACAGGTCCATCAGTTCCTATTAGCCAGGATGGTCCAGCACACAACCCCATGCTCTGGGTGTCCTTAAACCTCCGCCTGCCAGAAGCCGGGAGGGGAAGACGGGGTGGGTCACTTCAAATTGCCCTGTTCTGTGCACTCCCCCTGAATCTCTCATGTTGGTCACTGTCAGACCTTGGTCTCGCCCCATATGGTACCTCTCATGTTCACCACTGGAGAGACTCCAGGAGCCCAGTAACTGTCCGGCAGGATCCCAACCCCTCAGTCCTCCCCGTGGGTCTGCTCTGACCCCTCCTGCTCCTCAGCGTCCTCTGGGATTGTTCCTAGCTCAGCATGAGGCCAGGCGCACGGTCAGAGACGGTAAAGTGCCGGTGTCACCAACCCGCCGAGCGCCCCTCTGACCCCACCCGCCTATAGACACATTTCCCTGCTCTCAGTGCAGGGTCTGAGCTCTCTCCCTCCTGCACAGGGATTCATACTGAGCAGCTCCACGTGACCTGTGCCCTGAGTGGCCAGGCCCCCGTGGACCCGAGGTTCCAGTACGCCTATGATGGGAGGGACTTCATCAGCTTTGATGCCCAGACGGGGACGTGGGTCGCAGCCGTGCAGCCGGCCTTCCTCCAGAAGCAGATCTGGGAGACCGGAAAGACTTGGACTCAGTACGTCCAGCACTACCTGCAGTCTGAGTGCCTGGGGACCCTGCGGAGCCTGGTGCAGCGGGGGCGGGCGGTGCTGGAGCAGCAGGGTGAGTGAGCAGCGGGGAGCTGTCATGGGGCGTGGGCGATGAGGCGCAGTGACACCAGTGGGACATGGGCATGTCCAGAATGGGTGGTGTGGCCTCATGGATAGTGCACTGGGCTGGGACTCAGGACACCTGGGTTTTAATCCCGGCTCTGCCACTGGCCTGCTGGGTGGCATGGGTCCAGTCATGCCCCCTCTCTGTGCCTCAGTTTCCCCATTTGCACAATGAGGACAATGACCTCCTTTGTAAAGCGCTTTGAGATCAACCGATGACAAGCGCTAGACGAGAGCTACAGGCTGCTATTAGCACAGACGGGTTATTAGCCAGTTCTGGCTGCCTGGGCGTCTCCGTTCTGCGGGGCCTTTCCCATTGGCTTCCAGCTGCCTCAGACTTCCCTTTTCAGGCTGAAATGTCCCAGCTCTGAACTGTGAGTTGATTAGTTTTGCCAAGTTTGGTCTGGAAAAGGCCCAGCCCCTTGTGAGTGTGAAGAAGGCGGGTGGGGGGAGGGGGATGCACGCTGTCATTATACAAAGAAAAAACTTGTTTTGAGGTTCTTCCACCCAGCGCTGGCACCCCAGCAGCCGAGGGCAGAGACATGGCTGGGGACAGGGACCATGTGACAAAGGGATTTATGCACCTGACAATGCAGACAGGGGCCAGCTGGGATTTCTGAATGGAGGCGCCTGGCTCCCCATGAAATCACCGGGGTGAGGCACCGAGGGGCGTTTGGAAATCTGGCCCTTAGCCCCTAAATCGCACACGCGTGTTTGGGTGGCCCAGTGACAGCCTGCCGGGACGTAGCCGTGTTACAGTGCGGGATCGCACGCCGCCAAGGAGAGCCGAGCCCAGGCCTGTGCTGGTAACTACCCAGTTCAGTTATACCAATGTGAGCCATTTGAGTGAGTCTGCAGAGGGGCTTTACACCAAATTAACTTGCTCCATTTACAAATCAGTGCAAACAAGTGCAGACCAGGTCTCTCAGACACTTGACTACTCGAATTCAAACTGGAACAGAGAAGGGCTGCTAGCAGGGCCGGCTCCAGGCACCAGCATTCCAAGCTGGTGCTTGGGGCGGCATTCTGCAAGGGGCGGCAGCCCCCCTTGTTTTGCCCCCAAGCAGCGCTGGGAATTGCCGCCGCGGGCGGGGGGCAGTCTGTGTGCCGTTAGGGCAGCAGGAGCGTTTCCGCGGCAGCGGCAATTCGGCGGCAGCTTCTGTGTTTCGCTGTCCGGGGCGGCTTCAGCTAAACATAGAAGCTGCTGCCGAATTGCCGCCGCCGCGGAAACGCACCTGCCGCCCTAAGGGCACACGGACTGCCCCCCCCACCTGCCCAGGGCAGCAATTTGGCGCGCTGCTTGGGGGCAAAAACTGTAGAGCCGGCCCTGGCTGCTAGTGTGATCCGAGGAATGGAAAACCTGCCTTACGAGAGGAGACTCAAAGGGCTTGGCTTGTTTAGCCGGACCAAACGCAGGCTGAGGGGAGAGCTGATTTAACAAAGGCTGAGGGAGGTATTTAAGTTAAGCACCAATGTGGACACAAGAACAAATGGATACAAACTGGCCATCTTTGAGTTCAGGCTTGAAACCAGGCGAAGGTTTCTAACCATCAGAGGGGTGAAGCTCTGGAGCAGCCTCCCAAGGGGAGCAGTGGGGGAAAAACCCCAGACTGGCTCCAGGACTGAGCTTGGTGAGTTTATGAAGGGGGTGGGATGATGTGACTGCCTACGGGGGCACGTGGCCCATCGGCGACTGCTAATAGCAAAAGTCCCCATCGGCCGGGGATGGGGCACGAGCTGGGGAGGGCTCTGAGTTACTGCAGAGAATTCTCGCCTAGGTGTCCGACTGGTGGGTCTCACCCACATGCTCAGGGGCTACCATCTAACCAATCACCAGATTTGGGGAGGAGAAGGAATTTCCCCTTGGGTTGCATTGGCAGAGACCCTGGGGGGTTTTTGCTTCCTCTTCAGCATGGAGCATGGGTCACTTGCAGGTTTAAACTAGAGTGAATAGAGACATTTTCTGTCACTTGACCTCTTTAACCCATGGTTTGAGGGCATCAGTAACCCAGCCAGAGGTTCGGGGTCTGCTACAGGAGTGGGTGGGTGAGGGGCTGTGGCCTGCGATGTGCAGGGGAGATCAGATTAGATGATCACAATTGTCCCTTCTGAGCTTAAAGTCTATGAGACACTGCAGGGCCTTACCTGTTGTCTGTTACATGGTCTTGGCCCCTGGCATGTGCCTCACGCGCTGTGTCTCCCCCCCAGTGTCCCCTGAGGTGTCAGTTTCTCGCAGACACACTCCCGACGGCTCCGTCACCCTCTCCTGCCGCGCCAGGGGCTTTTACCCGCGTCCCATCCACGTCTCCTGGGTGCGGGACGGAGAAGACATCCTGGCGGAGACGGACTCCAGCGGGATCCTGTCCAACGCCGACGGCACCTACTACACGCAGTCGTCCCTGGAGATCTCCCCGCAGCAGGACGGGCACCGCTACGCCTGCCGGGTGGAGCACAGCAGCCTGGGGGAGCCCACGCTCGTCTGGGGTAAGGGGGGGGGTGAATGGCAGGGCACAGTCCCATGGGAATTACAGAGATGGGGTGAGGCTGGGCCACAGGAAGGTCAATATCCCTGCCCATTGTTAGTGTGAACTCGTCTAGCTCTGGGTATTCGTGTGACCCACAAAATGACCAATGCTTCAGATTATCTCATTAAGTTCCTGGCTGTGGTGATATCCTGTGGCAGTGAGTTCCACAGGCTGATGATATTATGAGGGAAGGGCCTGGCTGCTACATTTGCTGCATGTCTGGCAGTGCCCGGCAGAGCACCCGCCCTCTGGCCCCATCCCCGTCCCCCTCCCGGCTCAGTCTTTCCCCTCCCCTGGGGCCAGGTCTCTGCAGATGCCCTCGGGGAGACGTTCAAGGCAAAGGCCTGTGGCTGCCCCAGCGGCTGCTCCCCTCGGTGACCTGGGCCCTTCTCCACCCCACAGCCCCTGGGAAGAAGGCCCCCCTGCCCCCCGGGGTCCTGGCCGCCATCGTCCTGGCCGTGCTGGTTCTGGCTGGAGCCGTAGGGGCCGGTGTCGTCCTGTGGAGGAGAAAATCAGCAGGTGAGAGCCGGTCCCCGCGGAGCCGGGATGTGGGGAGGTCTGGGGAGTGGGGCAGCCCAGCCAGCCCAGGGGGGAATGGCTCCTCCCACTGCCCCCCAAGCAGAGGTGGGGCAGGGCCATGGGGCAGGGCTGACCCTGCCTGACCCTGCTGGGGGCAGAGTGGGCTCTGTCATTGGCTGGGTGCCGTGTGCCTGCTGTGGGGGGCACTGGGGTGGGGCTGGCCTGGGCGAGGTGCAGTCGAGGTCACGGGCAACCCTGTGTCAGAGGGGTCAGGGGGTTGGGGTCACCAGGGGGGAGGGGTTTCTCTGCTCCCCTGCACTGACCCTCATTCTCTGCTTGTGTTTCAGATCCCATGAAACCCGGCTACGCTCCAGCAGCCAGTGAGTAAATCCAGGGTGCAGGGCCCAGCGCCCCAGTGCATTATGGGTGGGGGGTCCCCATGAGGGGAGAAGGGATGTGGGCACTGATGGGGCTGGGCTGCGTGAGTCACAGGCATCACTCCAACGGCCCATTGCAGGTCAGAGCGGCTGACCGGGAGCTTCCGAGTGTGGGGGAAAAGCTGGAGCCCAGCGGTGTCTGTCAGGGGCGGGTATGACCGGGGTCACACGCTGCGTTTGGGATTTGAACACGTGTCCATTCCCAGCCCGTGGCAGGTCACTCCACAGAGAGGAGTTAGCGTGGGGTGCATAGGGGGTGCAGTGGGGAGGAAGCCCAGAGCTGAATTCCCCTCCCCCTTCCCTAGCTGGGATCCCCACAGCTAACGCTTCTTCTGAACGATTTTCCTCTCTCTCCACAGCAAAGAGCGGGGAAGATTCTGCCTCCAGCTCATCATCAGGAACAGACCCCCGGAGCGTGGGACCCCGGAGCTAGGGGCAGTGACCCTGCCCAGCTGCTGACCCCGCTGGCTGGGCGATCTCTGTCCTCTGACGATTCCTGCCCTGGTCATTAGAGCAGTTTCGTCTCTCGGTGTTGGGCCTTAGGCTTTCGTATTGCAGCCGGGACTTTGCCTCAACTTCTCTCCCAAAGGGCCGACTCGCCCCAGTCTCCCTGTTAGGATATAGTATCAGAGGGGGAGCCATGTTAGTCTGGATCTGTAAAAGCAGCAGAGTCCTGTGGCACCTTATAGACTAACAGACGTTTTGGAGCATGAGCTTTCGTGGGTGAATACCCACTTCGTGCATCTGACGAAGTATTCATTGTATTCACCCACGAAAGCTCATGCTCCAATACGTCTATTAGTCTATAAGGTGCCACAGGACTCTTTGCGCTGTTAGGATATAGATTTCAGAATAGCAGCCGTGTTTGTCTGCATGCGCAAAAAGAACAGGAGCACTTGTGGCACCTTAGAGATGAACAAATTTATTTGCACATAAGCTTTCGTGGGCTACAGCCCACTTCATCGGATGCAATGGTCCATTGCGTCCGATGAGGTGGGCTGTAGCTCACGAAAGCTTATGCTCAAATAAATTTGTTCGTCTCTAAGGTGCCACAAATCCTCCTGTTCTTGTTAGGATATAGATATTCAGGCCTGTCTGCAAAGGCCTGTACTTTAAGAATTCAGGTGTATTCTTATCACGTAGCTAGTTGTAGAGGTATAAAAGAAAGAATTAGAATCACTGTCAGCCTGTTTAGGGCCTTCTCTCAGTGTGACAGTGTAATGACCTGTTCTTAGGCTAAGGCCTTCTGCTAAGCAGCAGGGGCAGCCATAAGCTGGGAAGTGTCTGGTCACATCCTCACATCCCAAACTAGTCACCTTGAAATAAGGCGCCATTGGCTGTTAGGAATACAACCCTGCCCTGATATTCCTGTCACCTCCAGAGAAAGGGACGAGCCTAGGAAATGTAAAAGGAAACTGTGTTTGAGAGCATCCTGTCTGGCAAGAACTCACTTATCAATAGCTGGGCTGTGAAGTCCTCATTTCAGTGTTGTTCTGTCACTGTAGTCCCCATTTCCCTATTGTTTGTCTGTATAATCTCTGTCTGGTTCTGTAATTGTTTCCGTCTGCTGTATAACTAATTTTGTTGGGTGTAAACCCATTAAGGTGGTGGGATATAATTGGTTAAATAACCATGTTACAGTGTGTTAGGATTGGTTAGTTAAATTTCAGTAGAACGATTGGTTAAGGTCTAGCTAAGCAAAACTCAGCTTTGACTGCAGACTACATAGAGAATCAGGAAGTAAGAGGGGGAACAGGAATGGGGAATGGGGGTGGGAGAATTGGACTCATGTTTCACTAAGGGGGGGGAGTGGGAACATTGACACAGGCGAGGCTCTGTGGCGTCAGAGCTGGGAAGGGGGACGCTAAGGAAGGAAAATGAAATCAGTGCTTGCTGGCAGTTCACCCCAATAAACAGCAAATTGTTTGCACCTTCGGACTTTGCGTATTGTCGCTCTCTGTTCATGTGAGAAGGACCGGGGAAGTGAGCGAGTGAAGGAATAAGCCCCCTAACACTCCCGTCTCTGCGGGGGCCGTGCCACCAGTGCCAGGGACGGGGCAGTTCCTCTTGCCCAGCAGCAGGAATCTGTACAGAGTCTGACGAGCAGGCACAGACGGGGCGGGGGAGCCCCACAGCGGGGCATTATGGGCTACCCCACCCGCATCTGAGAGGTAAATGGGCCTGCTTGGAAAAAGCGAATCCCAAAATGGTGATTTTCGGCAGGAAAAGACTCTGTGCTCTGGTTGAGCTCAGGTCCGAGCTTTGCCCTGAATGTTGTGTGTCAACAACCCTCCCTCCCCCCAATTCTGCACAAAGCTGAGCCGCTGAGTCTCAGAATCTCAGAATCTCAGCACGTGTGTAATCGAAGCCAGAGCTCGTAAGCTGGAAAAGTACGGCCCCTCCCCCGGCTGACACCCTGAGAGCGAAGGGTTACGAGGTGCAGATGGACGCCTGATCGTCGGCGCCCTGGGCGCCTGGGACCCCTGCGACAAGCATGTGCTGCAGACCTGTGGGATTGGTCAACACTAAGCACGGCTCATGCGGTGCCTCATGGTCTCAGACACCATCTGATGGTCCAGGGACATCTACATCAAACACATCACTGGCCACCGACAGTACCAGCAGCAGGAGCAGCGCCAGGGTTTCTGGCACCCTAGGAAGAATTCGGGGGGTGGCATTTTGTGCGCTTCCCACGGGGTGCACGGGAGCTTCCGGTTCTGCTCCCGTCGCACCACCGAAGATGGACCCTCTGCCGAAATGCGGCAGGCGACAGCGGCAGTCACTGAGCTGCTCGATTGTCGCTGTTTTCCACGGCACGTCAGCAGAAGGTCGTTCTCCGGCGGCGCAACGGGAGCGGAATCGGAAGCTCCTGTGCGCCCCGTGGGGAGCGCACAAAATGCCGCCGCCCGAATCCTGGCGCCCTAGGCGACCGCCTAGTGTCGCCTAATGGAAGCACCGGCCCTGACCAGGAGGCGTGAACCGGAGCAACATCGTGCATTGACTACGAGAAAGGGACCAAGACACTTTCTCCATTGGACCATATGAACTGGAACCATAAACTCACTGAACGTTAAATCTCACCAAATGAGGGTCAATCCATCCTCATCATCGTATCCACTCATTATACTCCACACCTGAACTTAGCCATTATATGAACAACAGACCATCATCTCTCAATGTCTGCACTTTGACCTGTTAACCTTTTACCCCCAATTGGGGATATTGCAGATCATGTATTCCTTACGCCACCCAATCTTAAACCGAACTTCACACCCCTTGATCATCTGTATGTTATTCCCTGATAACCAGAAACTTCTATGCTTAAACTCTGTACTGTTTTCTTTTTTTTAATTTTAACATCATCTTAATAGAATTCTTAAATATGTGAGCATCTCTCTGTGGAGCAGGAGCAGCAGAAGACCGAGGACTTGTCCCTCTCCGGCCCTGGCTCCGGGAATGCAGAACTGGGTTTTTCCTTTTCAGTTCCAACTTCTTGCTGGCTTCGCATTTTTTTAAATCATTTAAAATAAAGCCAGGACTTTTGCAGGCTGGAACAAATGTTGTCTGGGGCTGACCCAAGACCTCCATTGTCTCAGATACCTACAGACCTGTGGACTGCATCTATTTTTGGATCCGAGGGCTTTCTGAGCCCAAAATTATGGGAATTAGGAGGTCTTTTATTTGCATAAAGGGGTCCTAATCAGACCTCATTGGGTGATGCCAGTGACCTCAGAAAGAGACTGCCCCGTTCTGATTGGCCACGGGAGCCTGAGGTTGCCTTCACTTGTTAGGCCAGCTGGCCTGCACTGGCTGCTGGCCTCTGGCCATGCCATGCCACCAGACCTGACAAAGTGCCCTGTGCCTCATTCACCCCTCGCTGGCCACCGAGGGGTAATATCCAGCAACGTGGGGCGTCGAAGATCTGACACCTACAAGCGAGTCACCGCTAGCTGGCCTGCAAAGCCATCGACCTTAGCACGCATGAGCTGACAAGGCCCCCGGCTAATCGCAGCCCAGCCGGCTGAATGGACCCCCAAGAGTCGCACTGAAACACCCAGCAAAAGCGTCTGCCTCTCTGGGTGTTTTCTAGTTCTCATTAGCGAGCGCGGACTCCTCTGGCTTAGCGTTCTGGCCTGTGTGTGTGTGTAAGACCCACAGAATCTATATGAGCACAGCGCCTATAGAATAGCTGCTCAGATCCTGACACCAGCCCTAGGTCACACAGCCTCGCTATTGGAAAGATCACATGCGCAGGTATTTCGGGGTTAGCACCTGCACATTTAACCCTGCGAAGTCCTGTTGTTTTCACTACGTTCCTCGTCTAAGCGTTCAGCGTAACCGGGCGTATTGGAATGTGACTCTGTGGGGCAGTGGGGGGAAGAGATCGGCTGTTACCGAATCAGCCATAATCCGGGCAGGCGCCTTAATGGCACTGACAGCTCTGCTGCCGATGTTCATGTCACCAGGGAGCGATCGGACCCTCCCTCTGTCAGCCCTTGGGCTGGAACCAAAACGTCCAGCTTGGCCTTGGGGATGCGCTGTGCCTGCGGGGCTACTAGCGACCCAGATCCACCCCCTTCCCAGTGCTACGTAGCCCTTAGCGGGGGCTGTTAATGCACGTGGGGTGGTTTAGTGAACCTGCCTGAGCACAGTAAGTAACTTACTGAATGATTTCATGTTCTTCCATTTGCACATATTTTGCTCAGCTATTGATCTAATAAAACACAGACCCTGGAACGCGGGCGGCTCGGCTGTTTGTTCCCCAGATGTCAAGGCTCCGGAGGAGACTGTGACCCCCACCGAGGGCTGGTCCTAGAACTGCCCCCGCGTCCCCCAGTGACGGGCACCAGACCTGGCAGCTGCCGGCTGTCGAGGGAAAGTTGACCTGTGCGATGATCATTTATTTCCCTCAGCAGCGTGGATCCAGAGCGTTGGGGGCCCGGGGTGGTGGATACCAGCTGGTCAAGCCAAAGGCCGACCAGCCCCCCCTGAATCAGTCTGTGCCTCTCACACCTCCACCCCTCGGTTAGTCACTGGCCTGTGCCCTGAGCTAGGGGATTTACATCTGTTATATCTTTGAATCCCGGTGTACAGCTAGTTGTTCTGAGTGTGCCTGTGGCCTTCCAGTGGTTAGGGTGCCTGCCTGGGAGACCTGGCGCTGCCACACGCTTCCTGGGTGACCCTAGTCTCTCTGGGCCTCAGTTTCCCCATCAGGATAATAGCCTGCCCTGTTGCCAAGGGGGCATGAGGATAAAAGGATTGTGAGGTGCTCAGACATTGCAGCATTAGATAGAAATGTCCTGACTTGTTTGGTATCCTTCTTAGCTCTTGCCTTTTATATCATGTGGCAGGGAGTTCCACAGGATAACCCATTATACAGTATCAATTTTTAAAATAATAGAATAGACTGTAGTGGCAAAGTGGAATTGTTGCAGAACTCCGGGCACCACGTTTTATCGCTGCAGAGTTTTCTAGACAGGAAAGCCTGGTGTCCCTTGCCTCCTGGCATCAGATCTAGGGTTGCCAATTTTGGCTGGACATATCCCTGGAGGTTTCACCTTCAGTGAAAGGTTAATCTTTAATTCCTGGAGACTCCAGGAAAATCCTGGAGGGTTGGCAACCCCAGTCAGACCCTGTGGTGGGGTGGCTGCCCCACCCCCATGCAAGAAAGGGCTAGAGCAGGCCAGAGCTGCTGCGCAGCCTGGAATCCAATCAGAGAAGGGCCTACTGAGAGCCAATCAGGGCTGAGATTGGAGCCAGCCAATCAGAGCTAGGCTAGGCCCTATATAAAGGCTGCCCAGGGGCACAGCAGTCAGTCTGTCCCAGACTTTCATGGGGGAAGGTCTGTCTCCAGGGCGGGAGACCAGCAGCTTGGGCAGGGCAGAGCAGTGCTCGGTGGGTGGGCGGGCGGGCGGGCTCCGGCCCAAGACCTGCCAGACTGCGGGCCCTGATAGAAAGGGCTGAGTGGGTGTGAGGGGCCGGAGGGGAAGTGGCCCAGGGACAGTCGGACAAGGGGAGAGGAGAGCAGAGAGGCTGCCACTAGCGGGTCCCTGGGGTGGGACCCAGAGTAGTGGGTGGGCCTGGGTCCCCCCCACTTCCCCTTTGTACTGCAGCTGGCCATGCAGTCGGGTGGCTGAGGCAAACTGCAACCGGCCTGAGGTTGTGGTTGGCCACTGAGGCCAGTGCAAGGACTGTTGCTAACCCGGCCTGGAAGGGGGTGAGGATGGACTAGGGGGCACTGCCGGAGGGCAGTGGCCTGGAGGAGGACACCGCCGAGCAGGGAGCACCGCAGGAACAGATGCCAGTGGAGGAACAGATGATGGATGGGACACTGCCAGCAGAGGGGGCTCCCCGTGGACTGAGCTAATTCCCAGAGCAACCAGCGGGAGGCGCTGGGGTGGTGAGTCCCAACCCCGTCACAGACCCATACACCCCTGTGGCTTGGTATCCCCCCACCCCCACACTCTGGCCCGTCCCAGCCCAACAGGCCTATCTGGCCAGGCCCTATAAATGGGCTATTTGCGCCCCCCCCTTGTGGGGGTCACGGGGTCACGCTCCTTCTGCCCTCGTGACCGGCTCCAACCGCCTCGCCCTGCGCCTGGGTGATTTCTCAGAAACCAGCCAAGATCCCAGCAGGGGGCGCTGGAGCCTTGTGCTGGTGCATGCCCCCGCCCCCCAGGCAGCCAGCCAATGGGGAGCGATGGAGGTGGGGACCCCCCCGCCCTGTGGGAAAACTAGAGGGAAAGGGGTGGGCTCCTCCCATGAAGAGCAGGGGGTGTGGCCTAGCTGCTCTAGGAGGCGGGTCTTGCCTCACTCCTACCAATCAGGCAACTAGGGGCGTGTCCGCTTGCCCCGAATGGGGGGAGGGGGTGGGGATTCGAAGGGTGGCAGCTGGCATGGCCGATAAGAAGGTGGCGTGTGCAGCCCAGCCCGGCCGTTGGGGCAGGCGGATGAAGGCGACTCAACCTGCCTGGGGCATGAGGGGGGAGGGAGGCAGTCAGTCAGTCTGCCCCGCCCTGCTGCCCTGGGAAGCTGCGTTGGGGCTCGGCCCCCGTGAGTGCCCCCCACTGACCACCCCAAGTGGAGTGAGTCCCAGATGGGGAGTGTAGCGGGGTGGCTACCCGCTCCGGCCCTGACAGGGTTAAGGCCGGCCTGGGAGAGGGCTGGGGCTGGGGCTGGAAGGAAAAGCCCAGGTGCTGGTTAGGAAATCTGGCACAGCTGGGGCCATGCCCCAAACAGAGCACCGCAGGTCCTTATAAAAGGCTGCTGGCTTAGAGCTAGACTCAGTGGTTCTCAAACTTTTGTACTGGTGACCCCTTTGCCTCTGTGTGCGACCCCCACCCCCCATATATAAAAAGGTGTGGTTAATGTATAACACCATTATAAATGCTGGAGGCAAAGCAGGGTTTGGGGTGGAGGCTGACAGCTCACGACCCCCTCATGTAATAACCTTGTGGACCCCCCCGAGGGGTCCTGACCCCCAGTTTGAGAACCCCTGAGCTAGACAGTCTCTCTCCAGGCTGGGGGAGAACAGGACCTGGCTGTCAGTGGCAAAGGTACCTGGGAGTGAGGCAGGGCTGGGGAAAGGCCAGGGGAGCTCCAGGCTGGCGACCCCCCAGGCTGCAGGGCTGGTCCTAGGCCCACCCCTGAGGTACTGGGAGGCAGAGGAAGGCAGCAGCTCCTACCCCCTTGCCTGTGATGACTGGTTCTTACACTGCAGCCTGCCCCAGGGAGCGGGGGCTCATTGGTGCCTGGCAGTAGCCACCGGCTGAGGTGAGGTGGGATAAGGGAGTCCCCAGGAAGGGGAGACCCTGAGAGTGGGGTTACTGCCAGAAGCTGCACCCCAGATAATGGGGCACTGGAGTCCAGGGAGGGCCATGGGAGGGTGGGGGGGAGCAGGGCAGTGGGTGCTCCAAGGCTGAAAAAAGCTAATTCCCAGGACACCAGCAGGAGGTGAGTCCCGCACACCTACAGGGGGGCTCCCCTTAGCCTGGCTCCCCAGCCCAGGAGAGACCGGCCCAGGGCAGGATCCGATCCCAACGCCCACAGTGACTGTGCTGCAGCCCGGGGCAAACGGCACAGGGCCCAGAGCTGCTCCCACCCCCGCTAAACCCAAAATACTTCCCAGAAATGTCAACAGCCAAGTGCTTTAAAGACAAAGAAAATACAGGGGTTGGGTCATTGTTGCCTGCCTGTGCTGAGAGCAGGGGCTGGGAGCCCGGACTCCTGGGTTCTCTCCCTGGCTCTGGGAGGGAAGTGGGGGCTGGTGGGTTTGAGCTGGGAGCCAGCAATCCTGGGTTTTGTTCCCATTTTTGCTGCTGTCACACAGCAGATCAGTCCCTTTCCTCCCTGTGCCTCTCCCCACCCATGCAATGGGGCAGTGATGCTCTAGACACGCTGGGGATTGTTGTGTTGTCACTCACCACAAAGGGGGGCTGTGGTGGTTAATTCATTACATTAATAAAGTGCCTGAGGTTCCTAGCGTGACAGACCCGTTCTTGGGGTCCAGACCCAGGTACATGTAAACTCTCTGGCCTGGGAGCTGCAGGTCAGACGAGATTAGCTAACGGTGCCCTCTGGCCTTAGAATAAACATAAACAAAAATCTCTAGAGGCGGCGCTGGTGATGGACAGAGAATTAATTTGTTGTTAGTTAATTGCTGTCCTGGTACCTGAAGCCCTAGGGCCAAGTTCTTGGCTGGGCCAAACTCCCACCCAGCGACTGTAGCGAGGCCGAGGCTGGGCCCTGGCTGTTCCCAGGTGGGTGCCAGTGTCCCCCTGCCAGGGCTGCCCCCTCTCCTGACTCTAGTGTGGGTCTCGCTATCACTGGTGTTTTCGTAAAGCCCCAGCTCCTGGAGTCATGTGAGCGGGGGACACTCTCGGCTGGTGTTAGTCAAAGGGACGTTTCTGCCCTTGTGGTTGTGGAGAACAGTTTGAAGTTGTGACCCAAGAGCGCCCTGCAGGCAGGGAGGGGCAGAGGGTGGGCGGGGCCTGAGGGTGGGGGCGTGGTGCTGCCTGGGATTCACTGCCCAGGGGGCGGAGCCTCAGGGTGGGGGCGGAGCACTACCTGGGATGGACTGACCAGTGGGCGGGGCCTCAGGGGTAGGGGCGGGGCGCTCCCCGGGATTCGCAGCCCAGGGGCGGGGCCTAGGGGTGGGGGCGGGGCTTTGCCCGGGGTTCCCCGCTGCGCTCATCCCTGCTGAGTTTCGCTTCGCCGGGTCCAACCTGCCCGGCCGGGTTCTGCCCAGCGACCGGTGACGCAGCCGGGTCTGCGCGCGGCTATTGGCGGGGCCGGGGCGGGGGCCGGGGACGGGGGAAAGGGCCCGATTCCTGCGGGGCAGCGGGACACGGACCGGGCGGTGATGGAGCTGCTGGTCCTGCTGGTGCTGCTGGGGGCTGCGGCCAGCCCGGGGGGCGGCTCCGGTCAGTGCGGGGGGGGGGGGTCAGCAGCAGCGCGGGGCTCTGCGGTCGGACCGGAGCCGGGGGCGGGGGGAGTCTGGTCCGGGTCTGTCCCGGATCCCCCCCCCCGGCGGGGGCTGGTTCTCGGCCTGTCGCGGGTTCGCGCCCCCCGGCTCCTGGCCCCGCTGTGCCCGGCGCTGCGCATCCCAATCACCCGGCGCGGCGCGGGGGGCTCTGGGCGGGCGGGGCGGACCGGAGCGGGGGGCTCACAGGCGGGACGGGGGGGGTCGGTTCTGCTTTGTCGGGTCCCGGCCCCAGGGACCCTCCCGGCCCGTTGGCGCCGATCGGTGACTAACAGGATTTGGGGTCTGGGGGGGGTCCCCGCTGCCCGCCCTGCCCCGGGGCTGTGGGGATCCCCTGCGCCAGGCGCTGCCAGGCTGGGTCCTTCCCGGGGGGCGCGGAACGGGCTTTCCTCCCCCCCCCCATCCCTGTCTGCAGAGCCCAGGGGGTTAGTGACGGGGTAAATCTCCCGCCTCCCGCCGACCCCTGGGTTTAACCCGTGTCTAGATCTCCTGAGCGGGGCTTGGCCCTGGCTCGGTGCGGCCGAGGCTGAGCTGTGTCAGCACCAGGCCAGCTGCCCCCATGGCAGCGATGGGTCTGTAAGTGGGGATGTGTCTTTAGAGGTGTCGTCCTAGGGAGGGGATGTGTCACCCCCCCCGCCCCCTCTCTGGCCGTGTGCCCAGGGCGAGGGGAGAGGTGGAGCCCCAGGATCTGTGCGTTGATCGGGGCTCAGTGTGGGGGCGAGCGCCCGTTGCAGAGCACAGACCAGCTGCTGCCTTTGTGCTGCTGGGATCTCCTGGGATTGCTGGGTGGGAGCTTCGGGATCCCCACGGGGTGTGGGGAGAGGGGCGGGGGCACGTCCTGCTTTTCCTGGCGTGGACGTGACTCTCCCATGGCCTGAGCCTGGCCCCAGAGTTCCCCAGGCAGCAGCAGCTCAGACCCGGGGAGCTCCGCAGCCTGTAGCCAGCTGGGTGAGGCTGCGGGGTGGGTTTGGGGGTTTGTTTGAAGTGGTGTCAAGTGCATGGTTGACCTCGTGTCACTCATAACAACATAAGACAGGCCGTACCGGGTCAGACCAAAGGTCCATCTAGCCCAGTATCTGTCTACCGACAGTGGCCAATGCCAGGTGCCCCACAGGGAGTGAATCTAACAGGCAATGATCAAGTGATCTCTCTCCAGCCATCCATCACCACCCTCTGACGAACAGAGGCTAGGGACACCATTCTTACCCATCCTGGCTAATAGCCATTTATGGACTTAGCCTCCATGAATTTATCCAGTCCCCTTTTAAACATTGTTATAGTCCTAGCCTTCACAACCTCCTCAGGTAAGGAGTTCCACAAGTTGACTGTGCGCTGCGTGAAGAAGAACTTCCTTTGATTTGTTTTAAACCTGCTGCCTATTAATTTCATTTGGTGACCCCTAGTTCTTGTATTATGGGAATAAGTAAATAACTTTTCCTTATCCACTTTCTCAACATCACTCATGATTTTATACTCAGTGACAGGTTGGTTTGATGTAACCAGGGTTAGGCCCCAGTGCAGCCTGGCCCCACGGGGTCGAGTCACATTAAGGGCCGGGAATGGAAGCTGGGGGTCAGTGCGTTGGGTGCCCCTGGAGCAAAGAGACAGGAGGCCCTTGGGGGGTCACACCCAGCACTGGTGTAACTCCAGCTGCACAGAGCTTTGGCCTGGGGCCTGTAGGGCTGGGGGTGTGCGCAGAGAGGATCACAGTGTGTCTGGCTCTGTTTAATGACGTTGAATCCAGCACCAACTCCCATCCGTGCCTGGCCAGGCCCTCGTCACTGAGGCGCTGTCTACACGGCACCCCTAGGGTGACCAGAGGTCCCGATTTGATAGGGTCAGTCCCGATATTCAAGGCTTTGTCTTATATAGGCGCCTATTACCCTCCACCCCCGTCCCGATGTTTCACACTTGCTGTCTGGTCACCCTAGGCACACCTTACAGCAGCACAGCCAGGCTGTCGCAAGGCACGCAGTGTCGCTGCTCTCTGCTGCCAGGGGAGAGCTCTCCTGACAAAAGAAAACTACCCCAACGAGGGGCAGTAGCTTCGTTGGCGGGATAGCGTTGTCCCCCAAAGGAAGCACTGTCCACACGGGCACTTTTCACCATTAAAACTTTGGTCATTCAGGGGGGTGAATTGTTTTGTTTTCACACTCCTGAGTGACAAAGGTTTTAATGACGAAAGTGCCGTGTAGACATAACCTGAGAGAGAGAAATCCTCTGTGCCCGGTACACTAAAGGTGACCTGCCAGAGGGGAATAGGGTTTGTGTCCATTTCTGCTGCTTCCTGATGAATAGCGAAGGCCCCAAAGGGTTTTTCCCCTGCTTGTTCTATTCTAGCTCTCGTCTGCCCTGTTCTGCTGGAGGTCTCCTTGGAGCACCAGAGACCTGGGGTGGGAATTCTCAGTCCTCAGCTGAAGGGCCATAGGGTGTTGAATCTTCACCAAGGACGGCTTTTCTTCCTACTGCTTGACAGGTGCTTTGGTTAAGTAGGACCTTTGCTACACATCAAACTTTAAACTGGTTTAGAGAAATCAGTGCATACCCCGTTGTGGACCTTCTTATTTTGGTATAATAGTGGCTTAACTGAAAAATGCTGCTTGTATATCGGAATAAGAGTGTCTACATGGGGCTTTGCACCAGTTTAACTGAACCAGTTTACGTTTAATAATACTGGTGCAATTCTTCCTGTGGACAAGTTCTAACCAGCTTCAGAGGGATAGCTCAGTGGTTTGAGCACTGGCCTGCTAAACCCAGGGTTTGTGAGCTCAATCCTCGAGGGGGCCACTTAAGGATCTGGGGCAAAAATTGGTCCTGCTAGTGAAGGCAGGGGCTGGACTTAATGACCTTTCAAGGTCCCTTCCAGTTCTAGGAGATTGGTATATCTCCAATTATTACCTTTTAGCTGAACTGAAAAAAGACACTTTTAAACTGGAATAGGTGTGTCCACACAGCCTTTTGCATTGGTTTAACTAAACCAATTTTAACTGACACCTTAACTTAGGGCTTGGCTACACTTACATTTTATAGCACTCTGACTTGCTGGCTCAAGGGTGTGAAAGATCACCCCCCTGAGCACAGCAAGTCAGAGCGCTTTAAAGCGCTAGTATAGAGAGGCTCCGAGCACTGGGAGCTAATCTCGTGGAGGTGGATTACCAGGAGGTTACACTCGCACTTCAAAGTGCTGCTGCGGGAGCGCTCCCGTGACAGCACTTTGAAGTTTCCAGAGTATCCATGCCCTTAGACTAGTGTAAATTTGTATGTAGACAAGACCAAGGTGTTAACAACAAAGTTTAAAGAGTTGGAATCAACTTTTTAGGGCTGGTCTACATGCATTGTTTGTACCACTTTCACACAGTTTGAAACCATCATCGTTAAGTCAGTACAACCACTCAGTGTGGACACAGTTACACTGGTACAGATGATTCCCCTACATTTACAGCAATAAGCTGTGCTGGCGTAAAGCCTGGCTCTGCGGGTGTAACTGCACTCACGCAAGGGATTGTACTGATTTTAGCTATTTTGATAAAAAGAAACAGACGAATAAACAAATCACATACCCGACTGAAATAGTTAAATCAGAATGAAAACCACGTGTGGATCCGGCTGCGTGGGGCAGGGACTGTCACGTGCTCTGTCTGGACAACGCCCCATACAGTGGAGCCCCAGCATGATTAAAGCTAATATGTGCTACCACCACCTGAAATAACAATTCCCTCCCCTCTCATTTTCTTTTCATGTCCTCCCCTCCCCTGGCCCCTGTTGTGCCGGGTGCTGCACAGACACCGAATACACAGACTGTCCCATTTGAGAATGAGACCAGGGATGAATATAGACCAGTGGGGAGCTACTAGGGAACAAGGAGACAGCATGGGCCAGCCTGACAGCCGTGGGCTCAGTGGCCTCACCGTTATCTGGTTTTGAGGCAGCCTGGCAGAGGGGAGCGTTGAGGAGGGTTTGCAGGGTAATGAGATCGTTTTGCGGATGTTTATGGGGAGCTCCTCGCAGGTGTGAGGGGCAGTGTCGGACACAGGACAAAGGGGCTTGTTTGCAGATTTAACAAGTGGCTGATGGAGGCTGCGATCATGGGCTGATTGGAGGTGAGGGGTGACATTTCAGTAGAGAGAGGGTGGGGATTGGCCGGGAAGGGCCTCCCAGTTGAAGACAGGCAGCTGTCTGTGTTGGAGAAGGAGCCAGTGGCGGGATGCAGAGAGCGGTGACATCGATCAGCGAGCTAGACAGATGATCTTTTCAGCATGTTGTGAATGGACCTCAGCAGGTGAGACTGCGTTTGTCTAGGCCCAAGAAAAGGCTGTTGCAACAGTCGAGACACGAGACGCTGAGAGCCTGAATGAGAGTTTCAGCTGTGGGAGTGGAGAGGAAGGGCCGTATCTAAGGCCTGGTCTACACTAGGGGGGGATTTCGATCTAAGGTACGCAACTTCAGCTACGCGAATAGCGTAGCTGAAGTCGAATACCTTAGATCGAATTACTTACCCGTCCTCACGCCGCGGGATCAAAGTCCGTGGCTCCCCCGTCGACTCCGCCACCGCCGTTCGCGGGGGTGGAGTTCCGGAGTCGACGGGAGTGCATTTGGAGTTCGATATATCACGTCTAGATGAGAGGCCGTGGGGGGAAGATTGGGAACTCTGCTTTAACCACACTGAGCTTGATCTGATGACAAGACCTCCACAAGGAGACCTCAGAGACAGGCCAAGATTGTCGTTTGGACAGAAGGAGAGAGGCCTGGAGTACGAAGGCAGAGCTGTGAGTTGTTAGCATGGAGACGGTAGCTGAATTTGTGGGTGACTTTGCCCAGAGATAAGGTGTAGAGAGAGAGAGGAGAAGGGACCCAGGACAGCGCCCTGGGGGAGAGAGCCCCACAGACAGCTGGAGGGGAGATGGAGGAGATGCTCTGGTGGACATGGTGAGGGAGTGGTTAGAGGGGTCGGAGGAGACCCAGGAGGGGACAGCGCTAAGGAAGCCAAGGAGGACAAGATTTCTAGGGTAGCCTGGTGATTGGTGTCAGGCGGCTGGCAGGCCAAGCAGGGTGAGGATGGAGCACTGAGGCTGACTGTCTGTAATGACTCTTCCTAGCTTTTGGCAGGAGTGTTTTCCATGGAGCGCAAGGGGTGGAAGCCGAGGTGGGGAGGGTCTAGGATGGAAATGGAGGACAGGAACTCCAGACAGCGACTGCAGGGGCATGTTCAATGAGCTGAGAGATGAAAGGGAGCGGGGAGGTCACTGGAGAGACAAATGGAGCCAAAGGTCTTTTCGATGGAAGACACTGTAATGTGTGTTTGTGTTGTGAGGGGGGAACAGCTGGAGGGGGGTGCGGTGAGGAGATCAGGAGATGGGATGGGGTCAGTGGAGGGGTTAGGAGGAGAGCAGATGTGAAATGTCTACCTCTGCGGGGAGGGAGAAGGAGGCAGGAATTGTAGGGTGGGAAGGGGAGGAGAGGGTTTAATTGTGTAAATGTTTCTGGGAAGAGATCCTGTGCAGAGCGCAGTGGGGGCAGGAGGTGGGGAGGGTTTGAGGGGGGAGACGAAGTTGGAGAAGAGGCAGCTGGGGCTGTGGGCGGGGGATCCAGCGAGGCTGGAGAAGTCGAGGTGTGTAGCAAGGAAAATGGCAGAACTGAGGGAGGAGAGAACGAATCTGTAGTGGAGGACGTCAGCCTGGCCATGAGATTTCTGCCAGAGACGCTCCGCAGTGTGAGACGGGAATGGAGGAGGCAGATGTTGGGGGTGAGCCGGGGTGGGGGCTGGCGGAGCCAACCTTGCATTGGGACAGAAGGGCAAGAGTATTGAGGATAGGGGAGAATGAATCACAACAGCCTCCTTCCAGACGATGCCGTGGTGTCCTCTGGCACTGAACTCCACTTACTAGGAAGTGACAGGTGATGGTTACGGGAGATTTGACCATTAGAAACGTAGATAGCTGGGTTTGTGATGACCAGGAGAACTGCATGGGGACTTGCCTGCCTGGTGCAAAGGTTGCAGATCTCTCGAGACATCTAGACAGACGTACGTGCTGTGCTGGGGAGGAGCCGGTGGTCGTGGTACGTGTAGGTACCAGTGACCCAGGGAAGGGTAGGAGAGAGGTCCTGGGGGGCAAATTTAGGCTGCTAGGTAAGAGATTGAAGTCCAGGACCCCCATGGTGGCATTCTCTGAAATGCACCCAGTTCCATGCGCAGGGCCAGGTAGAGAGGCAGGGCTGCAGGGTGTCAATCTGTGGATGAGACAATTGTGTAGGGATTATGGTGTAGGGAGGAGGGTTTAGATTTATTAAGAACTGGGGAAGCTTTTGAGAAAGGAGGTGCCTGTACAGGAAGGGTGGGCTCCATCTAAACCAAAATGGAACCAGATTGCAGGCACTTAACATTAAAAAGGTCGTTGAGCAGCCTTTAAACTACGGGCTGTGGGAAAGCCGACAGGTGCGGATGAGCACGTAGTTCGGACAGAGACATCCCTTAGGGGAGGATCTATTAATGGAGATTCTCTAAGTCCTAGTAAGGAGGAGAAGATGGAAGATGACCAAATACAGGTAGGATCCGATGAGAAACAGTCAAATGAGAAAGAGTCCCATTCGGTTACATCACGTAATGGCAGACAGTGCTTATATACCAATGCTAGAAGTCTAAATGGATGAACTAGAGTGCCTCGTATTAAATAAGGATATTGATATAACAGGCATCACAGACACTTGGTGGAATGAGGTTAATCAATGGGACACAGTAATACCGGGGTACAAAATATATTGAAAGGACAGAACAGGTTGTGCTGGTGGGTGAGTGGCACTAGATGTGAAAGAAAATGTAGAATCAAATGAAGTAAAAATCTTAAATGAACCAAACGGTACCACACAATCTCTATGGATAGTAATTCCATGCTTGAATAATAAGAATATAGCCATACAGATAGCATAATCATAATCAGCAAATCGTAACCTTTCCATAGACACCTTACATGCAACCATTGTTATATATTTGCAGCAAATATTCCACAAAGTTTGGCAACAATGATCTATATGGTCATAGTTTAAGTCAATAACGTCACACACTGTGGCAGGGAAAACACCACAGCAGCCACCACAGTAGCATTTAATTTCAGCAAGGGGAACGACACACAACTGAGAACTCATTAACCAGAAATTAACAGATACAATCCCAAAAGTGAAATCCCTGCGAGCTGCATGGAAACTTTTAAAAAACACTATAATAGAGGCTCAACTTAAATATTTACCCCAAATTGGGAAAAAAAAACATAGTAAGAGAACCAAAAAAGTGCCACTGTGGCTAAACAACACAGTAAAAGAAGCACTGAGAGATAAAAAGGCATCCTTTAGAAAGTACAAGTTAAATCCTATTGAGGGAAATAGAAAGGAGCATAAACTCCGGTAAGTGAAGTGTGAAAATATAATTAGGAAGGCTGAAAAAGAATTTTAAGAACAGCTGGGCAAAGACTCCAAAAGTAATAGCAAAAAAAAATTTAAGTTCATCAGAAGCACGAAGCTGCTAAACAACCAGTGGGGCCACTGGACGATGGAGGTGCTAAAGGAGCACTCAAGGATGATAAGGCCATTGCAGAGAAACTGAATTAATTTTTTGAATCGGTCTTCGTGACTGTGGATGTGAGGGAGATTCCCAAACCTGAGCCATTCTTTTTAGGTGGCACATCTGAGGAACTGTCCCAGACTGAGGGGTCATTAGTGGAGGTTTTGGGACAAATTGATAAACTAAACAGTAATAAGTCACTGGAACCAGATGACATCACCCAAGAGTTCTGGAGGAACTCAGATATTAAATTGCAGAGCTACTAACTGTGGTATGTAACTTATTTAAATCTGCTTCTGTACCAGATGACTGGAGGATAGCTAATGTGATGCCAATTTTTTTAAAAGGGCTCCAGAGATGATCCTGGCATTTACAGCCTGTAAGCCTGACTTCAGTACCGGGCAAACTGGTTGAAACTATGGTAAAGAACAGAATCATCAGACACATAGATGGACACAATTTGTTCGGGAAGAGTCAACATGGTTTTTGTAAAGGGAAATCCTGCCTCACCAATCTGCTAGAATTCTTTGAGGGGGTCAACAAGCATGTGGACAAGGGGGATCCAGTGGATCGGTGACTGGTAAAAAGAGGAAACAAAGGGTAGGAATAAACAGTTAGTTGTCAGAATGGAGAGAGGTAAATAGTGGTGTCCCTCAAGGGCCTGTACTGGGCCCAGTCCTATTCCACATATTCATAAATGATCTGGGAAAAGGAGTAAACAGTGAGGTGACAATTTGTAGATAATACAAAACAACTCAATATAGTTAAGTCTAAAGCAGACTGTGAACAGTTATAAAAGGATCTCACAGAACTGGGTGACCGGGCAACAAAATGTCAGATTAAATTCAGTGTTGATAAATGCCAAGTAATGCACATTGGAAAACATCATCCCAACTATACATATAATGATGGGGTCTAAATTAGCTGTTACCACTCAAGAAAGATCTTGGAGTCATTGTGGGTAGTTCTTTGAAAACATCCACTCAGTGTGCAGCGGCAGTCAAAAAAGCAAACAATGTGGGGAATCACTAAGGAAGGGACAGATAGTAAGACAGAAAATATCCTATTGCCTCTATATAAATCCATGGTACCCCCACACCTTGAATACTGCATGTAGTTCTGGTCACCCCATCTCAAAAAAGATATACTGGTATTAGAAAAGGTTCAGAAAAGGGCAACAAAAATTATTAGGGGTATGAAACGGCTTCTTTATGAGGAGAGGTTAATAATATGAGGAGAGGCTACTTGAAGTCTTTAAATCAGGATTTGGGGACTTCAACAGCTGAGTCAAGGGAGAGAATTATTTCAGGAGTGGGTGGGTCAGCTTTTGTGGCCTGCATCTTGTGGGAGGTCAGACTAGATGATCATAATGGTCCCTTCTGATCTTAAGTTCTATGATTCTATGATAAGACTGGGACTTTTCAGCTTGGTAAAGAGACAACTAAGGGGGAATATGATAGAGGTCTATAATATTATGACAGGTGTGGCAAAAACAAATAAAGTGTTATTTACTCCTCATAATACAAGAACTAGGGGTCACCAAATGAAATTAATCAGCAGCAGGTTTAAAACAAACAAAAGGAAGTTCTTCTTCACGCAGCGCACAGTCAACCTGTGGAACTCCTTGCCAGAGGATTTTGTGACGCCAAGACTATAACAGGGTTCAAAAAAGAACTAGATAAGTTCATGGAGGATTCAGTGGCTATTAGCCAGGCTGGGCAGGGATGGTGTCCCTAGTCTCTGTTTGCCAGCAGCTGGAAATGGGCGACAGGGGATGGATCACTTGATGATTCCCTGTTCTGTTCATTCCCTCTGGGGCACCTGGCATTGGCCACTGTTTGCAGACAGGACACTGGGCTAGATGGACCCTTGGTCTGACCCAGTGTGGCCGTTCTTACGTGGTTGGAGCCCTCGCCAAGGAGGTGGGAGACGGTGGGGCCAATCCCCCTGCTCCACTGATTCGATAACTAGTGGGCCAGAGAGGAGCAGCAGCAGCAGCCCTGCTCGCCGGATCGGGCCCCTGGGCTCTGAACAAAGGGGAGTGAGGGGGAAAGTGGCTGGTGCTGACGGGGGGACACAGGGCGATCAGCAGCCGGGGGAGCGGAGGGGAAGAAAAGGGGGCGTCTGTGTCCGGTTATGTCTGAGCTGGGGGAGACCAGGCAGAGCTAAGCCAGGGCAGGGCTGTGCCTGGCGTGTGTCCAGCGCCCAGCGCAGGGGGGCTCTGGTCTAACTAGTGAACAAGGCCCCGATCCTGCAGACACCGTGTGTAACGTTACTCAGGTGAGGGAGGCGCCGGTGGGGCTGTGTGGGGGAGGGAGGGTCCCCATGGTAACTCCGCAGGGTCTGAGCCCCCGACACGCTGAGGAGCTAGTGGGACCAAACAAGCTGCATCCGCCTGACCCCCAGGCCCCGACCCCCTGAGTAGAGTCTGACGTCGGGGGGACACTCACAGGGTGAAGGGACTCGGGGTTCAGTCTCTGCAGCACCAGGCCCTTTGTCTGGGAGCTGCAGCCCCCACCCCACCCCGACCCGGCCTGTGGGGTGAACCCGAGGGCAGGGACGGGGCAGCAGCCTGTGAGCTGCATGGGGCAGGGCTCATGCAGGGCCTGGCACAACAGGGCCCCGATCCCTACAGGGGACCTGGGGGGCAGCCACAGTCTGAATCAGTGACCAAGTGTGTGAGCAGCTGGAGCCCTGGCATCCCCCCCCCCACACTCCCCCAAGCTTCAGCTCCTGTCTCCCCCGCCCCGCCCCCCATTCTCTGCCTGCTCCATCCTCCCCTGGGGGCTCCTCCTGGCACAATGTGCTGACCTTCCCCAGAACCTCCCCCTCCTCATCCCACTCCCACCAGCCCTTCCCCCATAACCATGTCCCCCTCCTCACACCCTCTTCAGTCCTGCCCCCTTCCTGGGCTCCTTTCCTTCTTCACACTCCTTTGCAGCCCCCCAATACACTTGTCCCCTTCTGCTTCCCTCCTCCTCACAGGGGACTGTCCAGCCCCACCCAGTCCCACTGCCCTTCTCCTCCTCCTGCTCCCAGCCCCCACCCCGTGTCCTCCCTCCTGCTGTGGTGGCCCCAACTCCCCGGTTCCTGCCACGTGGCCGCTCCCAAGTCTCCCTGCCCCCCCATGCTGTCCAGTGCCTGGGATTGGGGGTGCAGGTCCCGGTGCCAGCGGCTCTGACCCCCCCCCCCCGTGTCCCCGCAGGCCCAGGCCCGCACTCGCTGCACTATTTCTACACGGGGGTGTCAGAGCCCGGCCCTGGGCTGCCCGAGTTCTCCGGGGCCGGCTACGTGGACGGGCAGCTGGTTATTACCTACTCCAGTGAGACGCAGCGCGCACAGCCTGGCACGGCGTGGATGGAGCGGAACGTGGGCCCTGAGCAGTGGGAGCGGGACACGTGGAACTTAAGGGTTGCACAGTCCGTGTTCCGAGAGGACCTGGACATCCTGCGCGGGCGCTACAACCAGAGCGGGGGTGAGTGGGGGCCGGTCACTGCCCCGGCCGGACACGGGGCTCGGGCTGAGCGGGGGGAGGAGGGATCAGTGTGAATCGGGGGGGGGGGGGGGAGGGACAGAGGGACTCACAGCGGGTTGGGGGGGGTCAGTGTGGGGGGAGTGGAGGAGGGGGACCCATGGGGCAAGGCAGGGTGAATGGGGGGAGGGGACAGAAGGACTCACAGCAGGAGGGGGGGTTGGTGTGGGGGAGCAGAGGAGGGGGACCCACAGGGGGAGTCGGTATGAATTGCGGGGAGGGGACAGAGGGACCCTCAGGAGCACAGTGTGTATTTGGGGCAGGGGGAGGAGACGGGACCCATGGGGGCACTTTCTTGTGGGGTCAGTGTGAACATGGGGGGCAGAGGGACTCATGGGGGGGCTGCAGGCTGGGGGGGTTCATGTGAAAGAAAGTGTTTGACACCCTCCAGCGTGTGAATCTCTTGCTGTCCCCTCCCAAAACACCCAAGACGTCTCCTACCAGCCCCACTTCCAACCGCCTCTGCCCCCCAGGCCGGGTGTGCTCAGTCCCAGGCAGAGCCTCACAGGTGCGAAGGCCAAAAGGTCCCACTGGACCCAGCTAGTCCAGCCTCCTGGTCACCCCGGCCAGAAAATCCCACGTGCGGATCCTGCATGCGGGGGCTTGTTCCTCCCTGCTGGGACAGCGCCACTGTCGGACCCCCAGCGTGTGGGGGAGCTGGGGCAGGGTCTGAGCCGTCTGGTCTCCAGTCACAGACACTGCGGGATGGGGGATCCCAGTATCGACACCCCACGGCCGGGCACTGGGACAGTTTGTACAGGGGGGGCTGAGAGCCATTGAACCAAACTGTGACCCCTGGGTACGGTGGGATCCACTTCAAGCCAGGGGGTGCGGCAGCCCCCCCAGCACCCCTAGTGCCAGCTGCTGTTCCCCAAGTGTTCAGAAATCACGAGTCCGGCTCCACAAATCCTGAGTTTGGCTCAAATATCAGAGTTTTGTGGTGATTCTATTGGCGGTTACAGCAGAGCCCCGTGTATCTGATCTTAGCTGGGATCTGGAGCGAAATCAGATCATCAGAAATCGGGATAACGGGGAAATGCAGTGCCGCAGGGCCAGCTAGCGGCCACGGGGGAGAGCTCCCGCTCCTGGCCCTGGACTCCTGGGTGTCCGGTTAATGCAGAGAGCTGCTAATGCTGGGTTGGATAAATGGGGTTCTGCTGTCTCTTTATTTGCCTCTGGTTTGTGCCTTTAGGGGTCAAATTTCCAGGCTTTCCTCTGCCGCCAGGAGGGCTAGAATTTACGGCTGTAAGGAAGCGCTGAGATTCCCCCTAATCCCAGGACTCCAGGCGCTGGGGCTTCACCAGGCCCACCCGGTGTCCTGAGAGGCACAGTACAGTCAGGCGAGCGTCAGCCCTGCGTTCACCCAGCCCTGGGGAGAAGCCGCTCAGCAGGGAGCCTCCCTAGGAGGAGTTTTGTCTTGTCTCCCGTCTGAGTTTATCGAGGGTCGGTTCCTCTCACCTGCTCAGAACCAGGGTCTGACATCGACTCGGGCTGGCGGGTCGGAGAATCAGCCCCTGTGACGTGCAGAGACTCCCCGGCTGTCTGACTGCTGGCAGCACAAACCCCAGCACGTGTCCCCCCGGGTGAGGCAGGTTCCCCTGCACGCTATCGATAGAGGGGTAAAGAGCCGTTCCTCCTGCTGGGTCCCTGGGGGGCTGTAGGGATTGTTATGGAGCTGGGGAGCTTCCCCCCTGCAGACCCTGGCTGACCCCAGCCTCTCCCATTCAGCGAGACACAGCTGTCCCTGTCCCCATGGGGCCCTGCACCCCACTCAGCCACCCACCCGTTCCCATGGGGCCCTGCACCTCCATTCACATTGTCTGTCCCCCCACTAGCCCTGCTGAGCCCAGTCTGTGACTCCCTAGCAGCCCCGGGTGTCCCACTCTCTGTCCCGCCCCCATATCCCGACCTGGCCCCATGGGTGGGGTGCTGCGGGCGGGGTGCTGTGGGGAACGCTGCTGGCTGTTCTGGTGCCATAGCAGCCCCTGGTGGGCTGAAGGTGTAAATGCAGTGCCTCTCCAGCTAAATGTATCATCTGTGGGGGGACATGAATTCTGCGTGTGCAGGGCAGAGAATCCCCCAGGAGCAGTGTGTGCAGGGGGGGCTGGGGCTGGGGGGGAATGGAGGGGGGGAGGGAGGCACCAGAGGTAGTTCCTGCCTGACCCTTGACCCCACTTGCTGCCATCTGGAGAGAGGGAGGGGACCCAAAGTGAGTGATGGGGGGAGGGGATCCCGGGGTGACCTCCACCCCCCCATCTCAAGCCCAGCCGCACTCACCCCCCCCCCCCCGCTGCTGGCTCAGACAAGGCTTGGCTGGGGCAGCGTTGCGGGTGGGAGGTGCCCAGCAAGGGAGCTGGCATATGTCTCTGGGAAGGTGTGACGAAGTGGGAATGTTCTTAATGTGGTCTTTGAATACTGAGTGGGGAGTGTTGGCCTGGGAAGGTTGCAGGGGAGTTTGGCTGGGATGGTCTGCATTGGGGAGACCTTGAGCAGGTAACATGAGAAGCCAGGAAAGGGGGTTGGGGCCAGGTGACACCTCTGCCCGGGACACTGGACAAAGGCTGGGGGAAGGCTAAGTGAGACGGCTGGAGGGAGTTTCAGTCTGGGGCTGGCTGGGACGGGAAGTGAATGCAGTTGGGGTTGTCTGGCTCACTGGGCCCCAAAATGGACCCGGCCGAGGGGTCCTGTTCTCTGTACCTACAAGCTCTGTTGAAGACCATGTTCCTGTCATCGAATAAACCTCTGTGTCCCCGGCTGGCTGAGAGTCACGTCTGACTGCGCAGTGGGGGGGCAGGACCCTGTGGCCCCCCCAGGACCCCGCCTGGGTGCACTCGCTGGGGGAAGCGCACGGAGGGGCAGAAGATGCTGAATGCTCCAAGGAGAGACCCAGGAGGTGAAGCCGTGGGAGCTTCTTGCCCTGCAGACAGGCTGCTCCGAGGGAGAGGAGGCTCCCCAGAGTCCTGCCTGGCTTTGTGGGGAGCAGTTCCAGAGCATCGCCCAGGGACTCCATGACAATGGTGGCAGCGGTGGGATGTGCTGCACCCCGTAAATGGCGCTGCTTGCAGTAAGTGACTGGGGAGCAGTAAAACAAAGGGCAGTTGATGAGGGCCAGGCGTGCTGAAGGCTCAGAGAGGGACGGTTCCAGGGGGCGATTAATCTCTGGGAATGTGTGAGCAGCGAGAAGGACAGCAGAGCCAGCCGGGCCAGGGACCATCCTGGAGCCCCTGTCCTCTGGCTGGGCAGCAAAGCCGCAGGCCAGGCAGCTTGTCCCCTGAGCCCCGTCAGATGTATTGGGGAGGGGAGATCAGGAGAAGACATCAAGGGGCTGACAGCACAGATTCCCCCAGCAGCCTGGTGGCAGCGCAGGCAGCTTGTGCCTCAGGCTCCATGTTCCCAGGGCTTCTCCTCCTTCCCTCAGGCCCAGGGTGTTTCCTCCCCTGCAGGGCTGGAGCCCAATCCCTGGGGGAGATTTTCAGTCTCTGTCCAGCACAGGGGTTGAAACCTGGGATTTCTGTCATGGACCCGGACCCGCCGTAGCAACCTTCTCCCGGGGTGCCCTGCGCTGTGCAGACTCGGTCAGAGCCTCCTGCTCCGGGGACACGGGCCAGGGACTCAGTGCTGGGCACACAGTGGGGTCAGGCCTAGGGACCGGGACCCTCCCCCTCTGGTAGGGAATCCTCTGAGCCCTGCCGGCGAGAGACGTCCCTGTCACCCTCAGACTGCGCAGGGGAGCAGCCACGGGGCAGGGGGACCAGTCCCCACGGCCGTCAGCCTCCTCCTCCTCCCCAAGGCCACAGGAAAAGCAGAGCAGCTCCAGCAGAGCATGTCCCCAGGGCAGCCGTTGAAAAGCAAAACTGCCCTAAGACTACTGAGCTATACTTAATACTACAGTAGCTCATTGAAATGACAGCATGGGTGTCCCTGATCCAAGCACCAGTGGCAGCCCAAGTCCCGGTACCGTCCAAGGGCAAACCGGCGATGTTCGATCTGTCAGCCCTTGAACCAGCAGCCACGCCACTCTGAGTCCCAGCGTCGTTTGGAATCCCAACACCGCTCCAAGTACTGGTCTGACTCACGACGCTGGTCCCACAGTCCCAACCCTCAGAGCCGTTCACACTCAAGGTCGCTGTCGACTGCTGCAACATGGTCCCGTTCGAGGTCCAGGTCATGTTCAGTGACCTCATGATACCGTTCAGACCGATGCCGTACAGCGCGCTGATCCCCCGCACCAGCTGTCACCACGGCACCGGCCTGCAACTCATCGCCGATCCTCTTCGTGGCACCACTCTTCATCGTGGCACCGCTCCTCAACACTGCATCGGTCATGGTCACAATCAGATCTACAATGCTGATCTCCGTATGACCCTTGTCTGTCTGGGACTCGGTGCCCTCCTTGCTCCATTCGCGCACCGCTTCTCCTTGGCTGTTGCGACCCCAATCCCCTTCCGGCAGATCGGGGAGAGCTTCAGGGGTTTTGGACATTCCCCAGTCGGGCCCGGGAAGCCTCGATCATGACCCCCCGGCGCCCAACTGGCAACCCCAGTGGCAATTTTGGACCCCCTGAGCAGATCACCAGGCCTAGGGCACCCCCGCCCCCCCACCCCCGGTTGCCCGGCCGTCGTCACGGCCAGACACCCAGCCTCCTGAGACAACCATCAGCCGCTCCCTTCCAGACCCGGAGCAACCCACGGAGTCAGCACCTGGGATAGGGGCTACCCCAGGTGCCCAGGAAGAGCTACCCACAGCTGACCAAGGGGCCACCTCCGACCCATCTCTCCCGGTGGAGTCGTCCTCATCCTTCCCTGATGAGGCTGTGGCTGGCACGTCCACGTCTGGTCCACCCTCAATGGACTTTAGAGTCCTACAAGAACTGCGTAGGTGCGTGGCCTTTAATATGAACCTCCAAGTTGAGGCGGTTGTGAAGGAGGAGGATCCTCTCGTGGACATTTTAGGCCCAGAAGAGCCTTCCAGGGTGGCCCTCCCATGAATAAAACTATTCAAACCAATGTCAAAACCCTCTAGCAAACCCCAGCCTCCATCCCTCCCACAGCCAAAGGGGTGGAAAGAAAATACTTTGTCCCCACCAGGGGATACAAATACCTTTTCACCCACCCCACCCCATGTTCGCTTGTGGTGGACGCGGTAAATGCAACAGACAGACAGGGCCAGCAAGGGCCCGCTCCCAAATGAAAGGACGCCAAGAGGCTGGACCTTTTTGGAAGAAAAGTTTATTCTACTGGTGGTCTCTCGCTACGGATCATGAACCAGCTGGCGATCCTCAGTAGATACAATTTTAATTCCTGGTCTGCGGTCCTTAAGTTCCAAGACCTTCTCCCGGCAGAGGCTCGTACAGAACTGGGGGCCATTGCTGAGGAGGGATAATTGGTAGCTCGAACCTCCCTTCAGGGTTCCCTCGATGCTGCGGGCACAGCTGCACACACTCTGGCATCAGGCATCACCATGTGATGGAACGCCTGGCTCCAGTCTTCGGGACTTCCATCTGAGGTGCAGCACACCATCCAGGATCTCCCTTTTGATGGTCAGGGCCTCTTTGCGGAGCAGACCAGTTCCTGCCTGCATACCTTAAGGGACACAAGCACACTATTAAATCCTTGGGTATGCATACCCCGGCTAACCAAAGAAAGCAGTTTAAGTCCCAGACCACCCAGTAACGTCCCTTCCCACCTAGACCCAGGCAGGACTTCTCCCATCGGAGAAGCAGGTACTCTCGACGTAGACCATCACATCCCCCCCCTCTGGACAGGGTCAAGGACAATCCAAGCCACCCCTAGGCCCTATGTGCCCATTTTGAAGGTGCGCCCGAGGACGGACTACCAGCTCACACCCCAGACAATTACCCATTCTTCTTTGAGTGGTTGTTCATGTCCATTCAAAGTAGGTGTGCGCGCGCGCCATGTGCATGGCAGCCGGAAGATTTTCCCCTAGCAGCGTCCGTAGGGTCAGCCCTGGCACCCCCTGGAGTGGCGCCACTACAGCACCTTATAAAGGGGCCTGCTGACTCTCCACCCCCTCAGTTCCTTCTTATCGCCGGTGACGGCTGGCTGGAACTTCTCTTGCGCATAGCAAGCTAGCAGTGTCCTATCCTTGTGTATCGTCCGTGTATATAGTTATGTTATAGTTAGTTTACTTAGGTCATTGTATATAGTTCTTGGTAGTTGGGGGGGGTTCCCCCAAGTTTTTGTCGCCCGCTGGGGCACCCCCGGGTTTAAACTCTGCAAGGACTGCGGGAAATTCATGCCCAAGAGTGACCCGCACTCTGCTTGTTTGAGGTGCCTCAGAGAGAGCCACCAAAAGGACCGGTGCTCTATCTGCAGGGGCTTCCGCCCCGAGAACTCTCAAGGACAGGGCTCAAAGACTGAGTCCTCCTGATGGAGGCTGCCCTGCGGACCCGGAGCCGGCCGAGGCGGTGCCCAGCACGTCTTCCTCGGTGCAGAGCACCCTGGCACCGGCATCAGGACTTAGAGCCCAGCCCAAGTCGTCTAGAACCCAGCACCGGATGGAGTCGGGTCATAGGAAGTTGGCCTCAGTGCGGCACCGCTCACCGTCGCCGGTGCCCACTAAGAAGAGAAAGCTGGTGAGGGAACGGTCACCCCACCAGGACCCGAGGCCAACGCCATCCACGAATGCAAGCTGGGCTACAGCCCTCAGCTGCTCCGTCGACTCCCGCACCGCAGAGAGGGCGGTCGAGTCTGGACCGGTCTAGACCCCCAGACCTCAGCAGAGACTTGCGCCTCCCTTCGACACCAGAGGTGTTCGAGGCGGCCTCAGATTTGATGGGACTCCCAGCGCCAGCCTCCCCGCACCGCGCCACTAAGGCGGCACCAGACCAGATAAGAGGCTCCCTGCTGCCTCAGCACCGCCCTCCAATGGCACCGGGTGCTGCTCCCCGCAGGTCCTCGTACTCAGAGACCTCAGACTCAGAGGCAGACTCCTACCGCTCCAGCCGGTCGCAGAGCAGGAGATCAGTTTTGGGGGCGATCACTGGCGACCCCAGTACCGGTCACGGTGCCGCATTTAGAATCGGAACCGGCCCTGCAACCACAGCACCGTGTGCTGCAGGACCCCAAAGGACTGCACGCACCGGAGGAAGGGCCGATCCATGGAATTTCCTCATCTTCTTCCCCGGACGAAGCGGTCTCAGGCACGGCTGTGGCACCGGCCCTAGAGGACACTCGAATCCTCCAACAACTGCTCTGGTGAGCAGCTCAGAGCCTCGCAATCCAAGCTGAGGAAATCGAGGTGGACGCGGACCCTGTAGTAGACATCCTGGCTCCCTCAGGGCCATCCAGGGTGGCTCTCCCGCTGATAAAGACTATAGCAGATACGTCCCGCACCTTGTGGCAAACACCAGCCTCACTGGCCCCTACTGCCAAGAGAACGCAGCGGTGCTATTTCGTCCCCTCTAAAGGGCGCGCACGCGCGCGCACGCACTCTCTCTCCTCCTCCCCCCCCCCCCCCCCGGTAGTGGATGCAGCCAACCAGCAGGAGCGTCAGGGGTCAATGCCAAAGAGCAGGGATGCGAAGAGACTCGAGCTTTTTGGCAGAAAGGTGTACTCCACAGGGGGCCTACAACTCCGCATTGCCAACCAGCAGGCGGTTGTAAGCTGATATGGTCATAATACGTGTTCAGCCATGTCTAAGTTTGCAGAGCTCCTTCCCCACGACTCGAGGCAGGAGTTTTCGAAAGTTGATCTCCCGAGCCTCCCTCCAGGCCGCCTTAGATGCGGCGGACTCAGCTTCGCACACCCTGGCCATGGGCCTGGTCATGCAGCGGGGAGCCTGGCTCCAGGTCTTGGTCCTGCCCTGTGAGGTCCAGCAGACCATTCAAGACCTCCCCTTCGAGGGGCAGATTTTCTTTTCAGAAAAGACAGACAAGTGTCTGCATAGCCTAAAGGACTCAGGCCACGCTCCGCTCGCTGGGCCTGCATACCCCTGCGACCCAGCGCAGGCAGTTTAGGCCGCAGACGGCCCCTCGCCCGTACCAGCCACAGGCTCACCAGGAGCCGAGTCGCAGGTGGGGCAGAAATGGCAGGAGGCGTCACCAACACCACCCCTCCGGCCAGGCGTCCGGTCAAGCGAGACCACCATCGGGGCCTAAACCCCCTATTTGATGGTACAGTCGAGGGCGACCTACCTATCGAGACTCTGGATCCTTCTACCCCTACCTTTGGGTCACATCTGTCCCCCTTCTACCGTGCCTGGTTCTGAATCACGTCGGACAAATGGGTGCTCCGCACAGTAGAAAGGGGATATTCTATCCAGTTCTTCTCCCTCCTGCCCCACCAGCCCCCCTCCCCGTCCCTCTTCAGGGACCCATCTCACAAGCAACTTCTAACTCAAGAAGTGAAGTCCCTCACGCAGGCGGGGGCGGTGGAGGAAGTCCCTCGGGAGCTCAGGGGCAAAGGCTTCTACTCCCGGTATTTCCTCATACTGAAGGCAAAAGGGGGCCTAAGGCCCATCCTAGACCTGCGGCGGCTGAACAAGTTTGTGCGAAAGCTCAAGTTCCGCATGGTCTCCCTGTCCTCGATTATTCCCTTCCTGGATCCAGGAGATTGGTATGCCGCCCTCGACTTAAAGGACGCTTATTTCCACATTGCCATAATTCCCCGACACCGTCGGTACCTCAGGTTTGTTGTGGCCGACGCCCATCTGCAGTTCACCGTGCTCCCGTTTGGCCTGTCAGCCGCTCCAGGGGTCTTCACGAAGTGCATGGCAGTCGTGGTGGCCTTCCTGCGCAGGCAGGGCATCCAGGTATTCCCCTACCTGGACGACTGGCTCATAAAGGGCCGCTCCAATTTGCAGGTGGAGACCCAGGTGTTGTTCATCAGGCGGACCTTTCTCGATCTCGGCCTCCTCTTGAACGAAGCCAAGTCGACCCTGTCTCCAACACAACGAATAGAGTTCATAGGAGCAGTCCTGGACTCCACCCACGCCAGAGCGTACCTGCCGGAATCCAGGTTCCGGGCGATTTCCGAGCGGCCACGTGGTCCTCCATCCACAGCTTCACGTCACACTATGCCATCACGCACCAGGCTAGGGATGACGCAGCCTTCGGTCATGCAGTACTCCAGTCAGCAGTGACCTCCAACCTCACCACCTAGGTTCAGGCTTGTGAGTCACCTGCTTGGAATGGACATGAACAACCACTCGAAGAAGAAAAAACGGTTACCCACCTTTTAGTAACTGTTGTTCTTCGAGATGTGGTGTTCATGTCCATTCCAATACCCACCCTCCTGCCCCTCTGTCGAAGTGCCGGCAAGAAGGAACTGAGGGGGTGGAGGGGTGGCGGGCCCCTTTATAGGGCGCTGCGGTGGTGCCACTCCAGGGGGCGCCCAGGCCGACCCTACGGACGCTGCTAGGGAAAATGTTCCGGCTGGCGTGCACGCGGCGCGCGCACACCTACTTTGAATGGACATGAACAACACATCTCGAAGAACCACAGTTACTAAAAGGTGGGTAACCGTTTTTTTTTTCTGAACTGTCTATCCCGTTTCTGCCATGCCTGGTCCCATATTACACTGGACCGTTGGGTCCCCCGCATGATCCAGATGGGATATTCTATCCATTTCCATTCCATCCTGTCCTCCTGTCCCCCTTCCCCATCCCTCTTCAGGGACCCTTCTCATGAGCAGCTCCTCGTCCAGGAGGTTTGATCCCTCCTTGCCCTAGGGGCAGTGGAGGAAGTGCCTCAGGAGCTCAGGGGCAAGGGTTTCTACTCCCATTATTTCCTTGTCCCCAAGGCAAAGGGAGGCCTAAGACCTATTCTGGACCTCAGGGAGCTCAACAAGCACATGGTCAACCTGAAGTTCCGTATGGTCTCCTTAGCCACTGTTATTCCCTCGCTGGATCCGGGAGACTGGTATGCCGCTTTCGATATGAAAGACACGTACTTTCACATTTCAGTTACTCTGTCTCACAGACGTTTCCTCTGTTTCATGGTGAGCAAGATGCACTGTCGGTTCACAGCCCTCCTGTTCGGCTTGTGCACAGCCCCTCGCGTCTTTGCCAAGTTCATGGCGGTCATGGCAGCTTTTCTTCGCCGACACCATGTGCGTGTCTTCCTGTACCTCAATGACTGGCTTATATGGGGCCAGTCTTACCAACAAGTCTGGTCTCAAGTACAACTGGTCATGGACACGTTCAGTCGCTTGGGCATCATGCTGAACCTCAGCAAATCTGTTCTCTCCCCTACTCAAACAATAGAGTTCATCAGAGCAGTCCTGGACACAACCCAAGCAAGAGCTTTCCTCCCGGAGGCCTGGCGCCTGGCTATAGCAAGCATAATTACCAGCCTCTGCAGGTTTCCCACCACCACAGCAAGGCAGTGTCTCTGGTTGCTGGGTCACATGACGTCCTGTACCTACATGGTGCAACATGCCAGGCTAAGACTCAGGTCTCTCCAGATGTGGTTAGCATCAGCTTATCGACCGGGCCATGACAGTCTAGATATGGTGCTCACTGTCCCAGAGCACACACTTGACTCCCTACGCTGGTGGCTGGATCCCCGTATGGTGGGTGCCGGGGTCCCGTTCCATCCCTCTCAACCCACCTTGACCCTGGTTACAGACTCATCTGTCCCGGGGTTGGGGGGCCCACCTCGGGAGCCTGATAATGCAGGGCTTATGGCATGAAAGCGAGCTGTCATTACACATCAATATCAAAGAGCTCAGGGCAATTCGCCTTGCGTGTCAAGCCTTCCTTCCTCACTTACAAGGGCACTGCGTAGCAGTCCTAATGGACAACACCACGGCCATGTTCTATCTGAACAAACAAGGCGGAGCCTGGTCATTGCCACTCTGCCAAGAAGCCCTCCTTCTGTGGGAATTCAGTTTAGTCCACTCGATCACCCTTCAGGCCTCGTACCTGCTGGGTGTCCAGAACGTACTAGCGGACAGCTTGAGCAGGCATTTTCTCACGCATGAATGGTTGATCTGCTCGGACATCATTCACTCTGTTTTCCGCTTCTGGGTTAGGGTTTGTTTGCGACTTGTTTGCTTCGCAGACCAACAGGAAGTGCCCAGCCTTCTGTTCCTTCCGGGGTCACAGCCTGGGCTCGATAGCGGATGCCTTCCAGATCATGTGGTAGATCAACTGCTTTACGCCTTCCCGCCTTTTCCGCCGGTCCACAAGGTGCTCCTCAAGGTCTGCCGGGACAAGGCAGACGTCATACTGGTGGCCCCTGCCTGGCTGCACCAGTGTTGGTACCTGCTGGACCTGTCAATTCGAGCTCGCCTACGTCTACCTCTCAGCCCTGACCACCTCTCTCAGAACCACGGTTGTCTCCTGCACCCGGACCTTCAGTCGTTCCATGGATCCTCCAGGCTGTGAGGTGGCTGAACCAAGCTGAATGCGCCTGTTTGGACTCAGTAAGGCAGGTGCTCCTGGAAAGTCACAAGCCGTTGACTAGGCTCACCTACGAGGCCAAGTGGAAGAGATTTTCCAGCTGGTGTGCTCAGTGACAGGTGCCCCCACTCCAGGCTTCAATCCCATGTATCTTGGACTACCTGATGTTCTTGAAGGCCCAGCACCTAGCCTTTGGATCCCTTAAGGTTCACCTTGCGGCCATCTCTGCATTTCACCCAGGTGCAGCCAGGTGCTCCGTGTTTGCACACTTGGTCGTGTGGCGTTTCCTCAAAGGCCTGGAGAAAATCCATCCTCCAACGAAGCCACCTGTGCCTGCATGGGACCTTAACTGGTCCTCTCTTGCTTAATGGGCCCTTCTTTTGAGCCGCTGGCCTCATGCTCACTTCTCTACCTCTCCTGGAAGGTCACCTTCCTCATGCCCATCACTTCCGCACGCTGGGTGTCAAAACTACGGGCTCTCACATCTGAGCCGCCCTATACCATTTTTCATAAAGTTCAACTAAGACCCCACCCAGCCTTTCTGCCAAAAGTGGTGTCCAATTTTCATGTGAGCCAGGATATCTTCCTGCCGGTTTTCTACCCAAAACCGCATGCTGACCTTCGGGAACAGCATCTCCATTCTCTGGATGTTCAAAGGGCGCTCACCTTCTATATAGACCGAACAAAGCCATTCCATAGAACAACCCAGTTATTTGTCACCATCGCAGAGCGGATGAAAGCCACCCCGGTTTCCTCTCAGCTAATATCTTCGTGGGTCACCGGGTGTATTTGTAACTGCTACAACTTGGCAAACGTCCCTCCGCCAGCTGTCATGGCTCACTCCGTGAGAGGTCAGGCATCATCAGTTGCCTTTCTGGCACACATTCCCCTTCAGGAAATCTGCAGGGCTGCCACGTGGGCCTCAGTCCACACCTTCACATCCCACTGTGCCATCGTCTAGCACTCTCGGGATGATGCGGCCTTTGGCACAGTGATTCTTCAATCTGCAGTTCCTTGACTCCGACCCCACCTCCAAGGTAAGGCTTGGGAGTCACCTAACTGGAATTGATATGAGCAATCACTCGAAGAAAAAGTTACTTACCTTTCTGTAACTGTTGTTCTTTGAGATGTGTTGCTCATGTCTATTCCATTCTTCCCAACCTTCCCCTCCGTCGGAGTAGCGGCAAGAAGGAACTGAAGTGAGGTCAGGCCGGCGGGGTCTTACATAGAACACCATATCGGCACCACTCCAGGGGGCTCCCAGACGGCCCGACAGGTAGCTACTAGGGAGAAGTTTCCGACATCCGTGCATGCGGCACGCGCACATACTTAACTGGAATGGACGTGAGCAACACATCTTGAAGAACAACAGTTACAGAAAGGTGAGTAACCGTTTTTTGTGTTGCAACACAACTTTCAGCTTATCAGAGCATTCTTCCTCTAAGCCTTGGAACTATGAAGGAGCCAAGCTTGGAGGCAGAGGACCCGTAGGTTGGGATGAAGGGTCAGCCCATTGTTTTGAGAGAGTGGTGAGGGATGAGCTGAAGAGGAAACAGGAGGGCATATTGCCATCTGCGTTCAGGTTAGGGAGCCAGACTTGTCATGGTCAAGAGGGGCAATCAGAATAACTCTTGCTTTATCTTGTTGAATTTTCAACACAATCTTGGATAGAGTAGGAAACTGGGAAAAGACGTACAAGTGGGCCCTGTTCCATGGGAAGATGAGAGCAACTGCCAGTGAATGTTTCCCCAGGCCAACCCTGGAGCAGTAACAAGGACCTTTCTTGTTCCATTAAGTAGCGAAGAGATCCATAGTCAAGGTTCCCCAAAGGGCGGATATGTCTTGAAGGACCTCTGAATTCAGTACACACTCATTGTCGTGAGAAAATTCCAACTGAGACTGTCGGCTGTCACGTTCTGTGTCCCTGATAGATAGATAGCTGTGATGAGCACCAAAGGAACAAAATGGACACTATGTAGAATCAGGCAGGTGGGTTTATTATGCACAGCACTGGTGGAGTGACACTTTGCTTATTAGGCTCAGAGACACTGCCAAACAATTGATTGCAATGGATTATATGGAATTTTCTTGGGCAGAGGGAAATGACGGGGTAGGAGGTCCAGAGCCCCAGGATAGGTCTAGCAGCAAGACAAGATAAGCACAGTAATCAATAGTCTAAAGATTACATAATGTCTCCGCCCATGGTTTCAGGTTAACATGTTGTTAGTACACAGGTGTTTTCCTTTAAACAACATATAAAGTGTTGGAGTATAAAATATATATGTTAAATTCTGATTTGGGGTCCATAGGAATGAGGTAGCCCTTCTGATTGTCCAACAGGTACATTCCTGGGGGTAAAAGCAAAAAGACATTGAAAAGTACATGGCAATAGACATTGTTTTTCAAGTTGCCCATTGTGTTTCTAAAGGCAGACGCTGGCATCTGGGAGGGAAGATGTCATATCTCATACTGACATGCTTGAGGCTCTTCCATGAACTCAGGGTTGGTATGTGGGGAGAGCATGGCTATCTCTTCCTGCAAAAGGAGTAGACAAAAACAGACACAGGGCCCCTTTCAATCCTTTGGTCTGTTTGCAGCTTCAGATAAGAGTGCCTATTACTGCTCCCCATCTGGCGTTTTGCTGACTATGCTTATCGTAGTAAAAAGCAAGGTTGTCTCTTAGTGAATATTGTTCATTGTTTGCAAAGCCTCTTGACCAAACTCTGGACTGCGGGCCTGTAAAAAGCTGCTGACGTAGCCTGTTTCAGGATTTTATGTAGCTCATGGATTTTGGCCCTTCAAGCACATCGTGATGGGTACATCAGTTCCAAAGTTTGAGTGCTGACTTGTAGAGGGAGGGAGATCTGGCAGTTCCTTGGCAGTTTATACAAAACATACAGGTCACATTAAGTCCATCGTGACCTTTGTGTGTTGTTTTTGATGAAATGCAGAAAGTGTGCACAGGCACTCCTGACAGCCCTTAGTCCCAAAAGAGTGAGATGGAAGGTCATTTCTGTGGAAGGCCATTTGTCTTGAACATTGTGGTTGTATAGGTGATCTTCCCAGCATATTAGAGAGACGTGTCCCAGGGTGGTGAATGTGGGTAGCGAGAGGAATGCTCTCGCTTGTACTGCATCAAGGTTGGTGCTGATAAAGTCTAGTCACTGTACTGGGGTTAGTATGCCGCTACAATGAAGAGAACCTCGGAGAATACCTGTGTGGAGCAGTCTGTACTGAAAATGATCCTGCCCCAAAGGTAAGCAGTAGGAAATCTCCTGTACGATGGTTGTATTGAGATATGGAAGTAGGCACCCTCTAGGTCCAGGGCTAGAGATCAATCTCCTTGCTATTAACTGACCGTCTCTAAGAATGGTCTGAATCTGTTCTTTTTGTATTTCCAGTAATGTTCCAGAAACACATTGGGTTTCCCATAATTAATAAAATTTTATTTGGCCGTGACAGTTTGGTAATTCATGATTCTAAACAGTAATGTTGTCGATGAATACGCCATCTTGCCAAGGCTGATCGTATGGAGTTGACTTGGCATCATGTTGCTTGCTTCGTGCATTAACCACATTCACTATGATGGAGTTGGTTGCGGATGTTGAAAACAGTCTGCCTCTTTGGGTAGAGATGTAGAGGTTTTTATTGTTTTTTACACTCTGTTGCTGGTTGGTGCGATGGAGGCTGGTATCTGCCAGATGACTTTGGTAGGATCTAGAATTGCCTCATTAATTGGGAGGACAGTTCTAGATGAGAAGGTGGTGTGCAGAATTGACACCATCTTGTGAGTATCTGCCACCTCCTGTAGGGGAATCTGCAGCTCGTCTGCCACCCCCTTGGTAAGATCCCGAAAGTTTTTAAAATCTTCCCCTAGTGATGAGGGGTGGGCAGCACAGCCTCATCTGAGAAAGATGAGAGAAGTGTGCTGGAGGGGTAGCTTCCTCTTCGGGTTCTTTTTCCTGTTCTGAAAAAGCTTCCTCCCGTGCTGACTCAGGTACTCTGGACAGTCAGGCTGTAGCAAACCATCTGGTGGACTCTCCCTGAGAGACACCAGGAACGGTTGCGATGTGTGTGAGGCTCTCCCAGGCACAGGGAGAGTGTCTGGCCACGACAGGAACTGACTCCTAGCAGGAGAGGCACCACTTGGAGCAGAGAGAGAGCCAGGCCTACTCCTGGGCAGGGGGATATCATCCTCCAGCAGGGAGAAATCAAGAAGAATGTCTTCTTTACTCATATTTTTTTCAGTTTTAAAAAAGTCTACTAGATGCCTGGGGAGGGAGCGGGGGAACTCTCTCTCTCTCTCTCTCTCTCTCTCTCTCTCTTTTTTTTTTTAACCCAAAGGAATAAAATAAAATAAAATAAACACTCTCCTAACTACTTTTAAGGAGAACAAAGGTAACAAAACAAACACTGCTTATGCTAACGATAGAGAGGGGGCCATTCTAGCTAGATCATCCCCTGGCTGCCATGGCCCCAGCAGCGTGGTGGCAGGGCTGTGGGACGTGCCGTGCTGGGGGGAGCAGGTGGAACCCGGCAGCCTGCCCAGCCCTGGCTGCCTTTGGGGTTCGTGTGCAGACGGGGGCTAATTGTGTCCAACCTGCGCTGAGCTCAGGCCGGTGCCAGCTGCGGGGACGGTTACTGGGGTCGGCTCCCGCCCCCAGCAGGCACCTGCAGTTACCCGTGGGGGTGGGGGGCTGGCTGCACGCCCTACAGGGGCCTGGTTCGCAGAGGGGGGTGCCCGGCTCGCCCTTTTCAGGTGAGAGCGTTGGGCCCTTTCCAGGTGTCTGAGGCTGGGCTCCTCATGTCACTGGAGAACATACAACCCTTCTAGTTCTCTCTGTGTGTGGGGTGGGGGTGTGCGAGGATGTTTGGGACCCTGGCTGTTCTCATAATCCCCCCCAGCCCCCCAGCTGCACCTACAGCTCCCTGCTTCTGTTTGCTGAGCCAGGGCGTGCTGTGCTCCCCCTCTGGTTTTCCTCCTGCCCCTAGCTTCCTCCTGCCCCCAATACCCCATGTCCCCCCACACCTCCTGACAGCCCACAGGGAAGCCATCTACCCTGGGCAGCCTGCTTTGGGTTCCCAGCAAACCCTAGCAGGTGGGGCCACCTTAGCCAAGGGCAGTGTCTCTGCCATCTGCCCAGCTGTAAGGAAATGGCAGCCATCCTAGCACAGCCCCATGGGAGATGGCAGCCATTTTGAAAAGGAGCAAAACCACTGGAGTTTGCTCCTGAGCAAACATGGGACAGGCTCCTGAGTGCCGGGTGGTACCTAGAGTTGTATGTTAAAAACTGGAATAAAAAGATAATGGGAACCTTAAAACCCCTCATCAGGCACTTGTGGGGCAGGGGTGCTGCTGGGTGGGGTCGGTGTGAACGGGGAGGGGCAGAGGGACCCTGTGCGGTTGCTCCAGCCAGAGCGGGGTTAAGGGTGGGGGCCCTGTTCCCTCTCTCCTGGCTGGGCAGGTCCCATCACAACCCCTCTGGCTGCAGCCCTGAGTGTTGGGGGCTCCCTCCAGAGAGCAGGGGCTGGGCTGGGGGGACTGACCCCCAGAACAGGTGGGGCACTGGGCTGGTCAGAGGGGCAGTGACCGCAGTGTGAGGGGACAAGGGATGGGAGCAATGCCGGGGGTGGGGTCTTTCCCCTGCCGCAGCCAGAGGCCCCCCCCCCCCGCACTGGGAAACCCACCTGCCCCCAGTGGGTACATGTGGGGCTGGTGGGCACAGGGCCGAGGGGACCCCAGGCTGCAGACAGCTCGCAGTACTGGGGCTTAGGGGTGTTAGCAGCCCCTTGTGGCTTTAATCTTGACCCAGCCCTGGGCCCCGGCTCCGTCTGTTTCAGGATTTCACACTTACCAACTGAAGTACGGCTGTGAGCTCCAGGGTGACAGCTCCACTGGAGGGTTTTACCAGTATGCCTACGATGGGCGAGACTTCGTCAGCCTGGATAAGGACCGGGAGACCTGGGTGGCGGCAGATGACGGGGCTCAGGTCACCAAACGGAAGTGGGATGCTGACAGGAGCGACGCTCAGAGATACAGAATCTACCTGGAGCGAGAGTGCATTAAGTGGCTAGGGAAGTACCTGGAGTACGGGAAGGAGACGCTGCAGAGGACAGGTGAGGGGGCACGTCAGACCCCGGGGGCCACTGAATGGGGTGTATCCCCACTGCAGAGATCGCTCCGCATGTCCATCGTGCTGAGCGTTGTCCCTGGCAGGATGTTTCTGTTCCCCCATCAGGTGAGGCCCCAGTGTTGCTGCAGGATCCCACCCTGCTCAGATCCCCCCAGCCGAGCAGAGCCCCTCGGGGTGCCTGTGCCGTGGTCGTGTGTACAGTGCGGCTGCACCAGGTCCCGTCCCTCTGGCCAGGGACGGGGCAGTGCTGTCCCCTGCGGTGCATTGTCAGGGCCAGGGCTCTGCTGGCTCCGGCTGGAAGGGAGAGCAGTGTGTGGTCACTGGGCTGGTAGAGGTGTGTGTTTTGAGGGGGACGGGGGGACTCAGCTGCCAGGTTTCCCAGTGCAGGGGGCTGAGCCGGTGCCTCCCACGGGGGTTGCAGCCCCCTCGGTTGCTGCGGCCATGCAGGCTCCAGCTCAGGGAGTTCCCTCTAACTCTGTCTCCTTCCCCCTAGAGCCACCGCGGGTGCAGGTGAGCGACCGGCCGAGCCGGGACGGGCTCACCACCCTCTCCTGCCGCGTCCATGGCTTCTACCCGCGGAACGTGGCCGTCGTGTGGCTGAAGAAGGGGGTGGCCGTGCCGCAGGAGACAAACTGTGGGGACGTGGTTCCCAGTGGGGACGGGACCTACCAGACCCGGGCCACCATCGAGATCGACCCCAGCAGAGAGACCGATTATACCTGCAGCGTGGAGCACCCCAGCCTGGCTGCAGATCTGAGAGTGCCCTGGGGTAAGGGGGTGACTGACCCCCTGGGATGGGGGGAGGGGATTTCAGGGGGAGACACAGGACACCAATGGGGGCTGGGGAGGGTTATGGGGCACCAATGGGGGGCAGGGGGACTGACCATGTAACAGGGGAAGAGGGTTTGGGGTTCCCCTGCTCACTGACCCGTTCCCGTTTCAGGGCCCAAGTCCAATGTGATGCTGATCGTGGGGGTCGTTATCGGGGTTCTCGTGCTGGTCGCTGCCGTCACTGGAGCCGTTGTCTTCCTCAGTAAGTGCCGGCTGGGGCACCGATGCGCTGTCTGTGCCAGGCCGTGGTGACGTGCCCATCACCCTAGAGCCTGGGCTGGGATTGCTGACCTGCTCTGGCCTGGCTGGGCCCCTGCACCCACCCTACAGCCCCCGGCGTCAGTGCTGTGTGAGTGCCCCGCTCTGCTGCTGGGCCCAGGGCTGCCCCATGGGGAACAAAGGGGCAGTTTGCTCTGGGCCCCCAGCCGCAGAAGTCGAGTGGTGCTGACCTGGCACATGGGGTCACAGCCCCACACCTGAGTCTGTGCTGTGACCCCATGCGCCAGGTCGCAGGGCCCAGAGCGGGGAGCCAGGCGCAGCCCCCCAGGACATGAGCCCCCGAGGCAGCATGAGTGTGGGGCAGGGTCACTCTCTACCCCTCATCATCTCGGTCTCTCCCTGTGTTTTGGGGGGGCCTCAGACTCTGCCCCAGGCCCCCGGCCCCCAAAACTCTGTGTGGCCCTGGCTGGGCCAGAGCCACCAGCCTGAAACCCCAGGAGGAAAATGGTTGGTACAGAGCCAGTCACCCTGCCCCGGGGATGGGCCGGGCCCCTGGGTTCTGGGCCATGGGCACAGATCAGAGCCGGTTCCTGCCCCGGGAGCAGCCGCACTCACTGCGATCTGCCTTGTCTCCGCAGGGAAGAAGAACAGCGGCTACAAAGCAGCTGCAGGTAAGTGCTGAGCCTTCCCCTGTTCCTGTCGCTGGGTGACCTGGTACGTGGCAGCCTGGGGCCAGTCCCGGGAGACCTCCCCCAGCCCCCCACGGCCTCTCGGAGGCTGGGGAGCTGCAGCAGCGGGAGTGGCCAGTGACAGTCCTGGGCAGTGACACTAACACCGTGGCTCGGCCTGGGTGCTCTGTGTAGGTCGCCCATCACTGTGGTGTCAGGGCACAACAGCAAAACACCAACACCTGGCTAAGGCCTGGTCTACACTGGAGGGGAGGAGATCGATCTAAGATACGCAACTTCAGCTATGCTATCTTAGATCGATTTAGAATCATTTCGCGTCCTCGCTGTGTGGGATTGACGGCCGTGGCTCCCCCGTCAACTTTGCTTCCGCCGCTTGCGGAGCTGGAGTTTAGCAGTCGACGGGAGAGCGATCGGGGATCAATTTATCGCATCTACGCTACAAGCAATAAATCGATCCCGATAGATCGATCGCTACCGACTGATCTGGCAGGTAGTGTAGACATAGTCTTAGAGTCACTAGGGTGTCTGGGCCCAACAACAGAACACCAACACCTGGCTCAGTCACTGGGGTGTGTACGTGTATAGCCAGTGTGGGGTGGGGGGAACAGGGACCCTGCGTTCCGCCAGACACTGACCCCGGCTTCCTTCTCCCCCACAGCTCACGAAGGCTCTGCCGGCTCTGGTAGGTGACGTGCGGGTGATGCTAGCTCAGGGCACGGGCTGGGGCCTGAGGACTCAGGGGGGAGACGCAGGACGTTTAACGCACCCCAGGGTCCCTCTTTGGGGTGGGGAGGGTCCCTGCTGTTTCGGTGACACAGGGGATTTGGCTGCATGGGGAGATTGACCAGCGGAGCTGAATTACTCAGTCACAGCTGTGCTGGTCCATGTCCCCACGTAGACAAGCCCTGATTAGGCTGCGTTTAAAGGAACCTAGGGGCGTGTCAGCACCCAGCTCCCCTTGGTGCCGTTGAAATTCCCAGCCCCAGTCTGCGGCAGCCCGTGAGGTGGGTGGGGCCGCACACACCTCGTGCCAGACCAGCCGTGTGTGTTTCCCGTGGGGTTGGGCTGCGTCTAACCCCTCGGAGCAGTATTTCGTCCTGGCTGTGTCTGGCCTGGGTCTAACCCCACCCCCTCCTGCTGCGGCTGGGAGTGGGGTTTGGTGCTGGTGGGGTGTGTCCCTGCACTGTGGGGATGGGGGGGGATGTTGGAGCTTCAGCCCCACTGATTTCAATGGGGTTTGGGCTCCTGAGTCACTAAGGTGCTTCTGAGAGTCCCACCCCCGTAGGTCCAAGTTCCCAGTCGGGGGGAGAGCGGCGCAGGTATCTTAGCCCTGGGGAGCAGTGACCAGCCCTGACTCCCGCTGACTCACCCTGCGCCGTCCCTCATACCAGGCAAAGTGCAGCCGCTCGCCTGGGGCAGTGTCACCCCCACCCTGCAGCAGGGTAAACGCTGACCTGAGGGGCTGGGCAGGGATCAGGGCCAGAGACACTAACACCCCCCTTCTCCTTCTCCCTCCCAGGAAGCAACCAGGGATCAGACACCTGTGTCAAGGGTAAGTGAGGGGGAGACCCCTGCCCAGAATCCCCCAGGCCCTGCCCCTCTGACCAGCCAGCCGTGGGGAGCCCTGCCCCTGATCTCCCTGCAGTGGGGGTGCTGAGTGTGGGGGCGGGTCTGCATCTCCCCTCTGCAGGGAGGGGTTCCAGGCCACAGGGACTCCGGGAGGGGGTCGGGGTGTCCCTGGCTCTAGGGGAAGGGGCCGGGATGCGTCACAGCTGCTGCGCTGGGCGCCGGGAGCAGTGATCGCTGTAGCTCAGTGGGACGGTGATCGGCTTTACGGTCTCCTCCCCCTCGGCGCGGGGTGTGGCGCCCAGTCAGAGCTTCACCCCGAGCTCCAGGTGAGCCCCGTACCGTAGCTGGCACTGCTGGGTCTGCTCACCCTGACCCCGGCGCTGACTGTCCCTGTCTCATTTCTGCAGCGTAACGGAGCCCGTCGGCCCCTGCGCAGCCGGATGGGGGATCCCAGACACGAGGGGAGAGACCGGAGCAGATCAGGCTCCTGGGAATGCAACAGCTCATCAGTATCTTCCACCACCTGCTTAAAGCCCTTTGCCTTGATTGTACCCGAGCTAAACGTCTGGCTGTGAGAGAATTGAACTCTCCGTGGCTGCAGACTGGCTGGGATTTTTGGGGTTACTTATTGTTTGATTTCTAGTATCATGAGTTTGAAAAAAACAAAACTTAAATTTACGAGGATCTTGTTTGTATAGAAAAATAAGAGAGATTGGCTGGAATGAATTGTTAGCGTAGTGCTGACTAGTGCTGTTTTCCTAATGGAAGCATTTTGCAGCAGGTCAGTGATATTGTTAACCCTCCAACAGGGGAGTCTGGGCAATGTTAAGTATAGCAAGGAAACATTTCTTCTATTTCAACTGTACGCTTTGAATGTTGTTTGATTTGATTAACTGTTCCAATTAAATTGTCTCAACTAGTGCGAGTCAACAACTTTTCCTTAAATGCAGTAATGGGGAAAGAGTTATTTCTATTTTTCTAGTCTCTGTTCTTGTATTTTCTTGTAACAGGTTTTTTTTGTTTTTTTTTAAATCTATACACGTAACTGAGTGGTGGGTTAATCTGTTAGCTGCCTGGCTACCTGTGATTTCAGCAGTGGAAGAGTCTGCCTGAATTCCAGCTGAAGAGCCCTACAAGCCAGTGGAGGGAAGATGTTGCTTTTGACTCAGCAAACTGGCTGGATTTGGAGATGAAAAACTGAGACTTGGGTGAACTCATCCCAGGGGCGGCTCCAGGCCCCAGCACACCAAGCGCGTGCTTGGGGCGGCATGCCGTGGGGGGCGCTCTGCCACTCGCTGGGAGGGTGGCAGGCGGCTCCGGTGGACCTCCCGCAGGTGTGCCTGCAGAGGGTCCGCTGGTCCCGCGGCTTTACCGGAGCCGGAGCCGCCTGCTGCCCTCCCGGCGACCAGCAGAGCGCCCCCCGCGGCATGCCATCCTGCTTGGGGCGGCGAAATGTCTAGAGCCGCCCCGACTCATCCTAAGCTTTTGGGAACTGAGTTTCTTCTCACTGTTTCTGTGGGGACTGACCAAAGTGAATTTGTTTTCTTTATATGTAGAACTGGGAGGGTGGGGAAGCCCTGGATCGGGTTCCCTAGGGAGGTGGTGGAATCTCCCTCCTTAGAGGTTTTTAAGGCCCAGCTTGACAAAGCCCTGGCTGGGATGATTTAGTTGGGGTTGGTCCTGCTTTGAGCAGGGGGTTGGACTAGGTACCTCCTGAGGCCCCTTCCAGCCCTAATCTATGATTCTATGAACTATGAAGATAATTATCAAATAGCCATGTTATGTTGTAAAAAATAAATGATAATTTATTGTATTTCTTTATAATAATTTTTGTTGTTTCTTTATAATAAATGTTAATTTAATTAAGTAACAACAATTTAATTCCTTTTGGGACTTGAATGTGGGGATGTTGACCATGTGCAATCCTTGCTGAAAATCCTTTTAGACTGAACTCTGGGGCTCCAGTTGCTTTTATATTGGTGTTTGGGGGGGGGGTCCTTAGGGCACTGAAGAAGGGCAATTTAGCAAACTCACCCACCCAAAGGTTACATACCCACTCTGGTGCCCTAGTTTAATTTGACTCCTTACTGACTTATGCAGTGGGCTGCTCTTAAACCGAATCCAGAGCGTCCACATGGGTTTGTGCTCTTAACTAAACTGTTAATCACACAACTCAGGTTAGATGGGTGCAGCTTTCTCGTCTAGACAGCACAGTACAGAGCTGTGGCTTCTCCTGCAGGAGACTGGTGGTGGCTGCTCTAATGAGGTGTGGTGTGATCCTAGAGGAGTGGGATCCATACGGGGATCTCTCCTACCCCCCCCCCCGGCAGGTGTGTCTCCCACTCTGCCCCATGGGGACAGGGCGTGGAGTCCCCAGGGCACCAGCTCCTCGTCTGCAGGGAGCAGGAGCAGAGCTGAAATCATCTGTCCCCAAGTGCCCACACTGTAAAGGCTGCTTATGTCTGTAAGCAGGGTCAGGCTGAGCTCTACCGTGACATCTGGTGGTGAATTATGGTGAGTGTGGAAAAGAATTTCAGGGGTTGATCGTGTTTGCATAGGCACATCCACCCCGCCTGGCATAGCGCACGGCAGTCTGGGATGGTCACTTTGACAGCTGTGGGATCCCCAATTTCTCTGTTGTTGGGGCAGGAGGAATAAAGTGGCGTTACCCTGATTATGTGAATGAGGGACCATGAAACTGTTTTATGACAGAGGGTCTCACCATCAACTAAGTAGCACTCACTAGACAAGGGACATGGGTGCCAAAACCCATGTGAATAGAGAGAGGTTGGGGACTGGTGTATATATGTGATGGTGTGGGTGCTTTTTGAGGGCCTGGCACACCCTTTGCACATCCTTCTCTCTTCACTGTTGAAGAGCAGAGCTAATTTTGATTCCGGTAGGAGTCTAGCTAGAGGCTGCTGAGCTGAACTCCCTTTGGGCCAATGGTGCAAAAGCCCTGGGGTTCCCTTCCTACAGGCTGAAATTACTAAAAGAGTTAAGCTTACTGAGCTGAGATCACTGAGTGCTGTGTTAACTAGTGGGGGAGCCTGAAGATCTATCGCTAAGCGACTGCAGAGCGGAGCAGTTTGCAGCACGTTGGAGCAGCCCATGGAACAGTGAGCGGAGTGGAGCAGTTTGCAGGTCGATTGGAGCAGCCCACAAAACAGTGAGCGGAGCGGTTTGCTCACAGGCTGGCTGGAGGAGCGGAGTGACTGGTGGTGAAGGCTGCAGCAGAACTCCACGGAGAAGCGGGGCAGTCGGCCCTGGCCCATGTAAGGTGCCCCCTTAACACCCTGTGTGTGCCCCCCTGTCACGGAGTGTGGGGGCGCCAGGCCCTGCACCCCCCGGGCTCCCTGCAATTCACCAGGACTCTCAGCCAGCCAGTAAAGCAGAAGGTTTATTTAGACGACAGGAACACAGTCCAACACAGGTCTTGCAGGCACCGATACCCGGATCTCCCCGGTTAGCTCCATCTTGGAGGGCCTCACCGCCCCCCCCCCCCCCCCCCCCCCCCCCCCCCCCGCCCCGGGGATCAGAGCTCGGTCTCCCTGCTCCCCTCTCTTCTTCAGCCAACTTCAGTCTCCCAGTCCTCTCCGGCCCCTCCTCTCTCCTCCGCCTCCTTCCTTTGTCTCCCCTGGCCAGAGGTGTCACCTCCCCTCCCCCAGGCCCAGCTCAGCTCACAGTTTGAATTCCTGCATCTCACCTAAATCTCTGGCTCTCCCCTCCCCCACACAGACAGTCTGTGCTTCCTACTCCATTACACCTCTCCCCCCTTCGAGACTGAACTGAGCGGGGTCACTCCAGCCAGTGACCCAGGGAAGTTCGGACCCACCTACAACCTTATGCCGCCCGCGCCCTTTCCCCACCCCAGTACCCCTGGGGTGCACCCTGGGCTGGGGCCTTCTCCCCACATTCCAGGCTGGGGGGCTGGGATTCGGGCTCTCTCGGTTCAGAGCCCCCCTTCTGACCCTGGCCCCCCTCTGGACAGGCTCCTCAGGGTGGGGCAAGGGTCCTACAGCCATCTCCCCCCTGTCCCGGGCCTTCCTCCCCCTCTGGCAGGGGTCACAGGAGCGGCAGTGCTGCCGGACATGGGCAAAGACCCCAGGCCAGTAATAGTTCTGCAGCAGCCTCTGCTGGGTACACCAGGCTCCCGGGTGCCCTGAGGGGGGACTGTCATGGGCCTGGCACAGCAGCTGGCGGCAATACTCCTGGGGTACCACCAGCTGCCTCCTGATCCCCCCTGACTCCATCTTCCCTGGGGGAGCCCATTCTCGGTACAGGAGCCCCTTCTCCCACAGGAACCTTTTCCGGCCACCTCCCCCCGTGGTCTGTCCCCCCCCGAGGTTGGCCAGGTCCCTTATCCTCCGCAAGGAGGGGTCCTTCCGCACCGCGGCCTGGTACTCAGCCGCTGGGACAGGAGCGGGGATCTGCTCTCTCTCACCAGCTGGGTCTGGGGCCACAGCCTCTCTGATCCCTGTCCCTGGGCGTTCCCTCCCCACCGGGTCAGGGTCCGGTGCCTCGGGCAGAGTGCCTTCCCGTCAGGGTGCAGAGCCCTGCGTCGACTCTGACTACGGTTCCCGGCCAGGGTACCCTGGGTGTTACTTGGCCAGTCCTCGAGATCCCCCCCCATTAACACCTCCGTGGGCAAATGTCGGTGCACCCCCACGTCCTTGAGGCCCTCCTTGTCCCCCCACTTTAGGTGCACCCTCGCTACAGGCACCCTGAATGCGGTCCCGATCACACCCCTCAGGTTCAGGTAGGTGTTGGGCACCATCCGATCTGAGCCCACCACCTCCGGCCGGGCCAGCGTCACCTCTGCGCCCGTGTCCCAGTACCCAGTGGCCTCCTTCCCGTCTACCTCCAGGGGAACAAGGCACTCGCTCCGGAGGGGTAGCCCTGTGCCCACCCTGTAAACCCCAAACTCAGGGCTGGGAGCATCCAGCCCCTCGGAGGGGTCAACCCGGGGCCCCCCTCCCTCCTTCGCAGGGGGTACGCGGCCCGCCCCCCTTTCCTGCGAACGCTGCCCCTCATCCGGCTGGGTCTCTACCAAGTTGACCCAGTGTGGGGTTGGTCTGCTCAGTTTGTCCCGGAGCTTGGGGCACTGGGCCCGTATGTGGCCCGGTTGGCCACATTGATAGCAGCCCATGTCTCGTGGGTCCCCTCTAGTGGGACGACTGGACCTGACGCCAGATGTTTCCCTTTGGTGGGGGCCCTCCCTCGGCTCCTTCTGGGAGGTCCCGTGGTGACTCTCTCTCTGCGTTGAGGCAGACCTGCTACTTCGAGACGCCTCCCTGCTATCCCCTGCCCGACTGTCCATGTATTGGTCAGCCAGCTGGCCTGCATGCTGCGGGTTCTCCGGCTTTTGGTCCATCAACCACAGCCTCAGGTCGGATGGGCACTGCTCATACAGGTGCTCCAGTATGACTAGGTCAAGCAGGTCCTCTCTGGTTTGGGCCCCAGCCGTCCACTTGCAGGCGTACCCCTGCGCCCGGTTGACCAGTTGCAGGTATGTGCCCTCCCGGGTCTTACGTTGACTCCGGAACCTCTTCCGGTACATCTCCGGGGTCAGCCCAAACTCGCGGAGCAGGGCCTCTTTGAACAGGTTGTAGTCCCGCGCCTCCGCCCCTTTCATTCGGCTGTACACCTCCACGGCGGTGGAGTCCAGTAAGGGGGTGAGGCACCGGATCCTGTCTGCGGGGTCCACCTCGTGCAGCTCGCAGGCATTCTCAAAGGCCGTCAGGAAGGTGTCTATGTCCTCCCCCTCCTTCCGCCGGGCCAGGAAGTTCTTATCGAAGCTCTTTGTAGGCTTGGCCCCCCCCTCGCTCACCGCAGCCGGGGCCTCCCTGCTTTTCAGCTGGGCCAGGGCCAGCTCATGTTCACGCTGCTGCTCCTTCTCTTCCAGCTCCTGCTGGCGCTGGTTCTCCTCGTGTTTATGCTGGTTCTCCCGCTCCTTCAGCTCTTGCCTCCTTAACTCGAGCTCTTCCCGTCTCAGCTCCCTGTCATGTTCCATCCGCATCCGCTCCAGGGACAGGGAGCTCCGCCGGGACGATCCCCTGCTGGCCACTGAGCCCTCGGTAGTCGCTGGGCTCCCCCTCCCCCTACGCCTAGGGGTGGGGGGTCTCGGGGAGCCCTCAGCGGCCGGCTGACCACTCCCAGCGGGTACAGACACTGGTGCCTGCGCTGCATCTGCCCGGCTGCTTCCCTCAGAGACAGGGACCGGTTCATCCCTGCGATCTCTCTCCTCCAGCCGGGCAATCAGCTGGGCCTTGGTGAGCTTCCCATGGCGCAGCCCCCCCTGCTTGCACAGGTCCACCAGCTCACACTTGCGCTTCTGGGAATACATCTTCCTGCTGGCCGCTCGCAGGCCGGGTGCTCGCCGCTCCCCACGGGTTCCAGGGGGACCCCTAGTGTGCCAGTCCTTGAGGTCACCACCTCTCTGCCAGGGTCGAGCTGCAGACTCCTCCGCCCCTGGGATCGCTCGCTGTGATCCCCCGGGGGACCCTGTTACTGCAAAGTCCTTCTCTCTGGTCCCACTCGCCCAGGGGTGAATCGCCCCTTCGTTTTACTGCTCCCCAGTCACTTACTGCAGGAAGCGCCGTCCACGGGGTGCCGTCGATCCCACCCCTGCCACCAGTTGTCACGGAGTGTGGGGGCGCCAGGCCCTGCACCCCCCGGGCTCCCTGCAATTCACCAGGACTCTCAGCCAGCCAGTAAAGCAGAAGGTTTATTTAGACGACAGGAACACAGTCCAACACAGGTCTTGCAGGCACCGATACCCGGATCTCCCCGGTTAGCTCCATCTTGGAGGGCCTCACCGCCCCCCCCCCCCGGGGATCAGAGCTCGGTCTCCCTGCTCCCCTCTCTTCTTCAGCCCACCTCAGTCTCCCAGTCCTCTCCGGCCTCTCCTCCGCCTCCTTCCTTTGTCTCCCCTGGCCAGAGGTGTCACCTCCCCTCCCCCAGGCCCAGCTCAGCTCACCGTTTGAATTCCTGCATCTTCACCTAAACCTCTGGCTCTCCCCTCCCCCACACAGACAGTCTGTGCTTCCTACTCCATTACACCCCGCCTTTCCACCCAGGCTGGGGGGGTAACACTCTGCAGATAAACTTTTGAACTCTGGGGCGGCACTGACCAGAGACAGAGACTTTGGGTTGTTGGACTTTGGAGTGATTGGAATTAAGACCTTGAGGGGAAAAGGGGAACAGGACACTGCCAAAACTTACCTGGAGGTGGGTCTTTTGCTCATGGTTTATGTTATGAATCCTGTTTGTGGTGTCTCTCCAACGTGATGCCGCATTGTTTCCCTCCTTTATTAAAAGGATTTTGCTACACTCGGACTCTGTGCTTGCGAGTGGGGAAGTATTGCCTCCTAGAGGCACCCGGGGGGGTGGTAGGTAATTGTCCCAGGTCACTGGGTGGGGGCTCGAGCCGGTTTTGCATTGTGTTATTGAAACGGAACCCCTGGATACTGAACCCGGCCCTTGTTGCTGCCAACTTAGAAAGGTCACATGTCTGTCCCCACCGGCACCAGCTGGTCCCTGCACTGGCCTCTCTGGTGTCCTGCCAAAGAGCAAAGGGGCACTGAGCACCGCCCCACCCCTACCACAGGAGGCCCCCTGAGGCCCATTGCTGCACGTGCTCTTGAAGAGACCCAGCTCTCAGTCTGCAAAGGCTGCTGCCTCGTTACCTTGCACCAGGCTAGAAGCTGTGGACAATCTCCCCGAAGGTCAGAGCCCCCTGGGAGCAGCGCGGGGACCGGCTGCCCTGGGAGTTGGGACTGCCCCTGCTGGACTCCTCTGGGAGTGATGCTGTTGGGTAAAAGGGGGGCTCACGGCCTGACGGGGCAGGACCTGCGGGGCAGGGAGCTCTGTTCCCTCGTCTGTCCGTAGCGAGCCCCCTCTCTGCCCGGCTGCTGCGAGTGCCAGCATCCCCCTGCTAGGGCTGCCCCCTCTCCTGACTCTAGTGTGGGTCTCGCTATCATTGGTGTTTCTGTAAAGCCCCAGCTCCTGGAGTCAGGTGAGCGGGGGACACTCTCGGCTGGTGTTAGTCAAAGGGTCATTTCTAGCCCTTGTGATTGTGGAGAAAAGTTTGAAGTTGTGACCCAAGAACGCCCTGCAGGCAGGGAAAGGCAGACAGGGGGTGGGGCCAAGGGGTGGGGCGCTGCCCAGGGTGCACTGGTCAGTGGGCAGGGCCTCAAGGATGGGGGTGGGGCGCTGCCTGTGGTTTATTGGCCAGGGGGCATGGCCTCAAGTGGGGCGCTGCCAGGGATGCACTGGTCAGGGGGCAGGGCCTCAGGGTGGGGACGGGGCTCTGCCCAGGGTTCCCTGCTGCGCTCATCCCCGCTCAGACTTTCACTTTCCCATGTCCATCCTGCCCGGCCGGTGACGCAGACAGGCCTGCGCGTGGCTATTGGAGGGGACGTGTGCGAGGGCAGGAAAGGGGCCGGTCGGCGATGGCACTTGCACTGTGCCTCCTGCTGCTGCTGGGGGCTGCGGCCACCCCGGGGGGATGCCTCCGGTCAGGGCCAGCTTTAGGAAGTGCGGGGCCCAATTTGAACATTTTCGGCGGGGCCCCGGCAGGGATGACTAAAAAAAAAAATGTAATAAAAAGCCTTTCATTTCTTAGCAACCGGTTCCCTATCAAAAGTTCTGATTTAAGGGATGAGCCACAGTATGTATTGTTTGTACCAATAGGGTTACCATATGTTCGTATTTTCCTCCTGGATGGTGATTTAAGAACCAAAAAAGAACCAAGAAAATACGGATGTATGTTAATCCTACCTAAAGTTCTTTTCTAGTTCAGGCCCATCTTTTTAAAAATGAGCTTCGTTTTACATGTGTGGGTTGCTGCCACTCCCTGGGGGTGTGCTCGGGTGACCAGATGTCCCGATTTTTGGGTCTTTTTCTTATGTAGAATCCTATTACTCCCCACCCCCATCCTGATTTTTCACACTTGCTGTCTGGTCACCCTAGCGTGTGTGCACATGTGTGGGTCCCAGCTGCTCCCTGCTCCCCTCATTGAAGCAGATGTGCAGGGTTACTGCCCTGGGAACTGCAGTGGACATGTGGCTGGCTGGAGACAGGGCAAGGAGTGTGGGACTGGCTGGAGACAGGGGTTGGTGCAGGCAGGGGGTGCAGCAGGGGTTGGCTGTGGGCAGGGGGTGCAGGTACAGGGGGTACAGCCCACCCTGTAGGGTAAGTGCCTCCTCCTCCTCCCTCCCCCACCAGGGTAGCAGGAGCAGCCCGGGGGCTATTTAAAGGGCCTGGGGCTCCCCTGCTTCTACTGCCCCGGCCTTTTGAATAGCTACAGGAGCCCTGGGGAAGCAGTGTGGCTTCGGCAGCTATTTAAAGGACCGGGGTGGCAGAGGCAGCTGGAGCCCTGCCCCACTACTCCAGGGCTCTGGGGATTATTTAAAGGGCCCAGGGCTCCCCTGCTTCTACTGCCCCAGTCCTTTAAATAGCTGTGGGAGCCCTGGGGAAGCGGGCTGCCCCTACCCCAGCCCTGGGCTCCCCTCCGCACCCCCCTGCTGCCCCAGCCCTGGGCTCTCCCCCCCTACCCGCACCCCCTGGCACTCCAGGCCTGGGCTCACACACACCCTGCGCTGCAACAGCTCTGGGCTTCCCCCACCAGTGCCCCACCCCACTCCCTGCCGCCCCAGCCCTGGGCTCTTCCCCCCTCAACCCTTCTTCTGCCGCAGCCCTGGGTCACTGGTAACTTGCTCCCAGGGTGGGTCATTCAGCAGGAATTTTGGATGTGCACAGAACACAGACAGGATTGGTTCCCATATGGTTACAGAGCTGCAGTAAAGTGGAACAATTTTCAGCTGGTGGGATTGGAGGATACCTGGATGCATATTATATGACTGTCCTCCATAAATGAGGAAAAGTTGAGGTGCCTTTATCATTCTTTTGTTCCACTCTTTCTTTCTATGGGGAATTTGTCAATGCAATCTCACTGTTGCTGGGAAATGTAGTTCTTTCCCTGCTCCAGAGCTGGCTCTATAGGCAGGGAGCTAACCAAGGAACTACAGCTCCCGGGGGCCCCTGTTGGTTCTCAGCTCCCAGGCTGGATCCCTGCCACCCCTGCAAATGGGCTGCCCCAAGCAGCTGCTTGCTTTGCTGGTGCCTAGAGCCGCCCCTGCCAGGGCGGTAGAAGCAATGGGAGCCCCGGACTTTTTAAATAGCCCCCAGAGCCCCCAGTCCTACCCCAGGGCTCCAGCAGTGGGGCTCTGGTGGCAATTTAAAGGGTCTGGGACTCCAGTCCCTGCTGGGAGCCCCAGGCCTTTTAAATTGCCCCCTGGGGAAGCCGGGCCTCCCCAGTACAGCGCCCCGGCTCTTGCCCGTACGCTGTACTGGGGCTTGGCTGCGGGGCGCTCTTAGGGGTGGGGCCCGATTCAGGGGAATTGGTTGAATTGACCTAAAGATGGCCCTGCCTCTGGTGAGTGCGGGGGGGTCGGTTATGTTCGGTCTGGGGCCTGGCCCCAGGGCCCGTCCCAGCCCGATCCTGAGGAGAGTCACGGGCCATTACCGGTTGTCAGTGCATGGAGCCGACCCAGCCCCTCTCCCAGCCCGAGGGTGGAGACAAGGGAGAGCAGCGTGCGGGGGGACCCAGGAGGCTCCATTCCATGTCACTGGGTCTGGGAGCGGCTCTGGGGCCGTGTCACACACACACATACCGGCCTCCCCCCCGAGCGGTCCCGTGCACCGGTACTGTGTCCCCAGCCAGGCCAGAGCTGTGGTGACTGGTGTAGACTGGCCCCAAGCCCCGCCCCCCCCGGCCCCGGCATGTCCCGCAGACCCCCCAGGCTCTTCCTGCCTGGGCTGAGCCAGGCGCTAGCCAGAGCCAGTGACATGGGAAACACCCGGTTTCCCCAAAGCAAAGCGCAGCCCTGTCCTCTGGGAATGAGCACAGAGAATCGCTGCACCTGTCTCAGCTGATCGGCACAACCCAGAGCTGCCAAGTCTTACCGGGTATCCACATATCAACCGTCCAGCCTCTGCTGGAAATGACTCACTTGGCCTGGCGGGAGAGTTCAAAAGCACCTGGGAGTCCAGTTGTGCGGATCCCCCGCGCCAGGCGCTGCCTAGGCTGAATCCTTTGCAGCGGATTGGGGCAGGACTGGGCTTCCCCACACCCACCCCCGATCCCTGTCTGCAGAGCCCAGGGGGTTAGTGATGGGGAGTAAATTCACCCCTGCCCCCCCGACAAGAGTTACATTGTGGGAAAAGGCTCCTTGGACTCTCTGCCCTTTAATGGCTCCCAGCAGGTTTTTCACGCTGGATTTAACCTGGGTCTCAGCGGGGCTTGGCCCTGGCTAGGTGCGGCCGAGGCTGAGCTGTGTCTGCACCAGGCCAGCCGCCCCCAGGGCAGCGATGGGTCTGTAAGTGGGGGTGAGGCTTTAGAGGTGTCGTCCTAGGGAGGGGATGTGTCACCCCCCTGCCCCGTCTCTGGCCGTGTGCCCAGGGCAGGGGAGAGGTGGGAGCCCCAGGATCTGTGCGTTGATCGGGGCTCAGTGTGGGGGCGAGCGCCCGTTGCAGAGCACAGACCAGCTGCTGCCTTTGTGCTGTTGGGATCTCCTGGGGTTGCTGGGTGGGAGCTTCGGGATCCCCACGGGGTGTGTGGGGAGAGGGGCGGGGGCACGTCCTGCTTTTCCTGGTGTGGACGTGACTCTCCCATGGCCCGAGCCTGCCCCAGAGTTCCCGGGCAGCAGCTCAGACCCGGGGAGCTCCGCAGCCCGTAGCCAGCTGGGTGAGGCTGCGGGTGGGTTTGGGGGTTTGTTTGAAGTGGTGTCAGGCGCATTGTTGCCCTCACGTCAGTCAGTGCCAGGCTGGTTTGATGTAACCAGGGTTAGGCCCCAGTGCAGCCTGGCCCCACGAGGCGAGTCACATTAGGGGCCAGGAATGGAAGTGGGGGTCTGTGTGTTGGGTGCCCCTGGAGTAAAAGAGACAGGAGGTCCTTGGGGGGTCACACCCAGCACTGGTGTAACTCCAGCTGCACAGAGCTTTGGGCCGGGGCCTGTAGGGCTGGGGGTGTGCGCAGAGAAGGACGTTAGTGAAGAACAGAGTGTGTCTGGCTTTTTTTTAATGACGTTGAATCCAGCACCAACTCCCATCCGTGCCTGGCCAGGCCCTCGTCACTGAGGCTGTGTCTACACTGCACACCTTACAGCGGCACAGCCAGGCTGTCGCAAGGCACGCAGAGTAGCTGCTCTCTGCTGCCAGGGGAGAGCTCTCCTGACGACAAAAGAAAACTACCCCCAATGAGGGGCAGTAGCTTGGTCGGCGGGAGAGCGTTATTTGCCTTAACAGGGTCAATAGAACAGGCCTTTCTAATGGGAAAAATAAGCCAATTTAAAAGTAAAGCTCCCTGCCCTGCCATCATCATCCTCATTATTTGTTATTGTCTTGTGCCCAGGAACCTCAGTCATTGTCCCAGCCCCTGTTGTGCCGGGTGCTGCACAGACACCGAATACACCGACTGTCCCATCTGAGTATGAGACCAGAGATGAATATAGACCAGTGGGGAACTACTAGGGAACAAGGAGACAGCACGGGCCAGCCTGACAGCTGTGGGCTCTGGCCTCACCGTTATCTGGTTTTTAGGCAGCCTGGCAGAGGGGAGCGTTGAGGAGGGTTTGCAGGGTAACGAGGTCGTTTTGCGGATGTTTATGGGGAGCTCCTCACAGGCGTGAGGGGCAGTGTCGGACACAGGACAAAGGGGCTTGTTTGCAGATTTAACAAGTGGCTGATGGAGGCTGCGATCATGGGCTGATTGGAGGTGAGGGGTGACATTTCGGTAGAGAGAGGGTGGGGATTGGCCGCGAAGGGCCTCCCAGTTGAAGACAGGCAGCTGTCTGTGTTGGAGAAGGAGCCAGTGGCGGGATGCAGAGAGGTGACATCGATCAGCGAGCTGGAAAGATGATCTTTTCAGCATGTTGTGAATGGACCTCAGCGGGTGAGACTGCGTGTGTCTAGGCCAGAGAAAAGGCTGTTGCACCTTTGGAAGGGCCAGGGTGAGGGATCTGGTGAGTTACACTGGGATGGAGCAGAGGGGCTGGGAGCCAGGACTCTACTGACTTGCTGTCTAATCTTGAGGGACAAATCATGCCCCTGATACTTGTGCCTCAATTTTCCCCTCCAGAGAGTGTGATGTTGCCCAGGGGAGTGGAGAGATTCCATTTACCTTGTTAAGTTTTATTGAGCTCAGAGACAGTCAATGTTCCCACAGCCGCCATCGTTAACAGCCTGTCTCACCCCCCTGCCCCCAGGCCTGTCTGACATTTCAGCATCTGTGACCCCGTGCCAGCCTGCAGCCCCTCCCCAGGGTCAGCTCTGCTCCGCCAGCCTGGGATAGAAACCGGAGTGACTCCAGACCCACGTGCTCAGAGCCTGGAGCGCCTCCTGCTGGCTCTCCGCAGCCGTGCGCTGGCACTGCCCAGACCGAGACCCAGCCAGGCGCTGACCCGCAATTCCCAGCTCTCCGGGCGGGTCGCAGAGCTCCAGCCTGGCCGGGAGCCCACGTTCTTCGTTAAACACGACTGGTTCCGTGGGGTGTTACAGCCACGGACGGTTCCAGCGACCGAACGCTGCAGCCCGGGGCTGGGGCACGGGACCAGCGACGGCGTTTCCAGCCAGAGACCATCACAGACACCGGTCGGATGTTTCACCTCTTTAATGTATCTTACAAAACACTCTTCTCGCGCTCAGCCAGTCGAACACGCCTGCCCCCCGGGACTCCCTGTGCAGAACCGACACCCCAACGCAGCCGATAAACCAGTGACCCGACATCACACACTAATCAGCCGCTGTCAGGATGGTCCATGTCACCCTGGGCCGGGGGGAGGAGGGGACAGGCCGTCAGGCTGGGCTGGGCTATTCCCTGGGGCGGGGCGGGGGGTTACTCGGCCAGGTCTCTCTGCACCAGTCTGTAGTAGGGCCCCTCGCGCCCCATCAGCTCGGCGTGCGTCCCCTCCTCGGCCACGGCCCCGCCCTCCAGCACCACGATCCGGTCGGTGTTCTCCACCGTCTGCATGCGGTGGGCGATCACCAGCACCGTCCGGGGCCCCCGGCTCAGCACCGACTGGCGGATCTAGGGGGAGGAGCAGAGCTGCGTTAGGATCCATCCGCACATGACACAGACCAGAGACACTCAGTCCGGCCAGGCTCGGAGTTCGGATCCCACCGCACCCACCACTCACCGCGCATTCACTCTCCGCGTCCAGCGCGCTGGTGGCTTCGTCCAGGATCAGCACGGCCGGCTGGCGGATCAGCGCCCGGGCGATGGCGATCCGCTGCTTCTGCCCTGCCGAGAGCTGCCCGCCCTTCTCCCCCACATCTGCAGGGGGTCAGAGAGAGAGAGGGATGGAGGGGTCCGGACTCCTGGGTTCTGTCCCAGCTCTGGGAGGGGAGTGGGGGCTGGTGGTTAGAGCAGGGGGGGCTGGGAGCCAGGACTCCTGGGTTCTCTCCCCAGCTCTGGGAGAGGAGTGGGGCTGGGGGGCTAAAGCGGGGGGAAGGGCCTGGGAGCCAGGACTCCTGGGTTCTCTCCCCAGCTGTGAGGGTCTCCTACATGGGAAGCATCAGGGGGGAGGGGTCCTGCTCTCTGGATCCCAGAGGGTGGTCTGGGGCCCAGTCTAACCCATTGTGACGATGCGGTTCTGGCGGGACCCGACTGAGAGTGCCAAATCAGGACCAATTGCTCAAACAGGGCAGTCACAGCCCTAGGCTGGGGTTTTTCCACCTCTAAGGCACCAAACCAGCCAGACAAAGAAGACTCTGGTCTCACCCCACTGGCTAACCACAAGTCACACAAGCAATTTCCTTAGACACTCCAGTCTCCCAGTATCACCACCAGTGCACTTGTCCTGGGGATGAATGGTTATGAAAACCAACACCCCAATAAAAGAAAAAGGTTCCCTCGATCCCAAAGGACCAAGCCTCAGACCCAGGTCAATATATACATCAGATCTTACCCACAAATCACGCTGTTGCCAATCCTTTAGAATCTAAAATCTAAAGGTTTATTCATAAAAGGAAAAAGGTAGAGCTGAGAGGTAGAATTGGTTAAATGGAATCAATTACATACAGTGATGGCAAAGTTCTTAGTTCAGGCTTGTAGCAGTGCTGGAGTAAACTGCAGGTTCAAATCAAGTATCTGGAACATCCCCCGCTGGGATGGGTCGTTCAGTCCCTTGTGCAGAGCTTCAGCTTGTAGCAAAGTCCCTCCAGAGGTAAGAAGCAGGATTGAAGACCAAATGGAGATGATGCATCAGCCTTATATAGGCTCTTCCAGGTGTAAGAACCTCTTTGTCCTTACTGTGGAAAATTACAGCAAAATGGAGTCTGGAGTCACATGGGCCAGTCCCTGCACTTTGCTGAGTCACAAGGCGTGTCTGCCTTCTCTCCATGGGTCAGTTGTGTAGCTGATGGTCCTTAATGGGCCCTCCAGCAGACTAGGCAGAGCTAACACCAGCTTGTCTGGGATGTCACCGAGCAGCACAGCACAAGTTTGAAATACAGACAGTACAGAGCCAATACTCATAACTTCAACTACAAAAATGACACATGCACACACACAGCATAATCCTAACCAGCAACCCAGAACCTGGTCTTAGACACCTTAGATGACCCCCTTTACATAAGATTTGGTGCCACTACAGGACTTTGGTTGCAACCCATGTTCTATATGGTCCCAGATTATATCAATAACGTCACACCCATGTCCTCCTGTCCAGGTCCAGGGGTGCAGCAGAGCTGGGACATCCTGTTCACAGGGGTGCAGGGCTCGAAGGGAATCCCCAACTCCTTTGTGCTTGGGCAGGTGGAGGGTCTAGGGGTGCCCTATGCTGACAGCACCGCCCCGGAGCTGAGCCCCACCCGGGACTGGACGCGCCGGGCCATGGAGCCCGGCTGTGTCCGGTGCCAGACGCAGGAGTTGCTGGGATACCAGGAGGGGTTCCAGCATCATGGGCCGGCTGCTGGTGCGCTCCAACCAGACGGGTGGTGAGGGACCCCAGTGACTCCCGAGGGGGGCCCCCAATTCTGCCCGACTGGCCCCTGGGTGGGGTGGAGGAAGGGCTGTCTAGGGGTCTGACCCTCAGCACGGGGAGGTGGGGGCTGCTGCCCAGCTGAGTGTGTGCAGAGGGCTCTGCAAGGGAAGGCGATGGGGGGGATAACCCCCCCCCACACACAGCACAGCCCATGCAGAGCCGGAATGAGACCCCAGCACTCAACACAGAGCGACCCTGCCCCAGCTATGCCCCCTGCCAGCCCTGAGATCCCCCCAATCCTCCCTCCCGGGGTGCCAGGCTCATGTGTGACAGTGATGGAGACTTGGGGACATTGGGAGCTCTGTGTGACGGGGCATCGGGGTCTGTCTGTCACAGGGATTTGGGGTGCTGGGGGCTGTGTGTCACAGGGATTTGGGGGTATCAGGCGCTGTGTGACATGGATTTGGGGGTGCTGGGGGCTGTGTGTCACAGGGATCTAGGGGTATCAGGGGCTGTGTGACAGAGATTTGGGAGTGCCAGGGGGCTGTGTGTGACAGGGATTTGGGGGTGCCAGGGGGCTGTGTGTCACAGGGATTTGGGGGTGATGGGGGCTGTGTGTCACAGGGATTTGGGGGTGCCAGGGGGCTGTGTGTTATAGGGCTTGGGGGGTGATGAGGGCTGTGTGTCACAGGGATTTGGGGGTGCCAGGGGGCTGTGTGTTATAGGGATTTGGGGGTGATGAGGGCTGTGTGTCACAGAGATTTGGGGGTGCCAGGGGGCTGTGTGTTATAGGGATTTGGGGGTGATGAGGGCTGTGTGTCACAGGGATTTGGGGGTGCCAGGGGGCTGTGTGTTATAGGGATTTGGGGGTGATGAGGGCTGTGTGTCACAGGGATTTGGGGGTGCCAGGGGGCTGTGTGTTATAGGGATTTGGGGGTGATGAGGGCTGTGTGTCACAGGGATTTGGGGGTGTTGGTGGCTGTTTGTTACAGGAATTTGGGCTCTAACACCCTGAGGCGTCTGTTCCTGATTCCCCAGCTCTTGCAGGTGTTTGTGTCTCATCTCCCTGCCCAGCTGCCGTGGGACCCTTCCCAGGCCGATGCCCCGCCTGGGCTTTGTCCCTGTGTCCTGCCCTGAGAACCTGGCTGTGTTTGTCCTGCATCCGCTCACAGAGTGAATTCACTCCCCGACTTCTCGGAGTGTTTCTGCACAGACGGTGCTCAGGTTTGTCTTTTACCATTTAATACAGTGGTCCCTGAAGGCCCTGGAGATCATGGCCCCAGACCTCAACCGAGATCACGGCCCCGTCATGCCGGGCGGTGCACAGACCTGCAGTGAGAGACAGGCCCTGCCCCGAACAGCTCACTGAATAAACAGCACAGACAGTTTAACGCCCCGTCCCTGGTGTCCCAGACCCCCTGGCGTGCTCTGGTTCAGCATCACTCTGAGCTGTGGGGTTTTATCTCCCCAGCTGGCGTTACGGCATCTCCTGCAGTTCCCGTCCCGCCCGCTCCTGTCCCCGTGCGGCCTGGGTCCCCTCACACAGCCCAGCCTCTCCTGGGCCCAGCCCCCCTCACCCCCAGTGCCATCCGTGCCGATGGGGGGCACATGGCAGGAATCAGCCCCCAAACCCTCGTCCCAGTCAGAGGTGGGCTCTGGCTCTGCTCCCTGCTAGTGTCCCCCTCCCCTGGATCGCTCCAGCTCCACTTCATCAGGGTGGGTGTGAACGGTGCTTCCCCCCCACCCCGCCAGGTGAACTCGGAGCAGACACAGCCGCCGCTGGTACCCGGTCACACGTGGGGGCGGAGCGGCTCTCACTGCCGGGGAGTCCAGCCAGCCGCAGGGCCTCTCGCTGGGCCGGTCCCAGGGAGCACTGGGGCACGTTACCGTGGGACACACCATACGGTGACGGTAAATCTCGATGTTGGTTGGGAACAGCCCCCGGGCACTGGGAGCCCCCACCGCTCCCCGGCCCGCAGAGATGGGGGTTCCCGGCTGCAGCTGGTACTGGTCACTGGTTGGGGTGTAAGGAGAGACAAGGCCTCGGCGAGCTCCCAGCGAGGGGAGAGACGTTGAGAACCTGCTGTCCCCCCCGTGGCTGTCACTGTCGGTCTCTCCCAGCGCCTTAACTCTGGGTGCTGAGCGGTCCGGGCCCCGGTCCCCGGCTCTGCCGCTCTGAGCCCGTCCCCTGCCACCGAGTGCTGCCGCCCGCGGGCGCCTCCCTTCCCCCAGCCAATGTGGGGCCGGGAAAAGCTCTGACCTCCCCCTGCGTGTCCGGCTCCTGCCCAGGGCCCGGCGCTCCAAGCATGTGCTTGGGGCAGCACTTTCCAAGGGGCAGAACTCCGGCTTCTTCTCTTTGCTTGGGGCACAAAAAGCCTGGAGCTGGCCCTGAGCGGAGGCCAGCTGTGGCGGTGGAGGTGGGGGGGGAGGGCCGCAGGGAGTAACCCTGGGGAGGCAGAGGAACTGCTCCCCCCCAGCTCACCTCCACTCCACTGCCGCCTGCTCTCCCGAGCTTGCCTGGGAGGGGTAGGAGGAGAAATGCAGAGCAGCCGGGGAGGAGGCAGGGCCAGAGATGTGGGGAAGGGATTGGAATGAGGTGGAGGTGGGGTTGAGGCGGGGGTACACGGGGAAATTATTTTGCTTGGGACGGCAAAAAACTTGGAGCCGGCCCTGGCCAGGACCAGCCACACCCGCAGTGCGTCGACTGACGGGAAACCCTCTTCACCTTCATAGACCCGCTGAGACGCCGCTGCTCCTTCGCCGTCGTCCCCTGCTGGCAGGGCAGGGTACTGGTTGTGCCAGGTCTGACCCAGGGGCCCGTCTGCCCCGGTGTCCCCGCACCTGCCCTGCTGCCCTGGGTCAGAGCCAGAGGCCCGTCTGCCCCGGTGTCCCTGCATCAGACCCTGGGCCCATCCAGTCTGAGATAGATAGATATATACACACACGCGCGCGCCACTGGGTCTGTCTCAGTTAGTCTCCCCCTCCCTGCTGCCCCGGGTTAGACCCAGGGGCCCATCTACCCTGGTACCCCCTCACCCCTGCAGCCCCAATAACCAGCCTGTCTAGCCGGATTCCCCCCTCCCGAATGCCCCACAGCGGCGGCTGGATTTACAGCAGGGATAAACAGGGCGCATGGCCCAGGGAACGGACCAGGCGTGTGGGTGGGGCGGGGGTCCGGGGGTCCCTGCAGGCGGGTAACACACTAGGGGTCGGGTGTGGTCTGTGCCATGGGGCTGAGGGCCTGAGATGGCTGCATGGCCCACGCTGCCCAGTGGGGGGCGCTCTGTCTCTCTCCCAGCGGCTCCCATAGGATCACCCCGCAGTGGGTCGTGTGGGCCCGTGGCAGGCAGGGGCAGGTGACCAGACAGCAAGTGTGAAAACTCGGGCTTGGGGGGGTGGAAGCCCCAAATCGCAGGCCTGGCCCTATAAACTTGGGCTATTTGCCCCCCCCCCAGCGGGGGTCACGGGGTCACACTCCTTCCGCCCTCGTGACCGGCTCCAACCGTCCCCCGCGCCCGGGTGATTTCTCGGAAACCAGCCGAGATCCTGGTGTGCGCGGCGTGTGGCCGGCAGGGGGCGGTGGAGCCTCGGGCACCGAGCTGGGCGAGGTGCCAGCTCCAGCCCGGGCACTGAGGGACTTTCCCGTGAGTCACCCAGCAGCCAGAGAGCGGCCATGGAACCGGGCACAGGGCAGCGCAGCGTGTGCGGGGCAAAGGCCTCGCCAGGGATCTGGGCACCGCCCACGGAGCTGGAGCCCTGCCAGCCTTCCTGAGAGCCGGGGCTGGGAGCCAGGACTCCTGGGTTCTCTCCCAGCTCGGGGCGGGAAGGGGGGGCTAGTGGGTTAGAGCAGGGGGGCTGGGAGCCAAGACTCCTGGGTTCTCTCCCAGCTCTGGGAGGGGAGTGGGGGCTGGTGGTTAGAGCGGGGGGGGGGGGGCTGGGAGCCAGGACTCCTGGGTTCTCTCCCAGCTCTGGGAGGGGAGTGGGGGCTGGTGGTTAGAGCAGGGGGGGCTGGGAGCCAGGACTCCTGGGTTCTCTCCTGGCTCTGTGCCTCCCTGATCTCCCCTCCGTCCAGGCTGGGAATCTCTGTGGTCCCAGCCCCTGCCCCATTGCTCCCATTGGTATGCATACTTCCACCTTTTCATGTTCTCTGTATGTATAAATATCTCCTGTCTGTGTGTTCCATGCTATGCATCCGAAGAAGTGAGCTTTAGCTCACGAAAGCTCATGCTACAATAAATTTGTTAGTCTTTAAGGTGCCACAAGTACTCCTGTTTTTTTATTGCTCCCAGAGTTGCCATCAGGTTTTTGTTGCACTGAGGGGCACAGCTGACCTGTGGGGTGCCCCACACTCCGTAAGGATGTTCCCTGCTCTGAGCTGAGCCCTGACGCTGCCATGAGATGGGACTTTCCAGCCAGCCCCACCCAGCCCCATGCACACCTGGATCTCACCCCCACACACACACCAGGGCACGTTCCCGGCTCTCCCCTGTGTATCAGCCAGCAGGGAGCTGAAGTTACCCTGTGGCTCACTCGGCTCTGCCAACAGGAGCTGCAGCATCTGCCCAGTGGGGGGGGGGGCTCCGAATACAGGCAAAGCCCCTCACCCCCATGGCTGCTGTGCCCCTGCCCCACAGGGAGTGTCTGAGCGGCTGGCAGGTGTATGGCTATGGCTCTGGAGTGCTGGGTTCGGTTCCTGCCTGGGCCAATCATTGAATTTATCTGGCTGAGATAAACTCAGTGGGCAGGGGGTGCCTAAGCCCCTTGGGCTCCTCTGACAATCCCAGCCTGTGAGCCTCAGGTCCCCCTCTGTAAAATGGGATAATCCTTCCTTCGCCTGTAACCCCAGTTACACTCAGGGCAGCTCCCCCCAACCCCCAGCATTGGGCTCAGGCTCTCTGCAGACCCAGTCAGCGTCGCTGCATCAATCACACTCTGGGCAGCTGCCCCATCTCATAGCAATTGGCTCAGGCTCTCTGCACACTCAGGCATCATTGGTCACCCTCAGGGCAGCTTCTCCGTCTTGGAGCGATGGATTCAGGCTCTCTGCAGACTCAGGCAGTGTCGCTGAGTCCATCACTCTCAGGGAAGATCCTCCACCCCCCAGCGACGAGGTCAGGCTCTCTGCCTATTCAGGCAGCGTTACTGCTGGAGTCATGTTCTCAGTGCGTCTGTGCAACCAGCCAGGCTAGACACTGCCGGCTTTACTCACTGCCAGCTCCGAGTGCAGGGCCAGGCCCCAGGCCCAGACCGTCAGCACCGGCACCGCGATCCGGCCCTGGGCTGGGTCACCGCTTGGCTGGAAGGGGGCCAGGTGCAGAGACAGGAATCTGCTCGTGCCAGGATAACACAGGGCAGGGCTGGCGCAGCCAAGGTCCTGGTGTGATGGAGCAGGGGCTGTCTGTGTGCTTGGTAGGTGAGAGCAGGGACTGTCTCTGTGCTTGGTAGGCAGAGACAGGTATGCAGCTGTAACATGAGCCTGACCTGCGGGAGGGGAGGTCTCACCTCTGGCTGTAGCTAGACAAAGGGAGGGGGGAAGTGGAATCAGTCTTCGGTTGGGAGCTGGGAGGTGGGTTCCAGGGGATCCTAGGCTGGGATCCAAGCACCCTGAACCCCCCAGAAAGGCCAGATTGAGGGGTCCTGGCTCTGAACCCAAGCTGGGCTGTATCCTGGGTTCCTGTTGTTCAATAAACCTTCTGTTTTACTCGCTGGCTGAGAGTCACTGTGAGACCAGGAAGAGGGGAACTGAGCGGGGTCACTCTGCCCAGTGACCCGGGGAAGTTCAGGGCCCCCTCTCCGGGACAGCGCGTCCGCTATCAGGTTGGCGCTTCCCTTCACGTGGACCACGTCCATGTCATAGTCCTGCAGGAGCAGGCTCCACCTCAGGAGCTTGGCGTTGGCTCCTTTCATCTGGTGCAGCCAGGTCAGGGGAGAGTGGTCGGTGTACACAGTGAAGTGGCGCCCAAAGAGATATGGCTCCAGTTTCTTCAGGGCCCACACCATGGCCAGGCATTTCTTCTCGATGGCCGCGTAGTTCTGCTCCCGGGGTAGCAACTTCTTGCTCAGGTACACGATGGGGTGTCTCTCCCCCTTTTCATCCTCCTGCATCAACACCGCCCCCAGGCCCATGTCTGAGGCGTCGGTAAACACCATAAAGGGCTTGTCAAAGTTTGGGTTTGCCAGAACTGGGCCTTTGAGCAGAGCCTCCTTCAGTGCCTGGAGAGCCTCCTGGCACTGCTCGGTCCAGACCACCTTGTCTGGCTTCCCCTTCTTGCACAGCTCAGTGATGGGGGCGGCTATGGCACTAAAGTGGGGCACGAACCTCCGATAGTACCCCGCCATCCCGATAAAGGCCTGGACCTGCTTTTTGGTCTGGGGAGCGGGCCAGTCTCTGATCGCCTCCACCTTGGCCGGTTCCGGCTTTAGGCAGCCGCTCCCCACCCAATGGCCCAGGTAAGATACTTCCGCCATCCCCACCTTGCACTTCTCAGCCTTGACGGTTAACCCCGCCTCCCGGAGTCGGTCCAGCACTTGTCTAACCTGGGACACGTGGTCCTCCCAGGTCTGGCTGAAGACGCAGATGTCATCAATATACGCCACAGCAAAGCTCTCCATCCCCCTCAATAGCTGATCCACCAGGCGCTGGAAGGTGGCCGGCGCTCCCTTGAGGCCGAAGGGCAGGGTCAGAAACTCATAGAGCCCCAGGGGAGTGATGAAGGCCGATTTCAGCCGGGCATCTGCGTCCAGCGGCACTTGCCAGTAGCCCTTTGTAAGATCCATGGTGGTGAGGTACCGAGCGCCTCCTAGCTTGTCTAGGAGCTCATCAGGCCTGGGCATGGGGTAGGCATCAGATACGGTGATGGCATTAAGCTTCCGATAGTCCACGCAGAACCGGATCGACCCGTCCTTCTTGGGGACCAGCACCACTGGGGAGGCCCAGGGGCTGGCGGACGGCTGGATCACCCCTAAAGCCAGCATGTCCCTGACCTCCCTTTCCAGGTCCTGGGCAGTCTTCCCGGTAACCCGAAAAGGGGAGCAGCGTATCGGGGTGTGCGCCCCAGTCTCCACCCGGTGGACAGTCAAATTAGTGCGCCCAGGCTGGTTGGAAAACAACGGTCGGTACAGTTGCAGCACCCCTCTGATCTCAGCATGCTGAGCCGGGGTCAGCTGATCTGAGAGGGGAATCGCCTCCAGGGGGAAACCAGCCTTTGTCCCTGGGAATAGATCCACTAGAGGGTCATCCCCCGGCTCCTCCCAGTGGCCACACACGGCCAACACCATATTCCCCCGGTCATAATATGGCTTCATCATATTCACATGGTACACCCGGCGGTGGTGCGCCCGGTTCGACAGCTCCACCACATAGTTTACCTCATTCAGTTGCTGGACAACCTTGAAGGGCCCTTCCCAGGCAGCCTGGAGTTTGTTTTTCCTCACGGGGATGAGAACCATCACTTGGTCCCCGGTGGCGAAGGCGCGGGCCCGCGCCGTGCGGTCGTACCAGACCTTCTGCTTCCTCTGGGCTCGGGCCAGATTCTCCCTGGCCAGGCCCATGAGCTCGGTAAGCCTTTCCCGGAAGGTCAGGACATACTCCACCACTGACTCGCCATCGGGAGCGGCCTTCCCCTCCCATTCGTCTCTCAGCAGGTCCAGGGGCCCCCTTACCCGCCTTCCATATAACAGTTCGAAAGGCGAGAACCCAGTAGACTCCTGGGGTACCTCCCTGTACGCAAACAGCAGGTGAGGTAAGTACTTGTCCCAGTCCTGTGGGTGCTGGTGCATGAATGTTTTTAGCATCATCTTTAGCGTCCCGTTGAACCTCTCCACCAGCCCGTTGGTCTGGGGGTGATACGCTGAGGCCCAGCTGGGTCGGACCCCACATTTCTCCCACAGGGACTGGAGCAGCTCCGACATGAAGTTGGACCCCTGGTCCGTTAAGACTTCCTGGGGGAACCCCACCCAGCTGAAAATAGTCATCAGCGCATCCGCCACGGTGGCTGCTTCGGTAGAGGACAAGGCCACCGCCTCGGGGTATCGAGTGGCGAAATCTACCACCACCAGAATGTATTTCTTTCCTGACCGGGTCGCCTTGCTGAGAGGCCCCACCATGTCCATGGCCACCTTCTGGAAAGGCTCTTCTATGATGGGCAAAGGCCTCAGAGCTGCTTTCCCCTTGTCCCGGGCCTTCCCCACCCGCTGGCAGGGGTCACAGGATTGGCAGTACTGCCGGACATGGGTAAAGACCCCAGGCCAGTAAAAGTTCTGTAGCAGCCTCTGCCTGGTGCGCCGGATTCCCTGGTGCCCTGCGAGGGGGATGTCATGGGCCAGGTACAGCAGCTTGTGGCGAAACTTCTGAGGAACCACCAGCTGCCTCCTAATCCCCCATGACTCCACCTCCCCGGGGGGAGTCCATTCCCGGTACAGGAACCCTTTCTCCCACAGGAACCTCTCCTTGCAACCTCTCCTCATGGTCTGCGCTGCATTGAGGTCAGCCCGGTCCCTGGGCTTCTGCAAGGAGGGATCCTTCTGCACCTCGGCCTGGAACTCAGTAGCTGGGACAGGGATGGGGCCCTGCTCTCTCTCACCGGCTGGGTCTGAGGCCGCAGCCTCTCTGGGTCGTGTCTCTGGGCATTCCCTCCCCACCAGGCACTCGGGCAGAGTACTTTCCCCGTTGTCAGGGTGCAGAGCCCTGCGCCGACTCTGACTACGGGTCACAATCAGGGTACCCCGGGTATTGCCAGGCCAGGTCTCGAGGTCCCCCCCCATTAGCACCTCTGTGGGCAAATGGGAGTGCACTCCCACATCCTTGGGGCCCTCCTTGTCCCCCCACTTCAGGTGCACCCTCGCCACGGGCACCTTGAATGGGGTCCCGCTCACGCCCATCAGGGACAGGTAGGTATCAGGCACCATCCGATTTAGGCCCACCACCTCGGGCCGGGCCAGCGTCACCTCTGCGCCTGTGTCCCAGTACCCAGTGACCTTCTTCCCATCCACCTCCAGGGGAACCAGGCACTGTTTCCGGAGGGGCAGCCCCATGGCCACCCTGTAGCAGAACCTTGTGTCCGGAGCATCCAGCCCCCCAGGGGCGCTGACCTGGGGCCCTCCTCCCTCCTCCCCAGGTGGGACGCTGCCAGCCCCCCTCTCTTGGGCATGTTGCCCCTCCTCCGATTGGGTCTGTACCCAGTCAACCCTCGGCGGGTTGGGTCTGCTCGGTCTGTCTCTGAGCTTGGGGCACTGGGCCCGTATGTGGCCTTGTTGGCCACAGTGAAAGCAGCCCATGTCTCGTGGGTCCCCTCGAGGGGGTCGGGTGGATCTGACGCTGGACGTTCCCCTTTGGTGGGGGTTCTCCATAGGGCCCCGCTGGGACGTCCCGTGGTGACTCTCTCTCTGCGTTGAGGCAGACCTGCCCCCTCGAGACTCCTCCCTGCCATCCCCTGCCCGACTGTCCACATATTGGTCGGCCAGCTGGCCGGCATGCTGCGGGTTCTCCGGCTTCTGGTCCATCAACCATCGCTTCAGGTCGGATGGGCACTGCGCATACAGGTGCTCCAGTACGAATAGGTCAAGCAGGTCCTCTCTGGTTTGGGCCCCGGCTGTCCACTTGCGGGCATACCCCTGCGCCCGGTTGACCAGTTGCAGGTAGGTGCCCTCCCGGGTCTTATGTTGACTCCGGAACGTCTTCCGGTACATCTCCGGGGTCAGCCCAAACTCGCGGAGCAGGGCCTCTTTGAACAGGTTGTAGTCCCGCGCCTCCTCCCCTCTCATTCGGCTGTACACCTCCACGGCGGTGGAGTCCAGTAAGGGGGTGAGGCGCCGGATCCTGTCTGCAGGGTCAACCTGGTGCAGCTCGCAGGCATTCTCAAAGGCCGTCAGGAAGGTGTCTATGTCCTCCCCCTCCTTACGCGGGGCCAGGAAGTTCGTATCGAAGCTCTTTGTAGGCTTGGGCCCCCCCTCACTCACCGCAGCCGGGGCCTCCCTGCTTTTCAGCTGGGCCATGGCCAGCTCATGTCTGCGCTGCTCCTCCTTCTCTCTCGCCTCGTATTCACGCTGCTTCTCCTTCTCTCTCGCCTCGTATTCACGCTGGCTTTGTCTTTCCTCATATGCCCTCAGCTCCTTACGCTCCTCCATCTCCATCTCCATCCGTTTGATCTCTCTCTCCAACTCCAGCCGCCTGAGTTCCACGGAGGCCGAGCGTCGCCGGGACGATCCTCTGCTGGCCGGGGGGGTCACGGTGCCCTCGGTAGCTGGGCTCCTCCTCCCCCTTCCCCTAGGCCTAGGGGTGGGAGGTCTCGGGATGCCCTCAGCAGCCGGCTGACCACTCCCAGTGGGTACAGACACTGGTGTCTGCGCTGCATCTGCCGGGCTGCTTCCCTCAGAGACCGGGTCCGGTTCATTGACTTGATCTCTCTCCTCCAGCCGGGCAATCAGCTGGGCCTTGGTGAGCTTCCCATAGTGCAGCCCCCTCTGCTTACATTGCTCCACCAGCTCACACTTGCGCTGCTGGGCATACATCTTCCTGCTGGCCGCTCGCAGGCCGGGGTGCTCGCCGCTCCCCACGGGTTCCAGGGGGACCCCTAGTGTGCCAGTCCTTGAGGTCACCACCTCTCTGCCAGGGTCGAGCTGCAGACTCCTCCGCCCCTGGGACTGCTCGCTGCGATCCCCTGGGGGACCCTGTTACTGCAAAGTCCTTCTCTCTGGCCACACTCGCCCAGGGGTGAATCGCCCCTTCGTTTTACTGCTCCCCAGTCACTTACTGCAGGAAGCGCCGTCCACGGGGTGCCGCCGATCCCACCGCTACCACCAGTTGTCACGGAGTGTGGGGGAGTCCGGCCCTGCACCCCTCTTCCTGGTCTCATAGTGACTCTCAGCCAGCGAGTAAAACAGAAGGTTTATTGAACAACAGGAACACAGGATACAGCCCAGCTTGGGTTCAGAGCCAGGACCCCTCAATCTGGCCTTTCTGGGGGGTTCAGGGTGCTTGGATCCCAGCCTAGGATCCCCTGGAACCCACCTCCCAGCTCCCAACCGAAGACTGATTCCACTTCCCCCCTCCCTTTGTCTAGCTACAGCCAGAGGTGAGACCTCCCCTCCCCCAGGTCAGGCTCATGTTACAGCTGCATACCTGTCTCTGCCTACCAAGCACACAGACAGTCCCTGCTCCATCACACCTGGGGAGCACGTGATGGCTGGGATGGAAACGCCGACGGGCCTGTGGGGTGCTATGGACTGGGGGTGGGGGGAGGCTGTTTCCCTGGCACCACCCCCCCCCATGCCGTGACACTGACACCAAATGATTGACAGCCAGGGCGGGGATCGCCAGTGAACATCCCGCAGCGGGCGCAGGGCACAGCCTGACGGGCCGATTGTTGTGGCCGGGGAGGCATCGCAAACCCAGCCGGCTCTGTGCACAGAGGGCTGCTCTGGCCTCTGCCCATCTGGCCCTGCCTCCCCCAGAGGTGCTGGGTGCACAATCAGCGCTGGGGGTCCCAGCCGGGGGCAGGGGGAGCTTTGTCCCCAGTGCACAGAGGGGAAAGGGAGCTGATTCTGTGGTCACACACTGACTCAGCAGCAAACCTGGGGACAGAACCCAGGAGTCCTGGCTCCCAGCCCCCCCACTCTGACCCACTAGGCCCCGCTCTGTAGCTGCTGACACGAATCATATGGTCACAAACCTCCCCTCCCCCCACGGCGCTGAGCCTGCCTCAGTTGCTGCTTTCAGGCCGAGCTGCAGCCTCCCGGCCGTCCCGCCATATCCAGGGGCGGGGGTCTCTGGCCGGACTCCCAGGGAGACGGGGGAACCTGGTGTCTCTGATCCCACCCAGCCATCACACAGGGCCTGGTTCACCCACCGTCGCCCTGCTGCTGCTGGCCAGGGCAGAGCGGGGGGGAAATGCTGTCTGGGGGTGTCGATGCCCAGGCTGCAGGGGTACCACTGGCAGTACAAGGTGCCGGGCAAGGGGGGGACCAGGCCGATGGGGATAGGGAGCCATTGGCCTGGGTCACCCTGGTGCCCCTCGCCCGCAGCGCCTGCCCCGGGGGGGAACTGCCCCAGCGGCACCGCAGTGCAGAGCAGGAACCTTCTCCCTGGGACGGTCAGACTCAGCTGCTGGATGGGACCTGCCGTCTGGGCTCAGACCCCGGCTCCCCTCAGCCCAGCCCAGCCACGCACGAGCCCTGGAGGCTTTCGGTTCTACAGCGCCTCCCCGCTAGGCTACAGGAGCCTTTCTGCAAATGTGGCCCAGGAACGGTATGATCTGTGGTGAAGCTACAGGCCTGGGGCTCAGGGCTCCTGAGTTCACTGCCTGGCTCTGCCACAGACTCTGTGTGCAACCTTGGGCAGGTCACTGAATCGCTCAGTGCCTCAGTTTCCCCATCTGTGCATACAGCACACGGCTCAATGAGGGGTCTGTGCAGTGCCTGGTGCGATGGGGCCCTGGTCTCGGTTGGGGTCTGTGCAGGCCTGACCAGCACTACAGGGGCACAGTCTGGGGTTCCAGGTAACATAAGAACATAACGTAAGAACGGCCACACAGGGTCAAACCAAACGTCCATCCAGCCCAGTATCCTGTCTGCCAACAGTGTCCGGTGCCAGGTGCCCCAGAGGGAATGAACAGTACAGGGAATCATCCAGTGATCCATCCCCTGTCAGCTATTCCCAGCTTCTGGCAAACAGAGGCTAGGGCAGGGGTGGCTCTAGACATTTCGCCACGCCAAGCAGGGCGGCATGCCGCGGGGGGCACTCTGCCGGTCGCTGGGAGGGCGGCAGGCAGCTCTGGTGGACCCCCTGCGGCATGCCGCCCCAAACACACGCTTGGCATGCTGGGGCCTGGAGCCACCCCTGGGCTAGGGACACCATCCCTGCCCAGCCTGGCTACTAGCCATTGATGGACCTATCCTCCATGAAGTTATCTAGTTCTTTTTTGAACCCTGCTATAGTCTTGGCCGTCACAACAGCCTCTGGGAAGGAGTTCCACAGACTGACTGTGCGTTGTGTGAAGAAATACTTCCTTCTGTTTGTTTTAAACCTGCTGCCTGTTCATTTCATTGGCTGACCCCTGGTTCTTGTGTTATGAGAAGGAGTAAATAACACTTCCTTATTTACTTTCTTCACACCAGTCATGATTTTACAGACCTCTGTCATATCCCCCCTTAGCCGTCTCTTTTCCAAGCTGAAAAGTCCCAGTCTTATTAATCTCTCCTCATATGGCAGCTGTTCCAGACCCCTAGTCAGTTTTGTTGCCCTTTTCTGAACCTTTTCCAAGTCCAATTTATCTTTTTTGAGATGGGGTGACCACATCTGCACACGGTATTCAAGGTGTGGCGTCCCATGGATTTATATAGAGACAGTATGATACTTTCTATTTTGTTATCTGTCACTTTCCTAATGATTCCCAACATCCTGGTCACTTTTTTGGCTGTCGCTACACATTGAGTGGATGATTTCAGAGAACTCTCCACAATGACTCCAAGATCTTTCTTGAGTGGTAACAGCTAATTTAGACCCCCTCATTCTGCAGGGGGATAGCTGGGATGATGTTGTCCGATGTTCATTACTTTTCACTTATCAAAGTACTGCTCTGGCCATACCAATAATTACGCTGCGGGCCGTGAGCAGCTCGGGGAGACTGAAAAGGCGCCTGGGAGCCCTGTGAAGCTCCGGGTTTGAGACCCAACGTCCCAGCTCTCCCCTCCCCTGGGGGAAGGGGATGCCCCATTCCAGCCCCTGCTCGGGTCTCCTGTCGGGCGGGCTCAGGCGCTCCCAGGCTGCAGCCTGTCAGCAGTAGCTGGCGCTGCCCGTGCCGGGGGCAGGAGGCCAGTGGGCAGCAGTTGCCGGGTTGGGTATTTTCCACACAGCAGCGGGAACAGCCGGGTTCTGTCCATGGCGCACGGACACCTCGGCCTAGGGGAGGAGACGGCTGGGGAATCCGGGAAATAACGGCCTGTCCGTCCCGTCAGGAACCAGGTGAATCTCAAACATGGAACAAGTCGCGTCCGTCGCCAACCCGCCAGTTGTGATGGCCATAGAGGGGGAAGCTCCGCTCACCCCGGACGGGCGGCGTGTTACTGACGGCGACGGGGAGGGATCTGACTCCGGTACCTCAGGGGACGATTGGCGGCTGTGGGGTTTGAACCGCCCCTGAGGTCCCCTGGCTCAGGCAAAGACTCGGGGCAACAATTCTCCTTCCCAGCCCGGGGAAAGGGGGAGGCCCCAGACCGGGGGGGATTGTCTGTGCGTCGTGGTGCATTGGAGGGGAAAGGGCGACACCGGAGGGGATTTTAGCTCAGAGCCCGGCCAGCTCCAGATCATTCCCAGATCCCGGTCAGGCGCCGTTCCCGGGCTGGCTGAGCCGTTAGGGGAGTCAGGCCTGGTCTATCTGTGACGGCTTCTCTGGGGAGAACCAGCCCCACCTAGCCGGCTGCCAGGGACCACGGCTCGGCTCCCCCAGGGATTGCAATGGAAGGGAGGAGCCTAAATCCCTTCGTGGAGCTGGGCCTGACTCTGGCAGCTAATTAGCTAACGAGCCCCTGGCCCTGAGAACAGGCTCCCAAGGGGAGCAGGAGTGAACGGGCCGAGGGAACAGAGCAGGAGAGCTCCAGGGCAGGGAGCTGGGGGTGTTTCCCAGCCGGCCAGGAGCTGTGTGGGGCTGGGAGAGGCGCTGCAGTGGGACGGTGAGGGCCTGGTCCCAGGGAGGCAATGGAGGGTGGCCGTGCCCTGGGGGTGAAGGGCCTGGCCGTGGGGCTGAGACACTCACATGGAGTCTGCCCCACGCCAAGGGGCTGGGGGAAGGGCGGGCTCGGGTCTGTGTGTGTGTGGGGGGGGGGGCTGTTCAATGTATAAAAGCCTCGGTCCACGTCTTGAGGGCCCAGCTGGGGCAGGGGCACTTGCAGAGCTGAACCTAGCAGCCAGGGGCGTGTGCAGATGGCAGGTGCCCCTTACACCCTCCAAAAGTCAGAGCATTGGCTCAAAAATCCCGAGACTTTGAATCACAGAAGTGGGGAGTTTATTTAATTTGCCTTCTGGGTTTGGAACCTCTGGCTGTCACATTTCCAAGCTTTTCCCCTCAACTGTGGGGGCCAGAAATCTACATTTTGTAAAGCTGAAATTCTCACATCATCCCATGACTCCAGGAGCTGGGGCTCTTGGGAAAATACCAAATACTGTGAGATTTGCAATAAAATAGCCAGCGCTGGCAGCACTGGACCCGTATCTGAGAATTAGAGCTGGGCTGAACCCAAGTTTTGTATCAGTTTAACTAGCTGAGTTTTTTAAACTTGATCTGGTTAAATCAATGCACCACTCCTTAATAAGGACCCAGGCACGTCAGTGTGAAAGGGGTTCTGTTGGGTTAGCTTGTTTGGCAAATGTACCAACTCAGCAGTGTTACTATAACTGTGTCCACACTAGGGAAGCCACCAATTAACTTTACAGTTCAGAACTCCAGCGTTACATTGGTGCAGAATCTGTGCGTAGCGCAGCCATGCGAGGGGGACGGGACAGACTCTGGGGGGGTTACATCACTATTGGAGAGGGGAGAGGAAGAGGGAGAGACCCTGAGCGGATTTCCTACCCCTAATCACTAACCAGAGAGGCAGCGCGCTGTCTGGCCGGTCGAGGGGATACAGGTAACCAGAGGGGACTGAGTGTTAATCTCCCTTGATAGTCACTGAGCTGGTCCTTGGGCTCGGACCCAGAGCCGTAACTAGCTATTTTTGCGCCCAAGGCAAGAATATAAAATTGCGCCCCTCCCCCCCATATAATTTCATAGTAGTTACTGTGTAAAAAAAAGGAAAATACGTAAATAACAAGAATAATAACGACAATAGAACGTTTATTTATTTTAATCATAAGATCCGTTTGAACTAGGAAGTCTTCAGGAAAAAAATATTGTTTGAAACACCAACAAACAGGGATTTTGTTTCTGTTCCCAGTTAAATCATGAGCGTTTGTGTTCGGACTATGAACGCCTGTTCCTTAAGAAATCACCAGAACGGGAAGTTTGAACTGTGCACCACCCTTTTCATGACCCGCACAGCAGCAAGGCTGCAGCACTTAGACAAACACCGCAGGGAAACTCTTCTGTTTATTTACATTTGTAACTAGAAAACAGTTGGTTTTAGTTTCATGTTTCACCGCCTCCATCGCCCGGTCACTGCTGGAGCGGGCAGGCACCGTTGCTTCCCCCCCCCCCCTATGTCCGTCATGCTGGTGGGAAGGAGGGTAAATCCCTTTGTTTCCCACTAGTGGGAGGTTCGGTAACATTGATTATAACTTGTACCCCACACAGTCAGACCAGAATAGCACAGACACACTCGTGATACACAGCAGACCAGGAGGTGCCCAAACCCAGCTAGTCTGTCTCTGTGCAGGGTGAAGAGATCCCAGCCCCAGCTAATCCTAATCCGATTGCATCTGGGTGGTTAATCCCAGTTAGACTAGGGAGGAGCGACCCCATTCGGGTTACTGGCTCGTGCCAGGCCGTGTATAGGCCATTCTCTGTGGCTAACCCCAGCTCACACGGGGCAGTGACCCCAGAAGGGTGCGTGTGTGGCACACACCGATGCTGCATGGCTCAGGCACCGCGTGGAACTGATTAGGGCAGGGCTGGGTCACTTTGCAAACTCCCCTTGGGACCGGCCTGACCGGCCGTTCAGCCCCAGCCCTGCGGCTGCCTGTGCCCCGCTCCGGCCTGGCTGCCAGCTGAGCTCTTCAGCCGGGTGCAGGGAAAGCCCCGTGCTGGCAGAGAACAAGGAAACGCTGCACTGTCTAATCCCAGCCCCAGTGAGTCGGACGATGCCGCTTCTGGGAAATCATGTGAGGAGGCAGCAATGTTCCCTCCCTGGGCTGCAGGGGCACTGCAGGCTCAGCACAGACTCAGCTGCAGCTGGGGAGGAGCTGGGATCCGGGGTGGCAGGGAGAGGAAATCCCCTGGCTGGGAAATCCCCTGAGAGTGTGACCCAGCCTGGGAACCTCTGTCCCCTGGGGGCGCGGGGACCTGGCCCTGGGACGGGATCACTGATGTGGGCAGTGCTGGAGCCGGGCTGGTCCCGGGGTAATTAACGGCACCCAGGGGATCCCCCCACTAGCTGGGCTTGGGGAGCCCAGGAGCAGAGAGAGGCTGAGCTGGGGCCGGGAGGTCAGTTTGGTGCCCAGGCTACAGTTTCCCACAAACACAGAGTGTCCCCTGGTGAATGGGGGACAGGACCCCCGGCCCAGAGCCAGACGTGGTCTCCCCACGGCATTCCAGGGGAAGGGGGACCTGAGCCGAGACTGACGGAGAAAAGGCCTGGCAGGGTGAGCCAGAGAGAGGAGCTTGGATGAAATCCCCCCGGCTCAGCCTGTATCTTTGCTCCTGGGCTCCCCGTATCAGCCCCACAGAGGCGGGGGGAGAGACAGCAGCGCTGAAGACAGGGCCGTCTGTTTAAATGGGTGCTGGGCCCCTGCTGGGGTCAGGCAGTGATGTGTATTCACAGCAGCTGGGGGGACAATTCGGGGCTGAGAGTATCAGGGTGACACATGGGCACTGGAGGGGGGAATCCCCCCTTCCTCCCCCTTGGACGGAGCTCCTGGCAGGTCATCATGTGGGGGGTCTTGGGGGAGCCCTTAAACCCCGAGGCCTGTCTGATGGGTATAGGTTAAAGGCCTCATGGGGCACTTTCCATAAGAGCAGGGGTTTGCTCCACAGCCCTTGGCCGACATTTCCCCTGTGTGTCTGGCTGATGCGCTCTTCCCCAGAGGTGGCTGCATCTCCACGGGGCTGCATGTGCTGTGCACAGTCTGTGAGGCCCTTGGGGGTGACAGGAACCACAGAAATGGCAGGAAAGCAATGAACCCCAGAGTGGGGGGAGCTCACCCTGCGGACAGGGGGCTGGGAATACAGGACACCCCCTCCCTGGAGGGCTCTGGTGCTCTCTGCACTGCTCTGAGGGTGATCACAGCCCCCACCCCAGCGTGGCTCAGAGGCCGGTAAGGAGCCTGCTTTCCCAGCTTGGTAACTGTGAATTACTGGCCTGGCTGGGGGAACCTGGGACTGTCCTGGATCCACCCCCACCTCACCCCCTTAGCCCACGTCTCGGCTTCAGGGAGGGTTTTTTCCTACTCCAGATTCCCAAAGAAACCCACCCGGACATGTCCTGTCCTCTGAGCCTCTGGAGCTTCCACCCCCTCCCTAGGGAACCCGATCCAGGGCTTCCCCACCCTCCTAGATCCCCAATGGTGGTGGGGGCCCCCTGGAGAGCGGGGGGGTGCTGAGCCCCTTTCTGTGCCGGGAGGCCCCTAGGGTGAGGGATTCTGGGTGCCTCCTATTCTGGGTGCACAATTTGAGCCCCCCCCAAGGCTGATGTTGCGGGGTGCTGGGCACCCACAATGGTGGGGGTCAGGGCCTGGGTGTCTCCAGCTGGGCACCTAATAATGTAAACGTCCAGCCGTGGAGGCCATTTTGAAAACGTGGGCCGTAGGGCAAGACTCTGTAACGGCACTGGGGGGCTGCCCCACAGCCCAGAGCTGCTAATCCGCTGCCTGGGACAGACTGATTGGGGCGATCGTCAGACGAAAGGGGGAGTCCCATCGGGGCGGCCATCTTGGGTTTGCTCACGCACGTCAGACACACAAAATGTCTGCCTGGCCCAGAACGTGGACAGAAATGTCCTGCGTGTAGAGTCGGTGCCAGCAACTCAGAGCCACCCCCGGGAGACAGATAGTGTGGGAGTCACTGGCTTGTGAGAGACCGTCACCCCCAGCCAGCGTGGGGGAGGCTCTGAGCAAGACCGTGGGGAGCGAGAGGTGTGCCTGGCAGGGGGTGTGTGTGTGTGAGAGGTGTGAAGTGCATGGTGGGGGGGCGAGAGGTGTGCATGGTGGAGCGAGGGGGTGTGCATGGAAGGGGGGCGAGAGGCGTGTGGTGCATGGCGGGGGCGGGGGGGGGGGCGGGGAGGAGATGCTGGTCTTTCTCCAAACTGCCCTGTTGTGATAGAGCAGAAACCGAAAGCAAGTGGGGGATCCACTGATAGCTCTGGGAGCCGGGAAACAGGAAGCTGCATTGGGGCTCAGCCCCTGTGAACGCCCCGCACTGACCCGCCCAAGTGGGGTGAGGTCCCAGATGGGGGCAGCTCCCCTTAGCCTGGCTCCCCAGATCAGGAGAGACGGCCCACGGCAGGATCCGATCCCCACCGATCCCAACGCCCACAGTGACTGTGCTGCAGCCCGGGGCAAACTTCACACGGCCCAGAGCTGCCCGCCCAAGGGGAGGAGACCGACCCAAAATAGTTCCCAGAAATGATGTAAACAGCCCAGTGCTTATAAAGACAGAGAAAACCCAGGGGCTGGGTCACTGTTATCTGCCCGCCCTGAGAGCAGGGACTGGGAGCCAGGACTCCTGGGTTCTCTCCCAGCTCGGGGAGGGGAGTGGGAGCTGGTGGTTAGAGCAAGGGGGCTGGGAGCCAGGACTCCTGGGTTCTATTGCAGCTCTGGGAGGGGAGTGGGTCCAGGAGGTTAGAGCTGGGAGCCAGGACTCCTAGATTTTGTTCCCATCTTTGCTGTTGTCACATAGCAAACCAGTCACTTTCCTCTTTGTAAAAAGAACAGGCGTCCTTGTGGCACCTTAGAGACTAACACATTTATTTGAGCATAAACTTTCATGGTCTAAAACCCACTTCATTGGATGCATGCAGTGGAAAATACAGTAGGAAGATATATATACACAGAGGACATGAAAAATGGGTGTTGCCATACTAACTATAACGAGAGTAATCAATTAAGGTGGGCTTTTATCAGCAGGAGAAAAAAAACTTTTGTAGTGATAATCAAGATGGCCCAGTTGACAGGAAGGTGTGAGTAACAGTAGGGGGGAAATTAGCATGGGGAAATAGTTTTTACTTTGTGTAATGACCCATCCACTCCCAGTCTTTATTCAAGCCTAATCTAATGGTGTCCAGTTTGCAAACTAATTCCACTTCTGCAGTTTCTTGTTGGAGTCTGTTTTTTTGTTGGAGTATTGCGACTTTTAGGTCTGTAATTGAGTGACCAGAGAGGTTGAAATGTTCTCCGACTGATTTTTGAATGTTATGATTCTTGACGTCCGATTTGTGTCCATTTATTCTTTTGCACAGAGACTGTCCGGTTTGGCCAATGTACATGGCAGAGGGGCATTGCTGGCACATGATGGCATAGATCACATTGGTAGATATGCAGGTGAACGAGCCCCTGATGGCGTGGCTGATGTGATTAGGTCCTATGATGGTATCCCCTGAATAGATATGTGGACAGAGTTGGCATCGGGCTTTGTTGCAAGGATTGGTTCCTGGGTTAGTGTTTTTGTTCTGTGGTGTGTGGTTGCTGGTGAGTATTTCCTTCAGGTTGGGGGTCTGTCTGTAAGTGAGGACTGAGAAGTTTTAGCTGGGGGCTGAAGGTAATGGCTAGTGTCGTTCTGTTACTTTCTTTGTTGGGTCTGTCCTGTAGTAGGTGGCTTCTGGGTACCCTTCTGGCTCTGTCAATCTGTTTTTTCACTTCAGCAGGTGAGTATTGTAGTTGTAAGAACGCTTGATAGAGATCTTGTAGGTGTTTGTCTCTGTCTGAGGGACTGGAGCAAATGCAGTTGTATCTTAAAGCTTGGCTGTAAACAATGGATCGTGTGGTGTGTCCTGGATGGAAGCTGGAGGTGTGTAGGTAAGTATAGCGGTCAGTAGCTTTCCGGTATAGGGTGGTGTTTATGTGACCATCGCTTATTAGCACTGTAGTGTCCAGGAAGTGGATCTCTTGTGTGGACTGGTCCAGGCTGAGGTTGATGGTGGGATGGAAATTGTTGAAATCCTGGTGGAATTCCTCAAGGGCTTCTTTTCCATGGGTCCAGATGATGACGATGTCATCCTTGTGCCCCTCCCCACCCATGCAATGGGGGCAGTGATGCTCTAGACGCGCTGGGGATTGTTGTGTTGTCTCTCACCGCAAAGGGGGGCTGTGGTGTTTACATTAATAAAGTGCCTGATGTTCCCAGCACGACAGACACGTTCTTGGGCTGCAGACTGAGGTACCTGGAAGTTTTCCGGCCTGGGTGCTGCAGGACGTCAGACGAGATGAGCCAATGGTGCCTTCTGGTCTTAGAATAAATTTAAAGAAAAAAAAATCTCTAGAGGCGACGCTGGTGATGGGCAGATAATTAATTCGTTGTTAGTTAATTGCTGTGCTGGTACCTGAAGCCCTGGGGCCCAGTTCTCAGCTGGGCCACACTCCTGCCCAGCAATGGTAGCAAGGCTGAGGCCGGACACTGGCTGTTCCCAGGCTGGTGCCAGCATCCTACGGCCAGGGCTGCCCCCTCTCGTGACTCTAGTGTGAGTCTTGCTATTGTTGGTGTTTCTGTAAAGCCCCAGCTCCTGGAGTAACGTGAGCGGGGGAGACTCTCGGCTGGTGTTAGTCAAAGGGACGTTTCCAGCCCTGGGGGTTGTGGAGAAAAGTTTGAAATCGGGACACAAGAGCGCCCTGAGAGCTGGGAAAGGCAGAGAGGGGGTGAGCCCAGGGGGTGGGGCCTCGGGGTGGGGTATTGCCCGGGATTCATGGCCCAGGGGGCGGGGCACGGTCCGGGGTGCTCTGCCCAGGGGGCGGGGCCTAGGGGTGGGGGCGGGGCACTGTCCGGGGTGCTCTGACCAGGGGGCGGGGCCTAGGGGTGGGGGCGGGGCTTTGCCCGGGGTTCCCCGCTGCGCTCATCCCTGCTCAGACTTTCGCTTTCCCGGGTCCAACCTGCCCGGCCGGGTTCTGCCCAGCGACCGGTGACGCAGACGGGCCTGCGCGCGGCTATTGGCGGGCACGTTCCCCTCTCGGCCAATCCGTGCCGGGGGGCGGGGCGCAGTATAAGTAGCGGGCAGCGGGCGCCGGGCTCAGAGCGCAGCTGGTCTCGGGGTTCGGCTGGCGGCGAGGGACTGAGCGGGGCACGGACCGGGCCATGGCGCTGCTGCCGCTGCTGGTGCTGCTGGGGGCTGCGGCCATCCAGGGGGGCTACGCCAGTGAGTACGGGGGGGTCTGACCGGACATGGGGGGTCAGCAGCGCGGGGCTCTGCGGTTCGGACCGGACCGGACATGGGGGGGGGGGTCCGACCGGGCGGGGCAGGGGGGGGGAGCAGCGCGGGGCTCCGCGTTCGGACCGGAGGCGGGGGGTCCGGTCGGTGCCCGCCCGGGATACTCTCCCCCCGCGCTTGCTCCCGGCGGGGCTGGTTCTTGGCGTGTCGCGGGTTCGCCCCCAGCCAGGACCGTGGCCCCCTGTGCCCGGCGCTGCGCACCCCGAGCGGCCCGTGGGGCTCACAGGCGGGGTGGGGGGGTCAGTTCTGTTTGCTCAGGGTCACATTTCTTGGTCAGGGTCCAGACTCCAGAGACCATCCCGGCCCCGTAATTATTATAACGCCGATCGGTGACTAACAGGATTTGGGGTCTGGGGTCCCGCTGTGCTGGCAGGTCCCCGCTGCCCGCCCTGCCCCGGGGCTGTGGGGATCCCCCGCACCAGGCGCTGCCAGGCTGGGTCCTTCCCAGCAGATGGGGCTTCCCCCCACACCCCTGTCTGCAGAGCCCAGGGGGTTAGTCATAGGGAGTAAATTCACCCCCACCACCTATGACAAGAGTGACATGGGGGTGGGGGAGGCTCCTTGGACTCTCTGACCTTTAATGCCTTCCAGCAGGTTCTTGGTGCTGGTTTAACCCGTGTCTAGATCTCCTGAGCGGGGCTTGGCCCTGGCTAGGTGCGGCCGAGGCTGAGCTGTGTCCACACCAGGCCAGCCGCCCCCAGGGCAGCGATGGGTCTGTAAGACAGGATGTGTCTTTAGAGGTGTCGTCCTAGGGACACCCCCCCCATCCCAATCTCTAGCCATGTGCCCAGGGCAGGGGAGAGGTGGAGCCCCAGGATCTGTGCGTTGATCGGGGCTCAGTTTGGGGGCGAGCGCCCGTCGCAGAGCC